>NW_006912924.1:1678756-2077411 GCF_000585535.1 Cladophialophora psammophila CBS 110553
GGGGGGGGGTTGAAACTTGAGACAACATGGATCTGTTAAATGGAGAATAAATTTGTCTAGCCTCAGAGGCTTCGGCGGGACTTCAGGTGATATCTCTGAGGGAATTCGCCCAGGCTGTGAAGGACTCTCTGAATTTTGACGCGCGTCCTCCTTTTGGAATGTCGTTTGGAATATGAGGCCGTTCCAGCAGCGCATCAAGCCGAGAGGACCGTCTGGCCTTTGAACAGCCTTGAGCAAACATATGTCAAGACTCAGGAGGACCAAAAACAGAGCGGGAAGCGCATTCTGCCTCTATGCTCCAACGTGGCAGCTCCGGTGGATAATGCGGCCAAAAGCGCCGTTCGCGAGATGGACCAAATCAAATGGACATGCTGGCCGCATGTGCACGACAGTCTCCCTCTACGACACCTGCCCTCGAATTGTCCACTCTTGGTTTCAAAGCCAAATCTGGGCTTGGTTCATTTCGCTGGTTTTCCTTCAAGTTGTTGACACTATGGTGGATCCTTCTTCATAGGAGTCTCCTATCGCGCCCCAATAACTGAGAGAGGCATCCTTTGTGCCCCTGGGAGGGCGAGCACCGCCCAACATGCTCCTCCTCCACCTCATCTCCCGCCTTCTCCCCCTCTTCGCACTCATCACATGTTCCCTTGCGGCAGAAGATCTCTACAAAATCCTTGGATTGGACAAATCTTGCTCGGACCGCGACTTGAAGACAGCCTATCGAAAACTTTCCAAGAAGTACCATCCAGACAAAGCCACAGGGGACGAGAAGAAGTTCCTAGAAGTCACAGAGGCATATGAAGCGCTATCGGATTCAACGACCCGCAAGATATATGACCAGTATGGCCATGAAGGACTAGAGAACCATAAACGAGGAGGCGGCGGAGGTGGCCACCCACATGACCCTTTTGACCTTTTCTCCAGATTCTTTGGTGGCGGAGGTCATTTTGGTCGTGGGGCCGGTAGCGGCGTGCGAAGAGGTCCAGACCTAGAAGTCCGTCTGCATGTCCCACTACGAGACTTCTACACGGGTGGGGAAACCGAGTTCACAATTGAAAAGCAACAAATCTGCGAAGAATGTGAAGGGTCAGGTTCAGCAGACGGGCAAGTGGAGACTTGCCATAAATGCGGTGGCCGAGGCATTGTGATCCAGAAACACATGCTCGCACCGGGTATATTCCAACAAGTCCAGATGGGGTGCGACCAGTGCGGTGGACAGGGAAAGACCATCAAGAACAAATGCAAAGTATGCGGGGGAGCCAAAGTGGTGAGAGGTCCCACGACTTTAACTGCCGTGATTGAAAAGGGAATGCCCAAAGGTCACAGACTCGTCTTCGAAAGTGAAGCCGATGAGCATCCAGACCACGTCGCAGGAAACCTTTACGCGTACATAATGGAATCAGAACCAGTTATCAACGAAAATGAACGAGACCGAACCGACGGAACCTTCTTCCGCCGGAAAGACAACGACCTTTACTGGAAAGAGGTCCTCTCTCTCAGGGAGGCCTGGATGGGCGAGTGGACGCGGAACATCACGCATTTGGATGGTCATGTTGTCCAACTGTCCCGCAAACGCAGAGAGGTCGTTCAACCCGGTCAAACCGACACAGTCAAGGGCGAAGGGATGCCCATTTATCACGAGGGACACGTGCACGAGCATGACCATGATGGCCCTGAGTTTGGGAATTTGTATGTGCAGTACGTGGTGGTGCTGCCAGACCAGATGGAGGCGGGGATGGAAAAGGAGTTTTGGGCTCTGTGGGAGAAGTGGCGGAAGAAGAAGGGGGTGGATTTATTGAAGGACAGTGGAAGGCCAGAGCCGATTGTATCAGTAAAAGATGAGCTGTAGATCTTTTTGAGGGCTTGGAATCTTAGATGCGCGCTCGATTGGGCATGTCATACTGCGTTCCTTTTCCGTCTGTCTTGTTGTTTGGATCTCCTGCCAGCCCTGGATCCAAAGTGCCTCGGTGCTACCAGCAGAAGCATGATACAAGGAGAAAGGGTGTCGTACAATGATATCTTAGACGGCGTCGTCGATTCAAGTGGCAAGTTCGTTGGCCTCTCCTCTCGCCGCCCTATTGCCCAGAGGCGCATAGTTATTGTACTCTGTACCTCGTACATACATATGTACCTCGTAATCAGGTCCATGATATCCACGTGGTGAAAAAAGGGCGAGAATTTGTCACTACTCATCCTTGATTGGCCCCTGACGCATTGCTCTATCTAGCCTCGCGCCTCTCAACTTCAGTCTTCCATTACCATTATGCATCAGCTTCAGGATGATTAAGAAAGGGGCACTAATTATGAGTTCAACGCCGCTCAAATGTTGCGCGAATTTCCTTTTGCTTCCGGCTGTGCCGTTGCTGCAGTATTTATTCACAGGGGCATTCAGACGCTTTACAGCTTGATTTTCGCCCTGCACATGTACATCATCTTTCGTTTGTCAAGATGCAGGAGGATCAGGGTGCCAGCCAGAAGTGCAATCTGATATGCCGGCTGCGGAGAGGGTCGGGGACTAAAGGGGAGAAGACCTTGTCCGAGAAGATACATGAAGGAATGCTATCGGCTTTGCCGATTGTCCGCCTCCACCTCCGTGAGCCCGGTGCCGAATTTCTTGGGACGCTCGTTGTACGCTTTCCCCATTACCCCATCTTGTTGGGATCTACCAATCAAACTAACGAGACCCGGCTTTGCAGATGGTGCTGTTTCTGGAAGGAGTTGTCGCTCAAGTGACCATTTCGGAGAGGAAATTTGGTTCATATCTGTCGATCAACGTTGTCACGGGCATCGCTGTGATGCTGGGCATGCTGACTGCCGGCCCGGTTACAGGGGCCCATTTGAATCCGGCAATCACTCTCGCCTTTGTGGTATTCCGGCGCTTTCCTCTTCGAAAGGCTCCTGGATATATTGTCTCTCAGGTACGGTGCTTTTTTCCACCATCTTCTTTTACGTTTTCAACAGATGCTAATCTCGTTAGCTTCTGGGCGGCTTTACCGGAGCGGCACTGGTTTATGCCAACTACAGAAGCGGCATCGATTTCGTCGAAGGACATGATATCCGCACCCACACAACAGCAGTCATCTTCAGCACCTATCCTCAGCCATACCTGACCAAAGTCGGTCAGCTATTCTCCGAGTTTCTAGCAACTTCTTTGTTGAGCGTGGGGATATTCTCAATTTCCAATACTGGACATACGCAGGTTGTTCGCGACCTGGCGCCGTTGTGGGTTTGTCTACTCGTCCTTTGCATCGGCGGCGCCCTTGGACTCGAGACGGGCTACGCCATGAACATGGCCAGAGACTTTGCACCTCGTTGCTTTGCGTAAGCACCCCAAAACTGCATTGTGATACGAAGTGGAGGCTAACATAGCTTCAGATATTTTGCCGGTTATGGACCCGAAGTTTGGACATACGGGGACAACTATTGGTGGGTTCCCGTTGTTGCTCCATTTTGGGGCGCTTTATTTGGAGGATTTATATATCATGCTTTTATTTATGATAGTATACTACCGGCTAAGTAGATTATACGACCCTTGAGCCGAACGTAGAGCCTAGATATCATCGAAAGTCAACCAAGTTAGTTTCAAGCCTGCTGCTCATCGGAATTCCTGACCAACCGAGTCCTATTCTGGCCGGAGCTCTTTGACTCTCCAGGGCCGGCCGTGGCCAACTCTGACACTATTACTAGGTCGTAGGGCCAGGAAAGGTAACCTGTCCTGTGAAAGGCTTGTCCCGTATGGAGTCTATTCACTCATTTTTGGGAGTTGACTCTCGAGGGCAGAATGGTCGGAGTGGTGCCAGGGCGCCTTCCCCTTTGAGTAAGTGGGTTTGGTGGGGATGTGCGCAACAGGTAAACTAAACGGGCCTCTACTATTTATCTGCAGTACTCTATACAGTTGCTTCAATCCTATTCGGGATGTCTCTGGACGGCGACTTCCATCGGCAACTTTTCCCGCGGCCCAGAGCATTCCCGAATGCCGCGGTGGCCCAGGGAGCCCAGCCCCGCTCATGGAACGCTAAGCTAACATCTGTGAGAGCCCACGCCTACTATTAGTTGTCAATGCCGCCCTATCATAGCTATAAGTGCGCAACGCATTACTTAGTATATCCTTAATTAATACTCGTAGTCACATCCGTTCACATCTGGCCACATCTAGTTAGGTCTGTTATTTTATATTCTACCACGCGCACGCCTACTATTGTAACAAGGCAAAGTGGCTGTGCTGAGATGGTATAGCGGTAGCAGGAAGGAGAGTTATCTAGTCACATGTCAACCAAAAAGGGCGGGGGAGTGCTGAACAATTCACAGTGCTGGCAGTGTGCCATTCTTTACAGTTTGACAGAGTATTACATGTTTTTGATATCGTCTACCTATTCCTGAGTGTTTCGTCGGCCCTTTCCTACTTCTCAATGCCGTCGCCGTGCTAGGCGCTCGCTGCCCTAGCCGCTGCCTCTCTGGAGGTGGTGTTGGTGGTGGTGTTGCCCTGTCAGCGTCAACCAGAAACACGTTCTCGATTCCCGACCTGCTGGACAGGCCTCTGTGCGTTGTTGCACGTGCATGCCGAACCCTGAAGTGCTCTGTTACCGTAGGTAGCCTAATTTCGAATTAAGGGTAGAGAGGTGTAGTTACTTTACTAATAAATGCCTCTGTGAAATACGCCAAGACGCTAGTAATTATGGCTATAAAAGCAGCCTCCCCGACCAGATAGATTGAGAATAGTCCAATACACTTTTACACTTCATTTCACAACAACATCGAAATGGTTGACAAGGCTTCTGACTTTGGCGGCGTGTGGTGTTGGAACAGGTAGTATATTGTTCATGACCCTGAGGGCACAGAATGATATCGGATCTAGATATCCAGGTCTCTATTGTGATACCGACGCGTATGTACTGACGACTTACCGGCTACTCAGGTGTCCTTGATCTAACAAGATATTCTAGACACATTTACCTTCCGCTAGTGGAAGAAACGGGGCACGTTCCAAGCTCCAAGTACGTCCCAGGCCACGAGATTCGTGCCCATTCGCTCAATATTGCGACAAAAGAAAACTTGCGAGAGAAAGCTCTCATTCAGACATAATTGAACTCCATTACCTGGTCAAATGAGCTATCTCGTTGGATTTGCGAAACATCACGAGACGATGTTATCCGGGCTCGATTCGTCATATCAGCCATCGGAATCTTACCCAAGCTCTACCTTCCTGGCATTCCGGGCATCGAAAATTTCAAAGGGTACAGCTTCCATTCATCCCGCTGGGACTATGACTATACAGGAGGAGACCCCTTTGGTGCGCCTTTGAGTAAACTACGCTCGAAGCACGTTGGCTTGGTGGGCACGGATGCTTCTACAATTCAAGTCCTACCTCATCTTGCTGCATCCGGAGCGGAGGCTTATGTCTTTCAGCGTACGCCTTCAACAGTTGACGAAAGGATCAGTCCGAAAACCGACAGGGCTTGGTTTTCATCATTGAAGCCAGGATGGCAAGATGAGCGTGCAGTTAACTTTGAAAACATCTACTTCGGACAAAATGCACACATTGACTTGGTAGACGGCGGCTGGACTAAGCACATTTTTCCTATACTTAAATCCGATCCAGGAGACGGAAGCTATCCAGAGAGACTCAAGGAGGCTGACACCCTGAAAATGTAATCGATTCGATCCCATGTTCAAAACACTGTCGAGGATCCGGAGACGGCTGAAGCGCTCAAGCCGTGGTACGTTCGGACATGCAAACGCCCTTGCTTCCACAACGACTACCTGCCTTCTTTCAACAATCCGAAGGTGCATCTTGGGCGCACGGACGGCAAGGGTGTCGAAAGGGTCACTGAGGAAGGGGTTGCTGCCAGGGGAAAGGAGTACAAACTTGACTGTATTATTTATGCTACTGGACTCGATTGGAGTAGCGATTATTCCGAGCGCGCGAACATGAAAATCACGGGAAGGAACGCGGAGACCATGTCTGAAAAATGGAAGCGTGGACCAAGCACGCTGTTTGGCATGATTGGCCGGGATTCCCCAAACCTCCTGCTGTTCACGCACCTCCAGAGCTCCACTTCGCCCAACTATACGCATCTACTCGGCGAGAGGGCTAAGCACGCAGCTTACATCGTCTCTGAATGCTTGAAACGCAAGATCGATTCCGTTAAACCCACGCTGGGGCCGAGGATGCTTGGGTCAAGAAACTGGAAAATGTCGCCTTTCAATATCTTGATTTCTTCACGTCATGCACTCCGGGCTTGTACCCTGCCCACTGCACAGTCCTAACGAAGCGGCTCACGTGAGCTGGTAAATTAAGAGAATCTCTGCTAACTCAAGTTGCACCTGGTCAGGATACTACAATCAAGAAGGCCAGTTGTCACAGGCAACCTTGAGGAGCGCGTCGGTGGGTCTGACTGGTTCTGAGTGGTACCAACTGGCCGCGGAATGGAGGGCGGCCGGGAAGTTAGAGGGGCTGGAGCTCAATCGTCGTTCGGTGAGGCTCGTTTCTACCAAGCGCTAAGCGAAGTCGTTGTCCGGAGACATCCCGATCCTATTACCTAGGTGTCTTCCAACCAGTTTCGATAGAAAACCCAATTGCCCAGCACAGGGCATGTTTTGTAAACTAGAAGCTCTCTTCGGAATATGGTGCTATCTGTTTTCACTGAATCCTTTTCTACTTCTCCTTCAACCAATGCTCCGGATGGTATTGCTCCATGAGGCTTGTATACTCTTCGCCAGCTCGAGCCCAGCCTGTAATCCCATCGGCCAGAATTGCACTTGTAATATTAGGGACCTGTTTATCCTCAATCAGGTCTTGAAACCATCCGGCAGCACGCGTCCCGCGGCCCCTAGACGACCCTGAACGGCGGGAAAGTGAGTGAGAGCCGCAGAACGAGTGCGACGAGGAGCCTACCGCAGTACCAGATTACGGTCCGCACGCCAGCATTTTGACATAGAGTCAACAGAGTTGGCAGGCTATGGTAGAGGCTCTGGGCGGGAAGGTTGATGGAACCTTTGATCGTTCCACCCTGCAGAAGAGCAGTCAGCGTCTCAAAGCACATTCATTGTGACTTCTCTTTACCTCGTGATCCGTCCTGCGCAGGTCAACCAGAAGAAAGTCTGCCCCTGGCTTTTTACCATCCTGGAGCCATTGCAACAATTCTTGTCGGCTAAGTGTTGCGGGCGACTGGGTTCGCGGTTTCGGATATGCATCGTACCACGCGGACGCTTGGGCCATCATTCGGTATTTTACGGAGGTGAGGGGTTAATCTGACTCTTGATCGGTCAGGAATGAAGACAATGGAAGAGGACGGACGGGAGAAGAACAACACAGGCTCGAACAGAGGCACGTGGGAGTTTAAATTCATAGCAGAGAGTGACACCAAGGACATTTTGCCATGTCTTGGCTTAGTCACTCGACTCTCTTCATTGGTCGACAGCCGACCATATGGCGGAGCACGCCACATAAAAATCCTCGCCCACGGGCCGAGCACTGGAGGATAGTTCTTCATGCTCTCTTGTCTACAGTAGATCCTTGCCTTTAATACCATCTGTGTTTGTATACAACTTGTGTCGGTTTTCTCTCTGCGTAAAAACTATGGAGTCCCCGCACGAAGACGAGAAGGTCGACACCGACGTCGAGAATCAACGGCATCAAGAACCGGTGGAAGAGAAGAAGTCGGTATATGCGGGCCTTGGTTGGCTGGATCGACTGCTCGTCCTCTGGATCTTGCTGGCAATCGTCATCGGCATTCTGCTTGGTAATTTGGTTGACAGCATCGGTCCAGCTCTCCAGAAAGGCAAATTCGTCGACGTTTCTGTCCCGATAGGTAAGGGTCCATGGACTTGTACTATTCTTCCTTTTACAGCTGACTGACTGGAACTCGTCTGCTGTCCAGCTGTCGGGTTGTTGGTGATGATGTACCCGATCCTCTGTAAGGTCCAATACGAGACCTTGCATCGCGTTTTTGCCCATCGCCAGATTTGGATCCAACTGGGTTTCAGCATCGTAGCTAACTGGATCATCGCGCCATTTGTTATGGTATGTCACCGTCCTATGGAAATTGTTCTTCGTTCGAGTATATGCTAACGAGAAAAGCTGGGATTGGCTTGGGCCTTCCTGCCCGATAAACCTGGACTTCGAAATGGTCTTATATTCGTGGGACTGGCACGCTGTATTGCTATGGTAAGCGAGCCAGATTTCTGATTTTTCAATCGCATATGCACTAACAGAGCAATGTCAAAGGTCCTCATCTGGACTGGTCTTGCTGGGGGTGACGAGGAGTACTGTGCAATTCTTGTGGCTCTCAATTCAATCCTCCAGATGGTCCTCTACGCGCCCCTGGCTATCCTTTTCGTCAACGTCATAAGCCACGGCGGAGGAGGCTCTGAGGTAGCATACTCCATAGTCGCCAGGAGCGTCGGAGTCTTTCTTGGAATACCTCTCGGAGCCGCCATCACGACCCGCATGATTCTCAGGACCATCAACGCCAAGTGGTACGACCAGACATTCCTCAAGTGGATCGCTCCATGGTCACTAGTGGGGCTTCTTTACACGATTCTCGTTCTGTTCGCCTCTCAGGGAAAGCAAGTTGTCCACCAAATTGTCTCTGTCGTCCGAGTTGCTGCTCCTCTCATTGTATACTTTGTGGTCATTTTCTTTCTGACTCTGTTCATCACAAAGCGATTCGGATTCGGATACAAACTTGCAGCAACTCAGAGCTTTACCGCGGCCAGCAACAATTTCGAGCTGGCTATTGCCGTTGCGGTCGCCACTTTTGGTGCGGACAGCGATGAGGCACTGGCTACGACCGTCGGGCCGCTAATTGAGGTGCCTGTTTTGATTTCGCTTGTCTATGTTGTGAGGTGGATTGCTGTCCGTTGGAACTGGAAAGACTAGATAAATGGGATAGATTGACGGTCGGTTGAGAGCGCATGTATTCAAAGATTCGAATGGAACGAGTTTGTTCCAGCTAATAGAGGGAGTTCTTTTGGCAACCGAAAAGGTTAGAATTCAGGAGACGAGAGACAATACGTAAAACTTCAGACATCCGAGTTCATTTCCCCCATCTTCTCAAACGGCGTCAACCCCCATCAACAGCAGTCCTCTAGGTGGTGTCAACGCCCGTATCTAGTCTATCAAAGCTGAGCCATTGCATCTGGAGGGGCGGCATTCTGGATCGAGCGTGACAGAAGAACTCAGTGTCCATCCCAAACTCAGTTGTTCTATTTTATCTGCAATTCTAATCTTTTTCCGTATAGGTGTCCAATCTATAAAGCACCCACACGCTCGGCGTTCGGGCCGCAACAGAGAAACCATCGTCTATATCAGTTCCTGACCAGCGGCTCTCGTTCGCTAAAACGGTCACTAAACAAGGCAAAGTGTGGCCGCATGATGACGGTATATTTCACAAATTCCTCGGCGCAATCCACCAGTCGATCCCGATTGCCTCCTGGCATCAGCCTCGACCCGCCCTCATCCGCATCCTTGTCTGTAAACAAGGTGTAGGCCTGCGGAACCGACGACTGGTTGGGGATGGTGAACATCCGCATCCATCTGCCCAGGACACGAAGGCTGTTGACGGTGTTAAAAGACTGGGAACCGCCGGAGACCATTGCCAATCCCAAGGTGCGTCCCTGTGTGGGTCGCACTGATCCAGTACTGAGAGGGATCCAGTCGATTTGGTTTTTGAAGACAGCGGTGAGATTACCGTGCTGCTCCGGTGACACCCAGAAATGCCCATCGCTCCAGCGACTGAGCTCCCGCAATTCTTGTACCTTCGGATGATTATGTTGTTCATCGTCTTTGACAGGCAGACCTTGCGGATTATAGATCCGTACATCGCAGCCGAGCCGCCAGAGGATACGGGAGACTTCAAAGGCAAGTAGTTTCGAGTAAGACCTAGGCAGGATAAGAATGTGCCAAGCCGAAAGAGCTCCAAGGTGATCTTACCTTTGACGAAGACTCCCGTATAATACCAAAACCTTGATCCTCTCACCGGTTAGTCTTAAGTCGTTGTACGCCAATTCGGTCGCAGTGGCAAGCTCCAGCCTGCTGACCCAGTCCTGCTGTTGGATATCTTCGGGGAGTAGGAACGGTCGATATCTCGAGCGGATCGAAGGATCATCCACAGATGCCGGTATAGCAAGTGATCGATATGCAAAATCAGCACGACGTTCTGGTTTGAGGACCACGCGCATGGACGCTGTATTATTGAGGTCGCCATTCGTTGATGGCGGGTCAGATTTTGCAGGCAGTGGAGGTGTCCTTGGATCTTGTACTTCAGCACAGATTAGAGGATATCGTGGAGTAGAGGTTGCCGTCATGGTGTGGTATCCGGATTTGGATGTCCTTCTAGCTGAGACTAGAAATGGATGTGTACTAGTGAAATGGCTGAGGGGTGCGAGTGGTAGGGATCTTGATAGATTTACCAGGTTGACATGGGCGAAGTTGATACTGTTGGACAACTTCATTAGGTCCTGGCGAGGCTGGAGGAAGCGGCACCACGATAGGGAGCGATCAGACCCTTGATCTGTGCCCGCTGCTTGCTAGAGAACGATGGGAAAAGTATATTGGCCTGGATGCGAGACGGTTTGGATGCGTTGTTTTTTTTTTATTAAAAGCGAGATCGCTTTGTCACTGGGCCATGGTGATTGGCTATTTGATGAGGCTGACAAGGCTGGGCGTCCGGAGCTGACAGTTCTTCCGGTTCCGGCCGTCGCCGCTTTTTTGACGCAACGAGCAGAACTTTCTCGTCACTTTTTGAGCAATTAAACGGGATCCTGCTAACCGCGGATTACCTCGTACTTCTTTGAGGACGCATGGCAGATGCCTACGGCTGCATATCACAAATACCTACAAGGATCACTGTGCTTCAATGCTGACCCCCACTCTGCATCCTATTACATCGCTAGCCCGAGGGAAGCTGTGCAGCCCATTGTTTGGCATCTGAGAATATGGCTTCGGGGGTACGGAGATCCCATCTCTCGTGGCGTCAGCCTTGCAATCTCTTACTAAATACGGTAGGACTTTCTGCAGAAGCAAACAGTCGACAGAAATCGTCTGAACCAGCGCAATTTCCGCGCTCGTCGCCAAGCCTATGTCCAAGAGCTGGAGCAGCGTATCCGGAAGCTGGAAAGTGATGGAGTCCGCGCAACACAAGAGGTCCAAGCTGCCGCTCAGCGGGTGGATAGGGAGAATCGACTCCTCAGGCGGCTGCTCGAAACGCGGTTCGGGGTTGACTCGCATCAAATCAGGCAGTACCTTTCTGAATTCAGCGACGCCGCGGATAATTGCATGAAAAAGCCTCTTCGAAAAGGGTGTAAACCGGAGTTCTCGAGACCATCAGAAGAAGCAGGATTCACTCTTGCATTGGCCACCAATCCTCAAGAATCGCTTGGGGTTGGAGTGACCCAAGATTCCAGCTTTACAGAAGCAACCTCTCCGAACGAAGAGAGACAACAAGACCTTAAGATCCTCCGCAAACCTCCAGAGTATGATGACAACAAGTCCCCTGCAGCTCCGTCGACGAGCATAGACGCGCTACGGCCAGCAGAAGTTGAATCCCATATTCGTCTATTTAACCATCGATCCCCGCCGGCTCTAGATACACTGGCCTCGATTAGGGGCCAAACCCGCGATGGCGAATGTGAAGCTGGGCATTGTCATTCATGTCGTGTTCACCCTACAAACAAGCGCCTTCGAGGTTCCTCTGCTCCATCTGAGCAAAGACCTGGTACTTCCGGAGGAGAAACCTCGTGCGAGGAAGCCGCTAGGATCATTGCAAGTCTTCGTGGCCAGAATACCAGTGAGGATGTGTGGAATGAACTCGGTTGTGGCACGAATCAAACCTGCAAAGTTAAAAACTTATCTGTTTTTGAGCTCCTGGACAAGGAATGATCGTTTTTGGGACAAACAGCCTATGTACATTAATGTTAGAAACTGAAGACGGACTTGTCGGGCAATGGCAAACACGGGAAGAGGGGGATCTGCATGACAACCCAGCGCACGATTCAAAGAGCGAAAACCACGATGGGGCTTGATAGACTTGAACAGCATACCCGACCCTAGTCTGTATTCTGACCCTTTTTACGCTCTACGTAATTTTTCTCCATTCACTGCAGGGAAGTAAAACTGCGTAGAAGTCGTCATGGAAGCCCCAGAGAGAGAGAGAGAGATGCTGTCGATCTTGCAATCGGCACATCCTCTATATACGAATGAATGCGCCTGAGGAAAAGGTATCTTTCAGATGCCTTGAGCCACGATCTCGTCATGGGAATGTTGCTGATCAGTTTGACAGAATCTAGCTCTTCTGAGAAGAGTATAGACACCCGCTGGAGCGACATGTGGATCCTTTCTCTCCCAATGCCTCCTGATTCGTCTTTTCTCCCCGTTAGGAGGATTATAGAATGTTCTCTATTCACCTCCATGGTTCTTGGAGTCCCAGTGCCTCGAGTCACTGCTAGAGTGAGCAAAGTCCTGGCCGGATCAGCCCTACTTGTAGAATACCCGATGTCGAGCTGCTAGATCATGGGATGATAGATGAACTAGAAAAGAATGCCTAAGCAATGCCTGTTTCAATAACACGCCTTCGATTGTCACTATATCCCCCGCTTGTGTGTTTCATTGTATAGACCTTGAGAGCTGGAGGTGCCACCGGCATGAGCGGTGGTCACTGAAGGGCATTACGCCGCGTCGCTGTGTGTTACTGACATCACAGAAGCTTGTGCTATCACATCATCTAGAGGAAGGGAGGGTAATCACTAACGTATATCTCATTATGCGGAAAGGCAGCTTGTAAGAGTGTCTACTGGATGCTGCAGTTTCGTGAATATCACTAAATATTACACTTGTTAGCCTTGTCGTTGCATATTGGTGCCTCTTCACGATATTATTCCAACGAGAAGAAACACTAAAATCTTAAGCATACCCAGGAATATTAGCCCTACAATAGTAACGATGTCCTAGTTGACCCAGTCCGAGTCAGAAGGTACTTAAGACAAAGAAGAAGGTTCCAAATCGCAGCTTACCCCGTACGCGAATCAGAATGCAAGCCCTAGCAGAAGAGCCCAAACCTGGATGTTGCCAGTCCCGGCTACCAAGAAGGCCTGTCGCCCTGCAACTCTCAAACCATCTCAGCATTTGAGAAGGCATGACGCCAGATCCAAAACTGTGTCTGCAGCTCAGAGCTAAAGAGTTGGGTCGTAATGTCTCTTTGAGTCCGTATGTCTCCAGTCTGAGCTAGTATATGCCCAGTCTCTGCCCACCGAGCCTGCAGCCTCGCGAGCCCTCGCGGCTTGATCGTTGTCGGCGGTGGCTGCTCGCTTCTCTTCCATATGCCTCGAATAGTTGCCTGGAGGAATTGAAACATTCTCGCGGTATTTGTCCAGAAAATAGACCTCGTGGGGGGAGGCACCTGAGGTAGGGTAGAGGTAAGAGTGTTGCTCTCGCGTTCGGGAGGTAGTATGTTGGCTCATGGAGTCATAATCGCCTTCAGAAGACATCTCGATCTCTTGGTTTGGAACGCTTTGCAACTGGTTGTAGGAGATGAAATGGAGTTGGGTTCCTTGGTATGCTGTAGTTTGAGAGAAGAAATAGAGGAGGAAAAAGAGGAACATAAAGAAAAGTTGGTCGCCGTTGTTTGTCCATGTTTGCCACAGCGGCGTCGTTTCCAGGTTTTGAGGCGCAGGACCGTGACAGCCTTCTCATCTATCAACAGTAACCCAAAGCTATAGCATCACTTCAAAGCAGTGAGCGCCGCAGTAGGGTCCCACCTATGCTTCGGTATTCGCCGTGTGACATGCGCCACTCCATGGTTGAAAGCAAATCTTGGGTGAGGACGGCGAGGAGTTCCATAATGGTTTCTTTCTGGATGTGTCTGGGCCTGGGTCCTGAGAAGATAACTTCTTTTTGCTAGTCTGAATAGGCTCAAAATTAACATAGATTTGGTAGGTAAGGTAGTCAACTTTGGTTGCAATCTGTCCGTAGTTGCAGAAGGCCCCGACGAGCTGCGAAGGCAGACCAAGTATCGTAAAGATTCGTTGTGGTGAAATTCATGTCTTCTTGTCCGGATCCTGGAGGATTTGATGCCTCGCGTACGCCCAGTCGTGGTCTCTCACACCCGCTTTCACCCTCTCCTGTGCTGCCTGGTGATTGGAGGCGGTGAAGGCTTTTTTGTCTACCTCAAGCCGCTCGGCTGCCTTGGACACTTCGAGACGCTTTGTTATCAGCAGGTCTCTTTCTTCTCGGCTTAAGTCTGTTGAAGGGTAGTAGTCTTTGAAGACTGTTTGCATATTCTCAGTTCTGTACTGTTCATAATAGGTATTGACTGCTATCGGTGGTTCTGATTTCGATTTGCTTGACTTGCGGAGGCTTTTCACCTTGCTGAATATTGAATCCATCTCAACGAGTGATGTCTTCGAAGCGTTGCTTGGATCTTGAAGATGGTAACCGGAAGTGTAAGTTTTCCTGGTCAGCCTTGTCAGCCGGAATTGGCCCCCACTCAGCCCGTCTGCTGGGGCTGTGCAGTTGCTTGTTCAACATTATCGGGATGCCCCTGAGCATTCCGAACAGCACTTGTACAATCAGTTGAAAGTCGGGAATAGGTGTTGAGTCTTGAATATCAAGGTCGGAATTGGCTGGGATATCTAACGGGCAATGCAAAAGAAAGCCTAGAAGTTCTCTATGCCGATTTGTCGTGTATTCCCTCATTCCTCTTACACAGTCAAATGAGAGGGTATATATAGACCCAGAGAGAGGGGGGGAGGGAGAGCTATACAGAGCCGTGAAGAGAGAAGAATATATAGTTGTAGTTGGGAGCAGTGCTGATTATCCTTGTCCATGTGACAAAGCAGTGTCGGTTTAAATGTCGTTGAACGAGGCTTGGTCAAAAAGGGTCTCGAACATGACAAGGCTGGAAACCGCTGCCCAGAAGGTTCACCCAATCTCACCAGGGCATTGCGCTGTGTAATAAACTGCTGCAGAAATTTCAGAGCCGCATCCAACATCCCGTGCTCCCTACATAGCATATATCTCAAGCGCAAACCAGTCGAATGTGCACTGCGAGAACAGGTTTCTTCCGTTCATTTCGACGTCACGTAGTGACACGTTCTGGTCTGGCTCAGATATTTGCCAATTTTCGAGAACTTGATCATTGTTGTTGCCAGCTTCGTGTTCTTGTAGCCCTTGCATGCTCCCCGGCTAGACTTCAGTGATATGGAAATCTCTGAATTTAGTCGCGCCATCGCCTTGATGGGAAAAGAGATTGCTTGTCTCGTCCAACCGAACCTGGTAATCCGTATGGCCACCCATCCCAATACTGAGGCTGACAGGGTTCGTATCCACAGGGGTCAGTGGCGGAGCTGGGAAGTCTGATATAGCGAAGGCAGTCGGAGGACCACGTCCAGGCTGAGCAGGGAGAATCACGGGTCCGCTAATACGAAAATGATCGCTGCTGGTCATGCCACTTTGTTTTCTGAACACATGACGGACGTAGGCTTAAGCGATCTTTGTAAAGGTTTCTGCTACTTTTTCCAGCTTTACTGCAGAGGTGTGGTATTTTTGGAACTCGAGAAAATATAACACCGTTGTTGGAGTAACTGCAAATCTTCGACACTGGTCTTCGAAGTCGGATTGGTGATGAGTTCACCGAAAAGTACGAAGAAAGGAGTGAAAGGGTAATACAACTGCTGCCCGCAGAACGGTAAGCTTCAAGAAAGCCCACGTCACCAGACCCGACAATACCAGATAATGCCATTGGAGACTTCTTCAGAGTGAGCAACTAGGCCTTTCAAGAGCAATATGGCTGCTCTCGCAGAGCCAAGACATGTCTCACGACAAGGTTTGTCAGTTCTTGTTAGGCAGACAACCAGGTGATGAGATTGATAACTCAGAAAGCTGAATCCAAGCCTGATAGAGACCCTAGCCGGGCCAGTTGCGTGGGCTAGATCGGTGTGCATGGACTGACTCTATAGTTGACTTCGGTAACAATTCACCCTCAGGCAAGTTGTCTCACATGTTGAACTACAGAGATCCACTCGTCGAGTTTCTTCGTGAGCTCTAAATGATATCTTGACTCATGGCTGCTGAGCAGATAGAAATCTGAAATATCGATCATAATCATCGCAAGCTTTGTACATTGGACAAAATAGAATGCACCGAAGAATTCGACATTGGGCGGAAGATTGGGCTCAGCAGAAGAGTTTGCCAGATGGGGTCTGAACGCCGAAAGCTGTCGAGGAGAAGGGAGGTTGATTTTTTGGTATGATGCAGCAGGTAGCACTGGCGGGCATCCGAAGGAGAGTGATAGTGACTTGTCAATAATGAAAAGGCTCCAGAAAAGGCAGAGGTTGCGCGAATACACCTCGCTGTTCTTTGTCCCAGACGTTGACGGAAGAGGAAGCTTGAACATCTGAGCCATCCGACAAGCCTGGCTTGTAAGATTCCAACAAAGGCTAGGCGTCACAAGATCTAGTCCGTGGACGGCGAAGATGATAAATGCTTGTATGTTGAGTATGGTTGGGTGCATGAAGAGACTGGCCTCATCCGCAGCCAACCAAGCATTCCATCGCAAATGAAAGGTATATTCAGAGAGTGGCTGGCTTTGTGTGGATGAGGTTGCAAGAATGGTGTTCAAGATCCACACCCAACCTCGCTTTTCCACTGAAGAGGGACGAAAGACTAAGTCAAACAACATTTCCTGGGGAGGCTGACTGATGAGGGGATATCCTCTGTCGACTGCAGCGAGAAAGCCTTGAAGAGGTCAGCTCGAGCACTTTGAACCCTGTGATACCAGGGTAGGCTGACATTGAACGAACATCTGTCCAACTGGCTCAGTCGGGATAAAGAAGGCTTCTTGCTCTCGCCTGTCATTCTTACCGCAGCTTTGATCTTGTCTTAGTCATATTTGGAGTCTTTGAATTGGCTATAAAGATCAGAAAGCATGCCAGTACCTTGAATTGTGATATCCATAAGGTTCTGGCGTATCTGATTGCAGTCAATGACGTCCCGTGTATGAGAGAAGGTTGAGGTAACGCTGGAGAGGGCGTCATTGCTGAACTCCAGCCGCTGATCATGATTCGTTTGTGCATCTGAACGACTCCGAAAGGCTGCGAATCCCGGACTAGGCGCTCGGTGCTGACTGGCTTCTTCTAAGCCTGCATTTGTTGCTGGGGGACTCTCTGCGTGCAATCAGCCGAAGAGCGTAGTGAAGTTTCAGGTGTTGGCGCTACCTAAGTATCGGGCGCTGCTCGCTCTCGGATGGCTCCCGGGAATATGTGCAATCACTCGTCCAGCAGCTGCAGTTTTTACATTTGGGCTTCTCACGAGAACAGCGGAGCTGTCTTGTATGAGCAATGCACCGGAACCATGATCGTCTTCGAAGGCAGAAAATGCGAGCCGCCCTGCCAATCATTGTGACATCCACAAACCTTTTTCTTCCAACAGTAGTCGCACTAATAGGGTTGGCAAGGGTCCAACATCACTGCGTCCTCAACTTACAGCGTATCGGCTCAGGTTCTTATCATCAGACATCTTTGTCAAAAGCACATACGCGTTCCTCAGAGCGATATCTCCCGCAAATTCGGCGAGGAAAGGAACTGATTCTGTGCATTTCGCAGCAGTAATGGCATTTCATAGTGCCCAAAACAGATGGACAGAGATATCTTGCGGCGTCCCGAGGAACTCGAACCCCATTCGCTTCCAGCAGGACTAGGCTCCGACCGTTCCGACTGCCATTGGTCAGAATGGTTGACAGTATGGATTTAAGTAAAGGGCGAGAAGGTCTATCAAACGAGGAAGAAGAATTATTAGTCAGCGATGCACGTTCATACTATCGATTGTAGTTTTGCTCAAGGCCGTGGACATGAACATTGTTTTGACTGTGCCAAGGACTCCGCTAAGCGCAAGCAGCATTGATTGTAACCTTTGGTTTTGGGGATGATGGTTTTGGGGATGCCGCCCAGGTGATGCCCCTTTGGATTGACAGAGGGACGAATGGGCCATGCATGATAGTTTTGAGCTGGGAGATTTGATGGCGCAAGATGTCTAACGTGGAGGATCTCTTGAGCAAGGCAGAAGCAGAGGCTGTAAGATGAATGTTGTTCTTGTGTTGTTGTGCCCCGTAGAGGGCGCTAGTGGGTAACTAGCGCGCTAGCACCACTAGCTTCTGCTGCACCAAATCAGGAAATCTAGGCGAACAAATCTTGTTCCAGGCAATACGGGGGGAACACGATTCGTGGTCTGATCGCTTCGCTTCTAGCCCCGGGATCCTTTCAACATTCAATATGTGTCATGGCTCTCTCCGACACACGAAACTATGTGCTTGCCATCGAAAATAACAAACTGGAAGCGGCCGAAATAGCAAAGTCGGCCGCACAGAGTGAGTCCACAAATGCCTCGATCGGACCGGCTTATCGACTAACAGTCAAGAACTCGAGAGTCGCCAGACGACGTTGATTGAAGTCGTCCAGTCACTGGGCGAGTATGTCAACGACGAGGATGAAAAAATCCGCGCCAGAGCCGTCTCCTACTTAGTCGCCGTCATTTCCGCTTTGCCTCCGAAATACCTGTCCAGACAACAAATCCAGGTGCTTTCCCAGTTTTTCTGCGACCGCATCGAGGATGGAGGAGCAATTGAAGGCTTGTCGAAGTTGCAGAGCCTCGAAAGATTTACAAATGAGATGGTTCAAACAGTTGTGAGAGCGTGAGTGCGGACCACCACGCTACAGCCGTCCAGGGACTTGCCCAAAAGTGGTCCAAGGTTGTCTGGCAGCGAAGCTATGCGGTCGGGCTTGGCTGACAATTGTGGTAGAATATTCGAGCATTTCACC
Source organism: Cladophialophora psammophila CBS 110553 (assembly GCF_000585535.1). Lineage (NCBI taxonomy): Eukaryota > Fungi > Ascomycota > Eurotiomycetes > Chaetothyriales > Herpotrichiellaceae > Cladophialophora > Cladophialophora psammophila. The sequence continues at coordinate 1,697,567 of NW_006912924.1, forward strand.
GACTTGCAAGCACGGAATCAGGCAGGCAGATATCAGATCCTGCAGCTCCTGAATGAGCTCCTAGATCAACATCGGAAAGGTAGGATTGATCGGAATCTATGCACCGGATGTCCTACTAATCTATGGCAGCCGTAAGGGATATGAAGGATGAGTCCCTCCTTGGTATCACGGATCTGGTGGCAGGCGAAAAAGACCCCCGGAATCTGATGTTGATATTCTCCATGCTGAGGGTTCTCATGGTCGAATGGGACATCAGGGACCATGTACAAACCATGTTCGACTCAGTATACGCCTACTTCCCAATCACATTTCGTCCACCTCCAAATGATCCTTACGGTATCACAGCTCAGGATCTGAAAGACAGACTGCGTGAATGTCTGTCTTGTACGGGAGTACTTGCACCGTACACTTTCCCCAATATGCTGGATCGTCTCGATTCGACCTCCGCCACAGTGAAGAAGGATTGCTTGCAGACTATGACCGCTTGTGCTATAAACTACGACCCTGAAACACTCACCCAGTTCTCAATACCACTCTGGGACGCCGTCAAATTTGAGGTACTACAAGCCCAAGAGCCGGAGTTGGCCGAAGAAGCACTGCGTGTCTTGAAAGGTATCGCAACCTGCTTATCTACCGCTGCTAATACCTCCCAAAACGCCATAACATCGTCTCTTCACCAGTACCTGATGCCTATCAACAAAGAATGTCTGGAACATCTCCAGGAGCCGGCAACACGGCAGTCAAAAGCTTCCGGGGACATCCTCAAAGCAGTGTCGTCAGCCTCAGTACAAGCTTTTGAAATTGTGGTCCAGACTATTGGACCAGCCCTCTTAAACATTTACCAGGCTTCGACGGGTTTGGTGCAACAGCGAGCGATCTTGGAGATTGCGAACCACTTGTTCGAGGCTGCCATCGAAGTCTATGGGTCTTGGACTGCTCCAAGCCCCAAAAATCCTGAAGGAAGACAGAATCTTGTCGGACACTTCAAGGACAAATTTGTGGCCCTATATAGTCAGGCCTTGATGGGGACGGTCAAGGAAGAGGTTTCATTCCGGTTGACGGCTGCACATGGGCTGCTGTTGGTCTCAAAGATGAACGCGGTGCTTACAGATGACGAAATCGGACTTTTCGTCCAGTACTTCGATGATATTGTCCTCAAGGAAGAGTCCTACGGTCGAGACGAACTAAAAAGGAAAGCCATGGCAGCATTGGCCGAAATATCTCAATTCAAGCCTAATTTGATCTCCAACATCACATTCCCAGCTTTCATGGCGCGCTTACCTGACTCTGAAGAAGGGGCACGTATTAGCGATCCCAGCTCCGTGCTTGAAGGACTGGCGGAGATCAGCGTCGAGAAGGAGTTGCTGGGGACACTGATGAGACGTCTCCTCAATAAATTGGACATCCTTTTCAGCTCTAGTCGGGGACCGCCATTTCCTTACACCTGTGAAATTCTGGGCACAGTCCTGTACGTGTTGAATCGAAGGGTTTCAGAACAGAATGCAACATTGGATGCATATTTCGAACGCGTCGTCGTGACACTATCCCGAAGGATATCAGACGTCAACCAGGGTCCTCTGGCGAATGAGAACGTGCTGGACCTGCTCGGTCGAATTATGAACCTGATCGTCCGACACTCTTCGAAAGAGGCAACCCAACAGACCGCAGAAAACTTCTACTCTTTGTTCAGCCATTCATCAAGTGGCGACGTACCTCATAACCTAATTACGTTAATCAGCCAGCCTACACGAACCATTTTATCGACATGGCTTTTGGCAGCTGTTCCCAAAGGCACGATCTCTTCATTACTTGTAAGAGACCAAGTATGCCAAAGTATCCAAAACTTGGTGTCATTTGCTTCGAATGCTCAAAGTCCAGCTGTCGCCCAAAGCTGTCATTCTCAAGTTGCTCTCTATGTCAACAAGCATATTTCAACGGTTGACCTTGGGTTTGTTGACCATCTGGTCTCAGAGAAGTTATTAGTGCTCAAGGATGAACCTATGGACGAGACCACAAAACCCGACCTTGACATTCGTCTCCTCTTTTCTCTAATCAAGGCTCTGATACTCCGGCTTTCTCCAAGGACAAACGAGTATCTGACCAATCTCGTCGAGCTCTTGGACTCAAGGCAGTACCCCTACCAAGTGTCTCAGAGAGCAGCCAGGGGTTTCGCCACCATCCTAGCATCAGACGACATTTTGTCCAAGGAGAATGGAGCACAAATTAGATTGCTTGCTCCTCAGCGTGTCTTTCAGACGCTCACGCCAATGATCTCTGACAAATTCAAAACATCACAGTCTCCGTTTGAAAAAGAAAACTTTCTCGTAGCTATGAGTGGCATAATGGGGTCTGTTCCTTCGGAGATTGTGATGCCGGAACTTCCTACTCTACTACCCCTTCTCTTACAATCTTTGGACATCGCAGACCAAACGGTCAAGCTTGCCACGTTGGGAACACTTGCAGTTGTTATATCGAACAACCCTTCTGCACTCGAAGAAAGCGGACATATTCCCGCATTAGTGAAGCGGCTCATCGCTGTGGCGACGGTGACGAAATCTAAGGCAGGCATTCTTCCGAAAGCAGCACCGCAAGGTAAGGGGTATGAGCCCTTGCCATCAGCGAACCTACCAAAAACCCGTCGGCTGGCAGCACGTTGCCTCACTTTAATGCCAAAATATATCTCAACAAGTGCATCACGAGCCAATCCTCTCATCGCACTCAAACGCGAAGTCCTGCATGGTCTGACGAATATTTTGGACGATCCGAAGCGCGATGTAAGGAAGGAAGCTGTTGATGCTAGAGCAGCATGGTTGAGAGAAGTTGATGATGTAAATGATGACGATGCATAGACATGACCTTGTGCCGATAGAGGTACAGAAATGGGTCCATAGAACCAGCTGCAGATTAAAATAGAGAATCAGAGTAAATAGCTATGTCACATGTGAAGACTGGCTACGGAGCTCCCCTCTAGGTATCACTGCTTCAGAAGCAATGGAGAGGTTGACGACAAGTACCTCTTGTCTGGTTGATACATAGCAACATCACCCTTGCTCGCAGCCTTGCCGGATGTTGCTGGCCTCGTAAGATTACGTAAGAAGTTTTTACGGGAAAACAATTTTGCTCGTCGAGGGCGCAGGCGAAAGGCTGTCTTGGCCAACACCAATCTTTCACGGTGCGCTCTAGTGTCTTCGATCAGGAATTAGTGGCAGGTAAACACTCAAACAGAGCATCGACAGTCAAAGCCTCGGAGCTCTCGGCTCGTGAAGCGCCTGAATCAAGCGCATACCTCATTGCCAGGTGAATCCCATTCCCACTAGAAATCATACCATCTTCTCCGACATGTCTGAACAGCGGTCCAGCGAAACCCGCATCAGGTCTCACAAGAGGAATCCTGCGCACCGCAGACGCCGCGACCATGGCGACTTTGACGAACGATGGGGCGATGAAGAGGTTGTCGAGGACGAAGAACAAGGCGCAGAAGATTTTGTGGAACCCTCGTCAAAAAGGGTAAAACTTTCTGATGGCTCGGCATCACGTCGATTGAGGAATCATACGCCTCCGGAAATGGACGAAGAGAACGCGCAGAGGGAAAGAGACAAAGATGCGAGAGAGCGAGATGAATTTGCGCAGCGGTTGGCAAAACGGGATGAAGAGCGGGCAAAGAAGATTGTGGAAGACAGGTCCGCCGCCAAAGACAGTGCAACTGCCCACCGAAGAGCGTTGGCCAACGACGCAGCGGCAAGGGAGGCAGCAATGCCAGATCTCCGAATGCGCTCCAGGCAGGACTATCTAAAGAAGAGAGAGGCAGAAAAACTGGCTCTGTTGCGCAAGCAAGTCGCCGAGGAACAAGCGGAACTCCGAGATAACCCAGATTTGTCAAGGCGAGAGAAGGAGGAATTTGCGCGCAACAAGGAAATTCTTCGCCTCGCTGAAGAGAGGCTGGCAATTGACGATCACCTCGACGGCTATGCTCTTCCTGAGGACTACATAACAGAAAAGGGCAAAATTGACAAACGCAAAAAGGAACAAGCTTTGTACCAACGTTATATCGATCGAGATGAGGCCGGCAGAGAACGGTATGTTACGGAGCATGAAGAGTGGGAGAAAGAGCAGACCAGGAGGGCTGAAGCGCAGATCAAAAGAGCCGAGTATGTCGATGAGGGCGACTACAATTACGTCTTTGATGAGAGCCAGCAAATGAAGTTCATATTATCAGACACTCTAGAAGGAGACAAAGGCATGAGCAGGGAGCAGAGGGAGATGCAGCAGAGGCTAAGCGCCGCAGAAGCAAAGGCCAAGAGCATCGAAGAGACGAGAAAGAGCTTGCCCATTTATCAATTCAGGGATCAGATCATCCAGGCAGTCAAAGATCATCAAGTCCTCATCATTGTGGGTGAAACGGGAAGCGGAAAGACGACGCAGCTCCCGCAGTACCTCCATGAAGCCGGCTTCACAAAAGGTGGCATGAAGATCGGGTGCACACAACCCCGCAGAGTAGCTGCTATGTCAGTCGCCGCAAGAGTAGCGGAGGAAATGGGTAAGCGTCTAGGAAACGAAGTCGGCTACGCTATTCGATTCGAGGACAACACCAGCGAGAAAACTGTTCTGAAGTATATGACGGACGGTATGCTGCTGAGGGAACTTCTCACGGACCCTGAGTTGTCTCAGTATTCGGCACTTATGATTGATGAGGCGCACGAACGAACTGTGAGTACGGATATTGCATGCGGGCTGCTGAAGGATATTGCTCGAGCGAGACCCGATCTGAAACTCCTGATATCCTCCGCCACTATGGATGCGAGGAAGTTTCAGAAATACTTCGACGATGCACCGATCTTCAACATCCCTGGGAGGAGATACGCGGTGGACGTACATTATACCGCACAACCAGAAGCCAACTATCTGGCCGCAGCCATTACCACCGTTTTCCAAATTCACATTACCCAAGGGGCTGGAGATATACTTGTGTTTCTAACCGGGCAGGAGGAAATTGAAGCAATGGAGGCGAGTCTACAAGAGACCGCTCGGAAGCTTGGGAGCAAAATCAAGGAGATGGTCATCTGCCCCATCTACGCCAACTTGCCAACAGATCTACAAGCCAAGATTTTTGAACCCACACCCCCAGGAGCAAGGAAGGTAGTCCTAGCCACCAATATTGCGGAAACATCATTGACTATCGATGGCATCGTCTATGTCATCGATCCAGGCTTCGTCAAAGAGAATCAGTACAATCCTCGGACTGGCATGGAATCTTTGGTCGTTGTCCCCTGTAGTCGGGCTTCAGCTGGTCAACGTGCTGGCCGTGCTGGTCGAGTTGGTCCGGGTAAATGTTTTCGACTTTACACTGCTCAAGCTTATAAGAATGAACTCGACGAAAACACAACTCCGGAAATACAGAGGACAAACCTTTCGGGCGTCATTCTCCTGTTGAAAAGTCTTGGGATCAACGACCTCCTCGACTTCGACTTCATGGATCCGCCTTCAACTGACACCATTGTCCGTGCTGTAGAGCAACTGTACGCTCTCGGCGCTCTAAACAATGCGGGCGAGCTGACTAAGATCGGTCGTCAAATGGCGGAGTTCCCTACGGACCCCATGCTCGCACGAGCAATCCTCGCAGCAGACAAATATGGATGCGTAGAGGAAGTCCTCTCCATCATCGCAATGCTAGGGGAAGCATCAGCACTCTTCTTCCGACCCAAAGACAAGAAAATTCACGCCGATAGTGCCCGCGCCAGATTCACCAACAAGGACGGTGGTGACCACCTTTCATTACTTAACATCTTCAATGAATGGGTTGATTCCGACTACAGCTATGTCTGGGCCAAGGAAAACTTTTTGCAGCAGCGAAGCTTGACCCGAGCGCGTGATGTTCGAGATCAACTTGCTAGGCTATGCGACCGGGTCGAGGTTGACGCCAGCAAGACCTCTGGCGGCGCATCAAACATTGAACCGATCCAGAAAGCCATCACTGCGGGCTTCTTCCCTCACTCAGCTCGACTCCAGCGGGACGGCCAGAGTTACCGGACGGTCAAGAACGGGCAAGTCGTCTATATCCATCCCTCAAGCGTCCTAATAGAGAGTCGGCCAAAGTGGGTGATCTATCATGAACTAGTGTTGACAAGCAAAGAGTACATGCGCAGTTGCATGCCCTTGAAGCCGGAATGGTTGATTGAAGTGGCGCCACATTATTACAAGAAGCAGGATTTGGAAAGCCTGGGCGTGGAGAGAAAAGTGCCCAGAGGCGAAGGGAAGGCTCAAAGTAAGATATGACAGACGGAGAGGTTATGCAAAATGAACAGACGTATTCACCATCAGGGTGGAAAACCCTTTCTCTTAAGAGCTCACCAGTCGGCGTGAACCTATCTTTTCTGCTCCAAGGTTCACTCGTTGTTCATGGACGAGGCTTCAGCCTGGCTCTGGCAACACTGCAGCCTCGTCCCTGCCAAGCCCCACACGTGCCGTCCCGCGACGCTTCCATACCCTCAGAAGAAATTTTTTTATTTTGTCCCTTTTTCCCTCACCCACCTCAGCCAGAAACAATCACCATGTGAGTAAGCTAACTTTGATCTCGAAGACAACGTTTGTCAAACATGTCGCAAGACTCAGGACCAGCGCCCCATCCGAGCTGCAAAGTCATCCTTGCAGGCACTATCGCGAAGGGACTACTCGCAGAGGTCCAAGCCGGTTTGAAGGAACTCGATCGCAAACCCCATTTGCTGGGAATACTGGCGAACAATGATCCTGCCGCCAAAGTGTACGCAGATTGGACAGAGAAGACGTGTCGTGAGAAGTAAGTCTCTTTTTCGTCCTTTTCCCGACGCCCCTTTCTTGTCCAGCAAGGGAGAAAGGATATTCAGACAACAAGAGCGAAGTGTGCCCGACATTTAACTTGGGTCCTTCCCCCTCTTATTTTTCAATGTCCTGACCTGGTGCCAATGACAAAGTGGCTTCTTGTACACCCTCCAACAAGCCGCCAAAGACTCGGTCGAAGAAGTTGTGCTCGCCGCCAATGCCAACTCAGCCTACGACGGCATCATAATCTACTACCCCATCTTCAACAACCGGGGCCAAGACCAGTACATACAGAACATAGTGTCCCTTCCAAAGGATGTCGAGGGGTTGAGTCACCAGTACATATTCAATATGTATCAGAATATCCGCTTTCTCGACGACGCACAGATGATGAAGAGTATCTTGCCCTGTACTCCGCTGGCAGTGATAAAGATCCTAGAGTACTTGCATATTTACAACACGATCTTGCCCTACGGTAACAGACTTTTCGGCCGCACGATCTGCGTAGTCAACCGCAGTGAAGTCGTCGGTCGTCCGCTCGCCGCTTTACTTGCCAACGATGGAGCGTGCGTGTATTCCGTCGACGTTACGGGTGTTCAGCAATTCCACCGCGGAGCCGGGATACGCAAGAGGAAGCACGAAGTGGTGGAGATGGAAGGCTGGACCATCGAGAATTGTGCCCCTTTGTGCGACGTCGTCATCACGGGTGTCCCCGGCGAAGCTTACAAATTCCCGTGCCACCTGTTGAAGGAGGGTGCGGTGTGTATCAATTTCTCATCTGAGAAAGTAAGTCTTTTTCGCTCCCTCCCCATCCCCAGCTCCCCCTCTCTGCAAAGCTCGAATATCAACCTCACTGCTGTGATTCCTTGTAGAACTTCCCTCCCGAAGTCAAAGAAAAGGCATCCATCTACGTCCCCGCCATTGGAAAAGTCACCATTGTCGTGCTCCTGCGGAACCTGCTGCGCATCGTACAGAATCGGCAGGCGCAGGTCGAGAGAGAGCGGCATTCTCAGGCTCAGCCCTCGGCCCATGAAAGCTCCACGGAAGCGCAGGCCCGCAATACTGTCGCAACCGGACAGAAACTAGAAACAGCGACACTGAACGGTGTTGCGAAGTAGCACCGCGTTCTGGTCAGGCTCTCGCGCTGGTTTTACGGATTGCAATCTACATTCCGATGCACGACAGCGGGATCATGGAACCGGGTCTATATTCCAATAAAGGTCAGGCGGGAGCACATCATCCTTGTCCCGCTTAAATCGCATATCAACTTCTGGCTCCAAGTTTTCCTTTTCCTCAGCATGTCCCAGCGAGACACCGTACCTAAGGGCTTCCAGGACATGCAACAAGACACAGGAGCGTCGCCCGTCTCAAGGCGGCTCTTGGCCTGACAAGGATTACCTAGCTCTGTGAGCGAAGATTTCCTGCGTACGGGCGCCACAGGCATCTCTATGCGCGGAGGTTGGAATGTCCGGTATATTGTTGCAGAAGGCCAAAATGGTCAGGCAATGGTCCCTCGAAACAAGCATATCGGCACTCACCATCAGCTCAACTTCCTTGACTTAATCTTAGCTTGGACGACCTCTATGCATCAATTGAACCATTCCAGGTTTTTTTTTTCGGGCTGGATTGTGATCAATAACGACCAATAGAAGAATCAGTCCGAACAACAATGAACAAAGGTACTTTCACGATATAGCGAAATCACGTCCTCGACTTGATTCAAGGAAGAGCAATAACCGATTCTTTGGTAGCACCCAAACAGACTTGGGCACTATCAGTGTCAAGTAACCGTTGCCCCGGTCCGCTTTTTTCTAGTGAAAACCCAAAAAAAAAAAAAAAAAAAAAAAAAACCTGCCCTCCATGATTCATGGCTCCTCCGCCGGCGAGAAACAACTTGCGGTCCACCCATCCCCAGAGCTTGGTCTCATGCCGTGCAATCGAAGTATATGGTCCAGAATGGACTGGCAGTGCGACGCGGACTCGATTCCTGCTTTTCTCACAAGATCGGAAAATCGCCGTATGAACCAGTTCTCGTTTTCAGTTGCTGAGACAGTAGGACTCGATATGGAATTTTCTACCATTGCCCCAGTCCACAGAAACCACAGCAAGAGCGGGAGTCGCCCAGAGTGATCTTGTTCTTCTGGTGTGTCCAGGTGGGCAGCTTCATAAATCGTAAGTATCTGACGAAGTTTGCATAGCATCACCGGATTCCACGTGAATAACCTCATGTGCTCTGTCATGGAGATACTCTCAATCCCACCCAGTTCACGGAGCCAGTATATTGCACAGAGGCTGGCAGAAGCCAGTTCAAGTTTCTGCAATATGGAGGACACTGTGATTCGGTCACTTTGGCAAAGAATGGGTTGGACGTCGAGGTGTGCATAAAGGTTCATCAGTCTCCCAGCCGTCAGTATGATTTTTGACATGGCATAAACCCAGGTCTGGGAAGTATCCAAAGGTGTGTGCCTGCGAATTCTCATTATGATATCGAGGGTCTCTTGAGCATCAAGGTACAGAGTACGGATGTCGCCTTTCAGGTAGGAATCTAAGTTGTGGTCTGCCTCCGATCTCGATATCGGAAAGCGTGGAGAGACATGCTCCCACAACGGTAAGAATTGTTTTTCGACCCACCCATTTGGACCCACGTCAAGAGATGTTCTCGAGAAGTTCATGACAGCAAACTGAACTTCGAGGTATATTACACTGATATAGTGGTGGAGGTTGAATGATGGATCTGCAAAGAGTACGGCATGGTGCGTTGCAAAGATATCCTTCAGGACCGTAACGTGCTGATAGAGGGCTTGTCTATCTCCTAAGGAACTGTCGGCCAAGAGCAGGATCAAGAGGGCACGATAAAGTCGGAGAATGTTGATGCGAGAGGTAGTGGTCATGTATTCTTTCAGGGAAGCCACTCCCTTGTGCCGGAATTTGCGTGATGCGTCGAGATATTCTGGACTCGACGTGATCATGTACCTGCTGGCGGCGATTCGTGACAGATAGCTGTGGATTGCGATGCTGTCATACAGATAGGCTTTGCTCTCGGTGATCCACGTCTCAGTGAACGCAGGTTGCCTAGGAACATTCTCTTTCGCTACCATACGCAGTTCGAGTTCCCTGACCGCAGGAACGACGCAGTCCCTCTCAAATGCGAGGAGCGAATTCGCTGTGGCTGTAAGCTGCTCAGGGAGGACATCGAAAGGGTCTGAGTTGCCGTTTAGCAGGACGAGGTCGAGTAACCGCGGTAGGCTGCGAACTGGGCTTGATGGGAAAGGTATTTGAGCCGTTTCGGATGGATTGTCCTCTCGGACGCCTCGGCTGGGAGTTAAGTTCACAGACTTGAATTGAGGATCAATGGTTTCGTGGAATCTGGATGATTCCCGAAGACGGCGAGCATCTTGTCCCTTCTTCCAACGACGATAGCCGTGGACATGGCGCGTTACCTGCTGGCGGTGTGGTAGGGTGCTCAAACTCGTTGCATCGACGTTCACAAAGGAAAAATCCCCTTGGAACATCAAATCAGATGGCATTATGGCAATGATGCCGAGTATGCTTGAAACAAGTCGACAAAAGACAATTCCTTCTCGACATGACAAAGCGAGGAGGAAGAAGGCAGAGAGATTGAGCTTCTGAAGGCAGGACAATGCTTCTGAGTCGCCGAGGGCACTTACCGGAAAGAACGGACTCAGTGAGCAGCAATTGAAGCGGCGACAGCTTCACCGAAGGTTCACTCCCAGGGGATGGACTTAAGGACTGACCAAGCCGCGTGGGCACGTCTGTGCACATGGGCCAAATTCGATTTCCAGGTTTGCTGGCACTCGCAGGTTGGGGGCATCATGACTGCCTTGGCTGGCTAATGTCATGACCCATTTGCCACTCGTCTGTTTTCTCCCGGCCGGGGGTGTTTGCGAAGAGCAGGGCGTGCTGTTTGTCCAATCATGCGCCTCTTCTCTAAAGAGACGCCGCCAGGTGATTTGCATATTTTGTGGAGATTATCACCCGGACGGCTTAGTCACCTGTCGCCTACTCATACTTATATCCCAGGGACTGCAGGGCGATCTTGTTTGTGCGAGTATCTCGGATCTATGTCTTCTGGAAGCAGGGAGGCGGGCATCCGTCTCTTTTTTTTCTGGGGCTGCAGCGCCCCAAATCACGGTATTCGGGATGTGGAAGGCAAGTATTCCAATCAGAGCATTTCATGTTTCAACGGAGATGGATTTTGAGGCATTATCAGGCGCCTAGACTATACTATCTTGACGTTCAATAACTGCTCCAGGGCGCTTCAAACTGACAGAACCCTAACACCACCAACTGGCGCTGGATTCCCACCATGACACCAAAGACTGAAATCCAAAGAATTCCACGCTCGACCCACGACACTATTGCCGGGAGCGTGAGGACAAAGATCGAAAAGGCTACATCCAGTTTTCAAGCTTAAGGTAGGTTCAGCAGGTCTTCAAATTCGGGGAGATTACTTGCTTCCAGCGAAGGCAGTTTGTCAAGTCCATTCCCGTCCGAGGCTCGGCTCTGAGAAAAGACCCTGTGATGACTAGCCTGGGCGGATGTTGATGAGAATGAAAAAGCGTCAAATTGCTGGAAATCTGGAGTATGGGGCCTTTGGACTCGAAAAATCAAGTTGGTCGTGTCTTGTTCAGAGGAAGCCGAGAAAGCTGCAATTTGTGCGTGGAGGTCTGCGATGCGCCCCTTCAACTTCATCACTACTTCGGATTGCCGCGAATATGAGACGAGCAGCCTCTGATGCTTCTCGCCAAGATCTGTTAAAGTTGACTTCAAACTTCGGAGGTGCTTCTCTTTGCGTTCACGAAAAGCACGCTGGGATGCGCGGTTTTGCGCTCGGCGTCGCTGCAAGCCCGTTTTATTAGATTTTTGCTTTAACCGGTCAAAAGATAGCGGCATCTTTTGAGAAACCCGCAGCTCCTCCGAGTGTACCGACTTTGAAGGCATTGCTACCTGACTTACCATCTTCGTGCTAGATTCGGCCGATTGCTCTGAATCTGTGGATGTGGAGGTTGCTGGTTGATCTATGGCAGAGATTTCGACATCACTGATCATTTTCGATCCATTCTTTACGAGGCAGCCATCCCCGTCACCAAGGAGCATGTCTGAGACGTCCATGTTGCCGAACTGATGGAAGTCATCCAATAACTAAAATTGACTGTCAAACCCTGTTCTTTCCGGCATGACCCAAAAGGCTGTGGCTTGGACTTACGTCGAGATTGTCAAACTCCCCCAGGTCTACAAGATACAGCTCCGAAGTTGCGAAACTCGAGCTATCTGAGGGGTTATCCATGCGTGGGACGTTCATGGCGGGCGTCGGTTTAGTTGTAAGGAGACCAAATCAGGATGTAAGAGTACGGTTCGAGGCTGGTGCGAGGTGGCTCGGTCTGAGACGATGTTATGAAGATCGAAAAATGCCTGAGGATCGAAACATGAGCTCAGGCAGACCGTGGTCGAGGACATGTCTTTACATAAGGTAGACATGGCCATCTTGGGAGGGGCTGTTGTTGACATGGTGGTACTTCTCGCACGATCTCTTTTACCAGGAACCCTGCAGAACATCCTTGGGGCCCCTTTTGAGACAAGGCTAGCCAAGCCCTTGGCCCACTCGCCCCACTGTGAGTGCCATCAGCCCAATGGGAGAGGGGATTTGCTCTACCAGATATGGAATAGTCATATTACACCGCAGTTAATAGTGCCACGCCCAGATCAATGCTCTGCAGGGCAAGAGGCGAAATCCATGCAGCTTGCACAGAGGGTTCCAAATACTCGGTAGCTTCCATCGGGATGTGCTCGTGCTTGTACACATGGAGCTAAAAGGGCCACAGTTACTTAAATGCGTAGTAGTCAGCTTCGAGAGGGACCAGTGACCGCAGATGCCGCCCATTTAGAGTCCCGGCCCTCTGGTCATTTTGAAGACCAAGCCTAAACAGCACTCGCACCTGAAGATCCGCGGGTATTCGGTTCAGGCGCGCTGCCAAGGACGTCCAACCCATGATATGGGTCGAGGATGGTGGTGGTGGTGGAACAGGGACAAGGTAAACGTTCGACGATGGCGCTGTTCACTTGTTACGGTAAGGTTTAAGAGCAACTTGTCCAAGATAGGAAAGCACAACGTCATATTATGCAAATCACACGGGCCCCTCCGCCGAAGTCCAAGAAATGCAAAATTGCATCGACTAGATGGTAGTGCTCGATCAACAATATTGCTGTGTTGAGATTGTGTATTTCGAGGGTGAATGACAAAGCATCAGGCTTAACAATGCTTGACAAAGCCGAAACTGTTCTAGACTGAATTGTCAAGGAGAGCCTGTTAACCAACTCAATAGACTCTCGGTGAGTCGTCCTGAACCAACCTGAACTTAACATAGGGTCGATATCACAAGCCGCATTCCGCGCCGACGCTGCCGAATATTGGCGCTGTATGCATGCTTAGGAGATGTGCGGCTTACGATTCTACTGCAAACTAAGTTTTGAGACACTAGGTCCGCCAGATATCTTGGCCTGTCTTCTGCAAATCTCAGAACAACAGAGTACAGGTATCAGAAAGTCGGCGTAACTCTACAGTGGTTCCCAAAACCGCCCTCCTCCTTTCAAGACACAATGCGACTTTCCTTGGTGAAAGGCTGAGGAATAAGGGGAACATTTCTAGCCAAATATGTTGTAGTCCACGTCAATCTTTCATCCAGTGATCAAGAGCGCTAACGACCCTCTTTTTTGCGAGGTTGGTCAGGTATGTTGTAAAGACTTGATGCAATAATGCGTAACAAATCGACAAGTCTGAAAGGCTGAGAGCGCTGAGGTAGTCTAAACCCAGCCAACCTGTATTTTGATCTTGTTCCACACCCCTGCGAAACCCCAAAGCTTAGCTGGAAGACTCTATTGCAACCCGTGGTCGGTCTATATAGTCTGTCTGATAGTGCTGTTCTCATGTGCGTGCAATTGTTCAACGCAGTTGTTAGTCGGATTTTGACCCGGTAAGATTTTCAGCACAGCACTTATTTTTGCGCAAAAATGATAATAGGCTGAATCATGAATATCAACGCAGCGAAAGAGAACTGGGCATCTACTTTCGAGAGGGAACTCAGACCGGATTATCGCGAGGCCCATATGTTCGTCGAAAATGACAACAAGCGTCGCGCCCGCGAGCTATACAATGAGATGCTACAAAAACCAGATATTCATCTCGTATAACAAATCAAGTGACATCTGATGCTTGCCGCGCTTGCCGCGCTTGCCGACATCCCTCCTGTGGCAGAGATGCATTTTAACAAGGCAGACAAAGTTCTGTACCCAGCTATACGAGAGCAGGGAGGATTGTGAGGAAGAGGAAATGCTAATGTACCGAGCGATGATAAACGATGAAAAAAGGGACCTAGGCTCAGATGAGGCAACGCCGGTTTCAGGGCCGAGTGCTGAGCAACGACGCCAGGCAACTCGTGTTTCCACAGCAGTCACAGTCATCGAAGCGTGTGAACTCTGCAAAATCACAGGCCGTACAAAAACGTCAACCGCGTCCGACTCACCTAACCCTGTTTCTGATCTCCAAAGCGCGCAGCCCCTTACCGGAACTACCCAAAGACTGGCCAGTTTGAGAAGAGATTGTCTTATACGTGATCCTCACCGTTGCGTTATATCACGCTCGGTTGACCGTGACGAGGCAATGGGGCGAGTTGCCTCAAATGGTACTTAGGGGGGCATAAGACGATGAGAGAGTTTCATTGAGTAACGAAAGTAACATATTTGCATCACGAGAGGTGGTATATATTATCCCTTCATTAATGACACTCTCGGGCGAGGAATAGAAGTTAGTATGTTCGGTGCCTCCCGCTTAATACTGACATAAGATTCTCTAAATTCGTCGCTAGTACACTGTTACATGGAGTGCGGAATGCGAGGTCCAGAACCGGAACAATACTCTTTCTTTTTGTTTCTTTTCTTTTGTTACCGGATTGCTTTCTTCGGTATTCATGTGGTATTAGGAATACTCACGAGTACTATGACACGGATCTGCCGCTTGGTCATGCTCCGATTAGAATACTGCTTATTACTGATTAGGCATAGCATAATCGGCTGATATCGTACCTTTCCGTGGGGAGAAAGTTGCAATGGGTGAATGTGTCAGCAAAGTGGAGGGCGGTTTTGGGAACGACTGTATTACTTCATCGCGATACAGATACTTTTCATGGATGGCATAACATACTTGGAGCCTTGTGTCTCTTACCGAGTATCGAGTCGTGAGCCGCGTAGTCGACACCCGAGACTTGGTAATGTAGAGCAGAGTTCTCAGATGACGACCCAACCCAAACAAGGGAGATAGAGTTCAGCCTTGTGGACTTTCTCGTATCGTGACTTTGGCAGGGCATCGAACTGTCTGGGTACCTACTTACTGGGTACTTAGTCTGTTAGATATTTGCGGAATTTTTCCCGGTTCACAGGTCTTTTCCGCTTACATATTTGGACCCCAGAACGACTGCCACATACCCACCATGACAAACCCCCTGAAGCAAAAGGGCACACGATGGTGGAGTCTTCGAGGGGCGGACGAGGCTCGGCAGGAGATTCTAATTACTGTAGCACATCAGGCGGCGGCTAAAATGGATACTCGATCCACAGGAACGCAGCAACCAAGTCGAATCGCGGGAGCACCGCAATTCTCCGCCTCGGCCACATATTTGGAGATGGGGTTGGCAGTGGTGCCAGCACTCAAAAACTTCGAAACCTTGCCTCTGAAGAAAAAAAACTTAACCCGCAGGACCATTCCCAAGAGAGAGCACCATTACGGATACTCGATTGGATGTTGAAGGAAGGGCGAAACGGGGGTGCATTCGGCAAGAGGCATGATGTGTGACAACAGACCCTCTGGCCTAGCTGGCGTTCCACCGCTGAGAAACGATATGGCAATCGAACGGGGGCAGTGCAAGGCGTGTGATATTCAAGAACTTTTTCGCTGGACGTGGCCGTCGCAGCGGGACTTTGGCGCTGCACCATTTGACCGTTTTCTCTTCTGGGCAATTATCTGGGAAACCCAAGGAACCCCATGCATCGTTGTGCTCGCTTCATCCGGGACCAGCCGTGACTGGACTGCCTTGTCTCAGTCCTATGATTTCGACTACCGAGTACCTATCAGAGGGACTCCAGTATCAAACAACAGGTGGCTTCCAGTTAAAGCATCACACGGCGACTGGAGCACGGCAGAGCACCACGTCGATCCCCACAACGCGGCCCGCTTCCGAACCATACGAGGTAGAAGAAGGAGGAATGAAAAGCCTCAGTTCTCGGTTCTACGGCCGAAAGGGAATCTCGAACATCTCTTAAAATCCCCGCCGACCGAGAACTCGGAACCACTAATCGTGCTTGATGACGCAGCAGAGCATACCTCGCACAGTCTGAGAATCAGGGTCTCCGAGAGTTAAGCCAGCGTGAATGTCATTCACCCACGGGCCGAAACTCAAACCATTCATCCACAGGTCTAAATGCCAACGGTGCACGAAGTCGCCAATGACATGGCGAATATGTGGCGGATATGAGCAAAGAAAAAAATTGGAAAGGCGCAACTGTCACATAACAGCGGGAAGTGGCTCGTCTGGAGCAGCTTCCCGTCAGATAGTTGCAAGATCCCAAGGCCAAGTTCGGATGCGCGCGATGTCTATGCCATGTCTAGCTAGATGCAACAGAAGCCATCTATAAGACGATACCCACACCCTGATGTCAACCATCTCCAAGTATCGCCGGCCTAGCGCTGAGGGCCATTCTGATCCTCCCCGTCTTCGAATCTCTTCGTCCGGCGCTTTCATCCTCTTGTGTACACCGCTGATGATCAAACATGCGAATCCCCAAATGTCCCGATCCTTGCGCCTCGGGAGATTGCACCCCGCCAGCGGAACCTCCCTCTTTTTTTGTTGTTGTTGTTGGTGGTTTCGTGTGTGGCTGTCTCTGGGGCACCAATTCTAGAGCAACGATTGCCCCTTACAACTTAGCCTTCTCGCCAATCGAGCCGATCTTCAACTTAGGGCCATACTTCTTAAGTACGGATTCGTTGTGGTACTAGACGTATGTCAGCTTCGACTTCCGTCGACGGTCCTTGAGTCCTGGGTTCGCGCTTGGCATTTGTTCCCAGCTCAGACAGTATGTGCGCTCACCTTCCAGAACTGCTTTGTAGCATCTTTTCCACAGACTCGCTTCAAAATCTTTGCACCGCCGGGATGCTCGTCCACAAAGTTCGTCACATCGTACACGGACCCGTCGATAATTATGTACATGCCATCGCCGGCGGTGGCGGTGTGTTTAGCCACATCGGCGGTGGTGAACGTTTTAGACATCTTGGGATATTATGGAGAGATTATTTCAGTGGGTTTCGAAGCGACGTCTGCCGCAGTGCTTATCGAGCTTGTCGCTGACGGGGGTGTGAGGAGGTGCGACGGCGGTGCTTGGCTCCGGCCGCTTGAAAGAGCAGCTTCTAGCAAAGAGGATATCGCTGGCTGTGTGACCGTGAGGACCGCTTTCTAAGGATGACCGATCAAAGACACTGGTCGTGTGCCGTGCGGACTGTGCTCTCTATGCAGGAAGAGGGAGGACGGGGATGGGGTTGAGCTACAAAGACGAGAGAGACGGCGGCAAAATGAATTGACGATATACACAATCCCGCCAGCAAAAGGTGATGGAAGCGTTGTGGCCTACTCTATAGCAGAGGATGAGGAGAAAATGTCGAGGACGATCGCAGGGTTTGAATATTAATCGATCCGAAGAAAAGAAGCGATGAGAAGGTGGAAGGGAGGGAAAGATGCCGAGGTCCAATGCCTCGCCGATTCCGAAATCCCGGCCCGGTCAGCCAAGTTGTCAAACACGCCATTGGCCAGAGGAGGGGGGTATACCTACTCTTGACCTCCTGTAATACTTAGTACATCTACATGGACGAAGAGGTAGGGACCTAATAAGTAATATTCGGTTATTCTCACTCCACCCAGCCAGCTTCCTCTGAAACCTAATCTCAATTATCCAGAATGCTTACCACCCACTACTTGTCGATTTCACCCTGACTACACGTCCCCTTGGCCTTCCCGCTCTCGACTTCACTGAACCTAGTTGTTCCCCTATCGATCTCTTTTATCAACCTGCTCCAGACTAGAAGATATTGCATCCTGGTGCTGCTCCCAGACTGCAACACGATCGTCTTCGCCGAGAGCTGTTCCGACAGATATCAATGCTTCCAAGATCGCGTTCAACAGTGGATCCCATTCACCAACGGGAACAGGGCGGCAACGCAAATTCAATGACACCTCCAGGTTAGCCAAGGCCTCCCACAGCTTTCCCTGCTCTTGCTGTGCATCACCTAGGAACAGGTAGGTCCTCGAAACGTCAAAGTTAAGTTGTCCGCTGCTGTACGAAACCTCGTCAACTTCGGCCACACGCCTCAACAGCTCGGAGCTGATAGTCTCAGCATCTGAAAACCTGCGCTCCACGGAGAGATAATGGAGCGCAGTGTGCCAGAGGCAGAATGTCGGGATTGAGTAGCGGCCGAGCTTGTTGTCCACCTCCCTGAGCATGACCAAAATCTCCTCGCGGTGCTTTCCCTCGAATTTCTCGTAAAATCGACCCCTGTCTGCCCGAGGGAAGCTGCTCTGGTTGTATGAATAATAGGCTTTAATATCATCGCCCTGAACTCTTGCCATCCACAAGTCACGACAGTATGCATCGAAAGCCAGGACCATGTGCCCTTGTGGGTCTCCTTGCCCGTCTTCTGGCAGCTCCTTCAGGGTCTCGAAGAAGCCTCTCCTTGGGTCGCCGCTTTCCAATGCTTCTTCTGCCAACTCATGCAGTTGATTGCAGAGTTGGCCTTGGATGGTCGGAACTTCTTGGAGTAGGACCTTAGGACCATCCTTCTGTAGCATACGTATAATGCCGAGAATGTCAGAGAACTGACGATGATGCTTTGTTTTCACGATCTGGTCCAGCAGAAGGAACGCTTGGCGAGTCTGAGCCCATCCGGGCGTGGTTTTTCCTTCCTGAAATTGTTTGGTAGCATGAGAGATCTTGTTGTGGAGTAGGCTGAGCTGTGTCAAGTCCGAAATATCAGCATTGCTGCGGTTGTAGAGGCCTTTTTTTATCGGGTGCCCAATCTCCTTGATCGAAATTCTTGTTGAAGTGGACACTTGTAAGCCACAGCATTCGTCGGAAGGTTCTGAATACCGCAGGATCGTCCAACTGGTGGTACTTGAATGGTAGATCAACTAAGCAAAGTTTGCCTACTAGGTTGGGGAAGCTCATGGTCTTCAATACTTCCATCTGGAATGGGGACTCGGGTCCTTTTGCAGTAGCTTTCGGTATCGCTGATGCGTAGAAGAACACCGTTGGCCACAACCAACAACGTATGATTCCCTCCCAAGACCTGGAGCCTTTGCAGTTCCACGAGAACTCTGATGGCTTCGTTCCGCTGAACGTTTTTGAAAATTCCGTACTTGGTCAGCCTAGAGGTCAACTGTTTGTCGCTAGAGTGATAATTAGCATGCCTGGAAGCTGATGTCGCGATGGATCTAGACTAACGTGGCTTTGAATGCATATTTTCCTTGCATTTCACCTTTGACTTGGCTAAGTTTCAGATCGTCGATGACATAGAGTAGAGTGATCTCTTCCTTGTGCTCGGAAAACAACTTGTTGCAGGATTCTGTATCCATCGCCTCGACGTTCAATGAAGCAACTCTAAGTTCTCAGTAGACTGTCTCGAGGCCTAACTCAACGATAAGCTCTTCTAGCTACATATTTCGAGTGCGGCAGAGGACAGGCATATTTGAACGACCAGGACGACGACACCACAAGTGCCGGCCAGCGGGCAAGCCCGGCACAATGTCCAATATCCCTGGCGCTGGTGCAGATCGAGATCCATTGCATCGTTGACACGTCAATCCTCACGATGCCTACCTCGCTAAGACATTTGCTGCCTCTCACAATCCCCAATGCGACTCCGAATTTGGTCTGATGCATTGCCATGCATCCTGGTCGACGAGGTGCGAACGTCAGGCCCAACAATGCCTGGGGTCATGTGGCCTGGTCGTTGGCCAGTGTGAAACTGGAATTAATTCTGACGGCAAGGATGCGTAAGTCATGCATGTGGAAGTGCTTCGAACATCTTCCTACGCCGCTGCTGGGTTGGGGAAGGGGGATAGACATTCCACTCATCATTTTTCGCTCGAGGAGGCGAGTAGCCTTCAGCCGCAGTGTTACACTAGGCTCCAATGCATGTTCCGCCCAATATAGCTAGGGAAGCACCAAACAAACCCTGTAACGCCTGACCATGACAACTCATCCTATTGGGCTTCTCGTGTCAACCATAGCGCAAGGAGGCAACAATTTTAGTATGAATCGTGGCCCTGACGATATCGGCTGTTCATTCTTTCTCTGCCGACACTTCCGTCTATATAATTCCGATACATATCCTTCAGTCCTCCGTTGGTTCCTATCCTTTCTCCAAAAAGAAAAAAAGAAATGACAAATCGGACGCCAACTTTTGAATCACTTTGTGCAATACTCTACATCAAAGTATCGTGAGTTGGAAGAAAACCCCAACCCAGTTCCAAGAAGCTTAATACTTCTTTCTATTCGTATGTCTATCCGGAGCCTCATCTAGTTCCCTCACCTGCCCACTCGCCTTTTGGTTGTGAATGACGCATTTCAACCTGTTCTTGCAACATGGAGAATACGCAGGAAGCATTCATGGGTCTCCAAGTCTCTGAAGAGACAAAGAGATGCCTCTTGTCGATGATGAACAAGTAAGCTGTCTCCCTCGCAGAGCTCGCCAATTGTCCGCTGATGTCCAGTTCCGACAGGAAAGAGCAGGCCCCGGCTGTCATTCTTTTCGGGATGGCTGGAGTTGGGAAGTCGTCATTAGCTGAGTCCATCAGCGGCTTGACTGGACTATCTGGTGATTCATCGCAGCCCGGTACTTCTTCGCTTAGTGGTTCAGGTCAAAGTCTGTGTCTAGCACTTCAACAGTCACTACTGCATGCAATATCGTGGAGGCATATATTGGCACCCGGCCGCTCTTTCTCATTGATACCCCTCCCTTCGAGGACGAACATGGCGCAAGTGACACATTCCTCAAAATCATGAAAATTATTGATGACGTGAGCCCATTTGTCGCATTCACTGGTGTTTGGTATGTTGTCGGTATTGGCCGATCCCACGACACAGGATTTGACGCCATCCTCCGCGACTGGCTGGCTGCCTTCTGTGGGGAGCATTTCCTTCCTTATCTGACACTTGTGATCACGTTCTGGCATAGCGACAGCGGGGGATTCTGCAGGAGGCTCTCCGAAAAGAGACACCTTCAAAGAAGTCCCTTCGATGTCCAATACTACTGAGGAAGAACAAAATCACGAAAAAAAGAATCAGGAAGGCGAACCCATTCATGGTGACTCTTCCAGTCCAAGCACTGCGAGGGAGACACAGAATGAAGACTATCATGGAAGCCAATCCTCTCAAGGTGACTCACACCCGTCAAACCCCGTTGAAGATCAACACGGCCAAGAGGCAGGTGGAGGTCAGACAGAGAATGCGTCTAGTTGGATTCATGATGCTCTTTCACTCCTGTTCCGGAATGTCACGTTCCAGATGACTCCCGGTGGCATCGAGGTCGGGTTAGGGGGACTTGGGTACCGGCACAATTTTAGAGATGGTCCCCAGAACCACCCCAGTCTCAACAATGGTCCCAAGAGCCAGCCGCATCTCAATACAAATTCGTCCATCCGTGACTTGCTCAAGTATCACGGGCAACCGTCCGACAGCGCTGCTCTAAACGACCTATCGAAAACGTGGGGAATACGCGTCGGTCCTGACGGCAGTCTGGAACAGAATGATGCGCTCCTAAGAGAAGCGAAGGCCAGAGTACGCAGGAATGGCGGGAAGTGGTTATGAACTCTTGGGGGGAAATCATGATAACTGGGTGAATTCGCCATGGTACTTTATTGGTAGTTTGATGCAGCACCCTGCTCTGACCCTGCTTAATCGTCCAAATCACAGTATGCACACTGTGGGTACGGAGTATCTGCGGTCAATTGCATCTGAAAGAGTTGGGCGGGTTTCTACCTGCTTGGGGTCGAAGGAAAATTGCTAATCGTGGAAGAATGGAGAGCTGGCAGACAGGAGTATGAGCAGGGACGAGTATGAGCAACAAGCGTATGCTCCGTAGGGGCCGCTGACACAGCTGAAATAGTAATCGCCTATTCGATCACCACGAAAATACCGCCATAGGGCCTTATAAGCACAATAACGCAAAGCTGCCGCTCTGAGGGGCCGCGTTCTTAACGCCCTTGATTGGCGGACTAGCTATAACCAAACGTACCAGTCATCTCGCACAAAATACAGCCTTGCAGATTGTAGCTGGGGACTAGTCCCATCTAGGCACTCGCACCATCTGTTTAAGGAAAAGGCCTGAGAAGGGGCTAAGCCGTGCATTATGCTTCAAGATCAGGGCGAGGGCATGCAGGGGTATTTCTCATCTACTAGAAAATCACCCTCACTTTCTCGCGGGATACAAAATGTCCCATCTCACATGGAGACAATCTCACTTCGAAAAGCGAGGGGATAAGACAATGGCGTTGGATGGTGAATGCTTACCACCGGCACCAGGAGAAGCAGCGTGCTCGTCACTTGTGCGTTGGACTCGAGTTCCTGGTATTACATTTCTGCCACGACTCTTGGCTAACACTAGTCTTCGCAGATCATGGGTGAGGAAGAGGACTTGGGTGGCGGTTTTATGAACCTAGGTCTATTTCACCTTGCAGCAATGCCATCCATTCCTTGTGGATCGGAAGCAAAGGCCACGGCAATCTATCAGACGGAGAGTGGTGGGTCCCATGAAGCCAGTCCTGCAGAAGGCGATAATATCATCAAACTGCCGAAGCGAAGACGAAAAGCTCGCATGAACGAGGTCGACGAAGGAACCCAATTGGTAAGGAATCCAGCTAGTTATCCCCAATGGCAATAAATACAACAACCCCAGTTGACGGGAAGAGAACGAGCCACATCTGACAAATCTCTCAGCGGCGACGGGCACAGAACAGAGAGTCCCAGCAAGCCTACCGACATCGCAGGGAGGACCATATCCGAAATCTCCAAAGGCAAATTGTAGATCTTCACCTGCAACATCGCGATCTTTGGCAGTCGTACTATCTGCAAGACAAAAGATTGAAACTCCTCAGAGAAGTGGTTGCCGATCTCACCATGGAAGTCAGCGTGCTGCGAGGACGACGTCCACAGCAGCAGCAGCAGCAGCAGCAATTAACAGAAGATGAATCACTTCTCCTAGAGGATGAGTGCGATTGTGGTATTGTCTTAAATGACTCGCTCTACCCAGGGTGTTCCGGAACTGGTGCCAATATTGATGTAGAAGAGTTGCCAATTTTGGGACAGGATTTGCAAGAATGCCTGTCAGAACATGCACCAATCTATTGTTCACCGCACCACACCTCAGAATACCCAGACTTGCATTAGAGGATCCGGCTTTCAGGGGGGGGGAGGCCCAACCAAGGAGGATTCACAGTACGACGGGTGGCGGTCTCGCTTCTGCTCGACTTGGCTGCGGGTTTTAAACCCATAATGTATTGTTGATGGGACACTAGGGAGTCGTTAGTGCTTGGTATACAAGCGGGTGGGCAGCGTGGCCGATGTGCATGACTCAAAGTGATGGAGGCCGTATGTTATTTGTACCTGAGTGAGAACCGAAAATATATAACCTTTCTGTTGCTCGAATCCATTCCAGCCAGTGTAACTTTAGTGTCTGCAGAGGGCGCCAGATGATGTGGGAAACGGTGATTGGATTGATCGGAAACCATACTTCGATTTTATGAGAAAAGTTCTTTTATCAACCCCCAATGAATTGCAGAACATCTCTCACAAACCCCTGGGAATTGTCTAGTGAGAGATATTGTCTAGAATCCTAGGCCACGCCCAGCGTGGCGTCTTCATAAAACACGCTTGACGGGAGACATTGCGAGATCCGGGTGGTGACTTTGAAGATCAAAATGTCGAGGCACGCCAGAGGTGTCTGCTATTTCCATGTAGACTAGAGCCTGGTAACGGGCACTCACCTGAACTCATGATCTCGGCGTGTTCGGGAATTGGCAGACGTAGGCGTGCTCGACTATGGGCCCGGTGTCATGGCCATGACCGTGAACTCTGCCCCTGACACCGATCCGCTTCGTGATGACATCGCGGAGATCGGGAAGGACAGATGGAATTATGATGTCCACATTGAACCAAGGCATGTGGGCACAAATCCCACGTCACCTCTGGAACAGAGCAAATAGAGTGCAAGATAAGTCTCCAAATTTGCGATTTGAAGCCTTCCAAGGCGCGATATCATGGTTTCTCTGTCGCTCACGTCTCATCATCGTAGACGAAACCTTCGCCCAAATAAATGGTTGCTCCTCCACCATACCACAATGTGCCATTCCGAAAGTCGAGGCCCTTCTCCTCACCCACTACCCATTCCCCTCCAGGCATGATCAATTGTCCTTCTTGAGGCCAGTATTCCGCTTCGAGCCACTTGTTGATCATCTCGAGCTCATTGATCCAATGTTTACGCTTCTTGATATCGAGGGTGGCCCGCTCATCCAAAGGATCCCCACCAAAGACATTGGGGGAGTTGAATCGGGCAATAGTAAGGTGCGCCGAAGGCACAACATATCTGGAGCCAACCTGGATTCCTGATTGTGTAAGGGTAGCGTAAGTATCACGCCGTAAATGGTGATAGGTGTATTGGTCATCAGCAGCGGTCCGGCCATTTGATGGTGACTCTCCGGCAGCAGGAACAAAGCTCAGAGCCAGAGCCGCAGAGTCGTAACTCAGAAAAGGTTTGATTAGCCTGGCTCTGTGCGATGACGTGTGATCAGCAATCGCTTTGAAGCGATCTTTGAGCGTGTTGATTAGGCCAGTAATCTCATCTTCGGTCTTGGAGTGAGCGACTTCCATGACCGTCATATGCAGATTGTCAAGAGGCATAAGCCAGAGGTCTGTGTGGTGAGTCGCGTGGAATCTTCTAAAGGCATGGAGCCATACCTGGAGCCGCATACTTCAGCTTGGACTGTATCACGTCTACCAACGTCTTGACTTTCTGAGGAGGTCTTCCCCAAAATACAAGACAATGCCGAGGGTCTATGTACGACACATCCTTCCTTAGACCATCAAGTTTAACCAGATGCTCGTCGAGGATCCAGCCTTTGAAGTCATTGCTGAGAATCTTCTCTCGCTGTTGAGCATTCCTCATTATTCGGTGCGTAGCGTACCGTTCTTGAATCAATTTCTAGAGGCATAGATTAGGACAAAATCTCGACGCAACGGAGTGGGTGCGGCTGACGGGGTCACCATGACAACCATTGATCAGGCCATCGAAAGGGTTTGCAGTGACAGGAGTGGATGTGCCAGACAGATCTTCAAAGTCGACTTTGGCCATTTCTTTGTCCTGCCACTTGCCTTTATGGTCGGCCTGACCTAGCGAGCTAGATACAAGGTCGAAGACGAGGTTGGAGTCGTGACGTGTAGTGGGGGAGAGGCGAGGGAGGGTACGGCAGGGTACGGGTACCCGGAAAAAGAGAAAGTCCGGCCCATGTCACTCAGCAGCAAAACTTCGGGAAACCTACCTCAACGCTTGCCTGCCCGCACATTTTTGCAATGTGCGTCTTGGCATTTGGCCGCGGTTTGCGCTCAATCCTGAAGTGGACAGTCGACAATTTCAACCTGTCACAACCACCAAACCATTGCTCAAATATTCGCGGCCGATCACTCAGTCAAGATGGTGAGTAGCTCTTCTGTCTTAATTTCGCAATGTGTTTCGTAATACCTCACTGGGAAGATGCACGCTGCCGGCGGTTGACCAATGAAGTGGACGGTGAAGAGATGAATCGCATTACGAGAAGAGACGGAACATCATGGCCATCGCCTGCAACATAGATTCGAATCGAGTATTTGAAAGGTTCTTTCTCCCAATCATGGCAGGGTGATTGGGAAGAGGTGCAAGAGGTGGAACTGGAGGCTCTTGGACACAACCACTCTTGACGAGATTGGGAATCTGGAAAAGCTAACTGTTGTCTCTTCTCCCGTCAGGTCAACGTTCCCAAGACCCGCCGCACCTACTGCAAGGGCAAGACTTGCAAAAAACACACTCAACACAAAGTCACACAATACAAGGCCGGAAAAGTGTGATCTCCCTCTCCAGAACCCGCCGTGTATGACGACACTCGGTGAATTGGACACTGACAAGCCTTTGTATAGGCCTCGCTATTCGCACAGGGAAAACGCCGATACGACCGCAAGCAATCCGGTTACGGTGGTCAAACGAAGCCCGTCTTCCACAAGAAGGCTAAGACGACCAAGAAAGTGGTGCTGAGATTAGAGTGCACAGTATGCAAGACCAAGGCACAATTATCGTTGAAGCGATGCAAGCACTTCGAGTTGGGGTATGCTAGACCCTTTAGCCTTCGATATGAGCTGACCAGGGCTGACTTGAATTTCTGCAGTGGTGACAAGAAGACGAAGGGTGCGGCTCTTGTGTTCTAGATATGGTGAGACTTTGCAGTGCTCTGGCAGAATAGCGAGAGATCAAAGCACGAGCGCGATCGAATTCAAAGATGTATGGTAGGAAAGCAGCAATCACGATGAATTTTCATCTGATGAAAGTGAGAGATGGTGATACGACCACCAAGGAAGGGTAGATGTGATATGCTCACATGCATCCAATCTCTTTCCTGGAGGTCATGATGCACCGGCGCTCTGTGTGAGCAGCCTGTATTTCGATGACCAGCGTCCGCAATTGAATGTTACCCTCAGTCCTGCTGTCAAACATGCTTCTAGTTCAGTCATCTCACCCGTTTCCAGCTCCCCGACCTGACATCATTCTTGCGGCCATCCAATTTTTTCCCTCGAAAGTTCGACTCCAAGCCTTCACTGTTCTCTCTTTAGGTACTCGTGGAGGATGCTCGCATGGCGCACCACAGCGTCCAGACCTATGGTGTTGCGTAGTGCTCGAGCCTTACAAGTTCGCGACATACGTTCTGAGGCAGCACACGGCCCTTCTCTTGGGAAGATGGCCTATGCCCTACAAGACCGCCCAAGTACAATCGTACCGAGATAGGTTAGTCAACTAGGGGCCATTCAGCGGAAAAGTCGGCACATGTGAATACGTCCCCCAATACGAAGCAGCGAGGGCAGATGAACCAAGAGTGATTTGCTGCTCTCTCACCTTCGTAGCCCGGGACCACCTGGCCAACTCCAGTATTATATAGAGTAGTTAGGCTCCATTGTTGGGTTTTCGGGACGATGCATTGCTTACCCCGCGAGACCAGGCTTCACTAGTACAGAGGTTCTCGGTATAGGTAGAAGGCTCAACCGGCTACCAAACGAACGGAATACGACGAGGGACAAATGACGCATCCCGATAGCACGCGACCCTTTGCTACGACTTTCTGGCACGGCTGATCAGAGGACGATTGTTTCATATTAATATCCATTTACTCGCTCGAGCCTGGGATCGGCCTCGATGTCTTCTGGACTTTGACGAGGAAACAAACACCTCTATCTACATTCATAGAGGCGAGATACAATCGAAAAGCGCAACCCAGGGTCAGGAGTCACAAGGTGTTGTCCCGCTCGCTCACCCGCCACTTCTTTGGCACATATCTTTTCCATTCATTTCTCAAAGCCAGAAATTTAGAATCAGAGCTGGTCATACCACTGGGATCTCAACTACCAACCAACACCGGAGACGAATCCATTGGCATCGCGTTCAACATTTCAACCTCCCTCCTCCAGCTCTCTCCCCACGGCTTTTAAATCGACCTCTCCCGCACCTTGTTCTCGAAGAAAAAGATGCCATCCATATTCACCAACGAATACTCTCGCGGGCCGCTGTACCAGTACTGGAAAGAGCGGGGCCAGGAAGAGAAAGCGCTGCGCGAACAGCGCATCCAGGAGGCCAAACTGCGCAGCAAGGGATTCCAGCCCACGAGCCCTGCGTTTGGACCAAGCAGCACGGACGCCTACGCCCAGCGAGCATCGAGCGGTCCACCGGCCTACCGTTCCGAGTCGTCTGAAGGAGAGGGCGGTTCGGCGCCGCAACAACACCTTCCTCCTGGCGACGAGCTTCCCTCGTACGGCGCCACGACGGGAGTGGTGGGAGGACAGTCTGAACCCGCGGCTGAGGGTGGCGGCGGCTGCGGGCAATCACTTCTCTCCGGCGAAGAGGAGAAGGCCCGCCTGCGCCGGCTCGAGGAACAGCACCGACAGAGTCAGGCGGACTCGGCGCTCGCCCAGACGCTCTCGGCGGAAGAGGAACAGGCTGCTCGGGCCGCTGCTGAGGAGGACGAGGCATCCGCGGGGAAGGGCAAGCAGCCAGAAAGGCGCAGAAGCACGGCAGGGAAGATTGGGCGGTGGTTGGCGGACGCAGCGAGCGGCTACACCAAGAAGCAGGAACGGTGGTGAACTGCGTTACGAAACTAGTTGTTCTCGGGGCTCTTCGGGTTTTTTTTTTTTTTTTGCTCTTTACCTTTGTTCTTTTGCTTTTGGGGTTTTGCCATTCATCTAGCGAGGTACATGCCGATGTTGATGAGGACGGGGCAAAACTCAGGGGGAGACGCGCATCTAACTGCCCTGCATCCACGTACCCTGTAGCCTTGAAAGCTGTGAAACGGAAGAGGGTTGGGAGGGGGAGAGATCGTAAGGTGCTGTACTCCATAAAGTCGCACACTCGATCAATATCATTCCTGCGCCATGCTAGGTACTTACCACCATCAGTAGGAAGCCATCCGCGAAAAAGAAAAACAGCGGGCGGAATCAAAGAATACTTAGGGGAGAGGGGGAGGGAAGGAGGGAGGGGGGGGGGGGGGAGAGAGAGAGAGAGAGAGAAGGGGAAGATCTTTATTGGCAAAATGACACAGAATATTCTGAAACACAGCTTATATCTAAGGATAATCGTAAGTCATGAGAGACTGGCATGAGAATCAAACTCCAGCTCATCTGTTCAAATCATTGGCAATCCGTCTCTGCAGCTGTCAGTGTTACCTCCGTCTGATTATATCCATCGTAGACATTCGTAATCATGGTCGAAAAATGTCTGCGTTTCCATGGTCGCCATCAGTCCATGATCCGGGCAAGACAGTCAAACTCCTAAACCATCCTCTTCGCAAAACCAAGAAAACTCGTTATGTGTCTGTGTACCGTGTTCGTTGAAATGCTCAACGAGGGCTCCGCCAAACAATGCTCTGCCGGCTTATCTGCTCCTCCTCTTCCTCCCCTCCGGCCCGAACAATCCATCCAAGAAATTGCCAAACACCTTCCCCGCTGCGCCCTTGCCAGAAAGGATTTCGTTTAGTCGGTCCGCCAGCGGATCATCGCTAGGCTCGGTTTTTTTGCGTCCCTTTTCGTCGAATCTGGGAGGCAGCTCGATCGTAGCATCGGAATCAGTGGGACTTGTCACACGCTCGAGTTCTGGGCCACCGGAACCGGAGCTAGGTTCTCCGCGAGACGAGCTTGGTTCATGAGAACGACGACGCCGGTGATGCCGCCGCCTGTCTCCGGTCTCGGCTGAGTCTGGATGAAGCGATCGAGATGAATGTTCTCGACTTCCTCGACGTTGTTCGTCAGGGGTTGAGTCCGTATCGTCTTCCGCTTCGTAGCCACGAGAGTGCGAATGCGTGTGTCGATGGCGGTGTCGTTCGGGACTTGATGCTTCAGATTCGATCGGTACAGCATCAGAAACGTCTGGTGTCTCGACGAACTGGACGCTTTTCCGACTAGATGGTGGCGGCTGAGATTGAGACCGTGGAGGAGAGACACTTCGTCCGGTAGGGGGGGGATATGTTTCTTGACGCGGAGGGATAGGAGCCGGGGGCAGAGGAATGGTTGCGTCGTGGAAGGAAGGCGCTTGCGTACTTGACGGCGGTGGCGGCGGAGTCGGCGCAGAACGATTTAGACCTAATTGCCCAGGTTGTCAGTCTGCCGAAAATCCCTAATCCAGAAAGAGACCGAGTTCAAAAGGTACATGACTATGACGTACCATCTGGGACATGGTGCTGGTCATTGCTGGGAACAGTAGGTGCAAAAGGATTGCCAAATGTAGAACTCGGCTCAGCACTCACATTTTCAGGGCCACGTGGTGCGTAAGGGTTCGCACCAGAAGCATACGCATCATATGGTTGAGCAGGGGCCGGCGGAGCACCAGGAGGAGGTGGTGGTGGTGGTGGAGGCGGATAGTTCTGTGGAGGATACTGCGCGCCACCGGCTGGAGCTGTACCAGGTCCAGCTTGCGGGGGGTATTGTTGAGGTGCAGCTCCTGGTGGAGGCGGGAACTGACTCGTCTGAGGGTAGAAGCCTTGTTGATTCGCATACGGATCATTGACTGGAGGAGGCGGCGGGGGTGTAGGAGCATATTGTGCCCCCGGATTATAGTTGTCCTCGTAAGGATCACGACCATATCCTTCCTCTTCGCGACCTAACTCTTGTCAGCAATTCACATGTTAAGACGGCGGGATGACTTACGCCTTCGTGCTCGACGTTCACGTTTCTCCTGCTTCCGCTTTTCATACTCGGCGGCACCGATTGCTCCCGCGGCTGCAGCTGCAGTCATCTTTGCAGCATCTCGCGAATGCCTGCGCCTGCTTCGGCCTGGAGAGGAACTGCAACTGTGGGACGATCTTCGGCCACCTCGTTCACGACTCAAACTCCGGCTTCTACTTCTATTCCCGCGTTGTGCCCCATAACTCGCTGCTGCGCCTGCGGCAGCTGGCACAACAGCATTCGAGTAGTATCCATCCTGCGGCGGCGGTCTTCCGTAGTAATCTGGGCCGTAATTGTTGCCGTACATAGGTGCATTTCCATACTCGATTAACCCAGGGTCATTGATCGCGCCCTGGTTCGGCCCGTCGTAGTACGCATGCTCGGACCTGGCCCTGCTTCTGGACCTAGAGCGAGCACGACGCCGCTCGTCCACGATCTCTTCGGCTTCCTTCTTTGCTTTGTGTTTCTCATACAGCCCAGCGACGGCGGCACTGCCCAATCCAGCAGCGACGACAGGTAGCGCCTGTCTAACGCGGCTTCGCGATCGTTCCTTACCATCCCTGGCTCTTGACTTGCTTCGAGCATGCTCAATCAATGCCGCAACGATAGCGCCACCAGCGCCAGCCTTTGCAATTGTGTTTCTGCGATGCTTGGGATTGCGCGCATCATCTGAAGGAGCATTTGGATCATCTTCAAGACTGGAGACAGACTCTCTCCGGCGTCGAGAGCGAGAGCGAGAGCGACTGCGAGAACGGCCACGATCGCCGTCGTCGTTCGACTTGTTCATGCGCTTGGAAGCGATAGTGGCGGCAGCTGCAAGTGCGGCAGCTCCGAGACCCACCGCTCCAAGGGTCTTCAGCTTCGACGGAGACGAGGAACGAGACCTGCTGCGATGTCGAGAACGTCTTGGCGACCGAGAACCCGATCGGGAGTGGTGCCGGCTTCGACTGCGGTGCATAGACCTTGCGCGGTGGATACCTTCAGCGGCAAGAGCCCCTAGAGCACCAGCTCCAATATCACGCCCAACACGGCCGACGCCATGGGATATGTCGCGACCTTCCTTCTTGTTGTGGTTCCGTAGAAGCTCAGCGGCACCGACCCCGGCAAGGACGCCGGCAGCAAGGCCCCGTTTACGCTCAGGGCTGGGGCTTTCCTCGCGGACCTCTTTGCGCACGTAGACCATACTGTCGTCGCTGCTGTAATCACGGCCTCTTTGGGACACAGAATCATGAGGGCTCACGGACCGACGTCGGCTTCGGCGCTCATAATAGTCATCATCATCTCGGTCAATCCGCTCTCTGACCTTCTTCTCGTAGAAAAAGTCCTCTTCTCCACGAGGCGAGCGAGGCGGCGGGTCTCTTCGGACGACGCTGCGCTCTTCATCAATGTCCGATTTGCGAACAATTTGATAATCGTCGTCCCGGACTCTCTCTCGAATTATGATGGGTTCCTGACGAATAATGATGGTCTGCGGAGGTGGTGGAGGAGGAGCAAAGTAGTCGGTAGTGCGGGTGTATCGTTGAACATCACGATCGTCATAGCTACGAGGCGAAAGCACTTCGTAGTCGTCTCGGAACCGGGTATCGACGACCTTGCGGTCGTCGTATCGGGTGACTTCAAAATCATCTCGACGGGGTTCCTCGCGCTCAGTGGTGCGTCTGATAACGAGTTCTCTCTCTGCTGCAGGCTCTTCTCGTCTGGTATCGTAGACATAGTCTCTTCGAGGTTCATCGTCTCGTTCTCGCTTGATAACCAATTCACGTTCGGTGTAGCGGGGTTCTTCTCGGCGCACCGGTTCATCGACCTCACGACGGACGATCCGGGTCTCCTCCACCCTTTCGCCTGCACGCTCGGGGACAAACCGCCGGTCCCGGCTTACAGAGGAGCGGCTGTCATCTTCTTTGACCACGTAGCGCTTCACCGTTGTGTATCCGCCATCACGTCGGGTTGAAGAGACTGATGTTCGAGAGTCGTCGAACCTGTCTCGATACACGGAGCCCATTCTGGGCCTGGGGTGAAAAGAGTAGGAGCCGCACCTGATGAAATGACCGAAGGGCAGGCAGGGAGGGGTTCACGTGCACGGTTCGTCAGATTCGCGCGGCGAAAACCAGTGAGGTTCTGTGTGAGGGAATTTGACCCGGCCCCTGAAGCGGAAAACGGTGCCTTGAGCAGAAGAGGGGGAGATGGGAGCACACAAGTGGCAGAGATGAAGAAAGGAAGAGAAGAGTGGTCGAGATTGAGCTGGCAGTAGATGGCAATTCAGACCAGGGCTAGCAGGATCAGATGGGGCATATAACCGGCGGCGGACGGTCGAGACGGGGGATGGACGAGCCGTACCTCGCAAGGGTGTGCGAGGGTCCCGATTTATCTATGCCCGTTGTGCGGCTGCTGAGATGGGCTCTGTGGAAAGTGAGGCCAGCTGCGCCAGAAAGCCGGGAAGTCTGCAATACGGGCTCGATGGGTTGCTAAAGCAGGCTTGGGCAGCTGCCAAAGGTCAGGTAACAAGTGGACTTTTGGCGAATAGAGAAAGAGAAGGAGGGGTTGACGAGAGGGATGGCAGGATGGAGGGATGGAGGGATGGAGGGGGAGATGAGAGAGCGCGCGCGCAGGACGCAGGACGCAGGACGCAGGACGCAGGACGCAGGACGCAGGAGACAGGACGAGAAAAGTGGAAGACGCAGGCAGGCCAACAAGGCCAACTCAACGCTCTCAACGTATTCAGCCAACCAGCCTCTGCTGCTTGAGGCCTGTTGAGACTCTTTTGTGGTCTGCGTGACGTACATTGCATGTGGCCCCCATTGTCCCCGCTGCTGCCACCCTGTTGCCTCGCCTTTGCAGAGCGTGACCTCTTCTGCAGTTTGCCCAAAAGAAATCAGCGCCGTCTGACACGGCCGGCACACCACTACTTGCAATACTTGCTAGACGCCGTGCCGTCAAATGACGCTCGACTGGTCACATTCATGGTACAACGGGGCGGAGGTCTCCCGCCGCACCCATGCAAGGCGCAGGTCCACATGAATATACCTCGTACTTCGGTCTGGGTTGCGTTGCAGCCTGACCCCCCTTCTGAGAATACAACAGGGCTGCGGCCCAACCAAGAATGGAAAACCGGTGAAAGACAAACACAGAGAGAAACGTACCACACAGATCTTATTGGAACTTTTGATCTGGGTGGTTGTTGTCCTCCCTGCTGAGGGTTGACGGCACCTTACATGCCATATATATAAAAGAAAGAGGCCGTCACTAAGGAAAAAGAACATGCAACTGACGGTTGCCCTGACACAAGGCCAAATGCCTTTCCGACCTGGTTTTCCTTTCGCTTTTCCTTCGCGCCCATGCGCTTACTTTCTTTTGCCAGTTTCTTTGCCGACCATTGTATAGCCAAGTATAAGGTTGCAATCCCAATGCTTTTCTCTTTTCCGGACACGGTCCTTTGGGTATCTCGGTCGTCAAATGACCCCCATAAAAGGCGGGTCTTCTTCATGCACAAATGAAATTCGTCCCAATCATAACTCCGAGGGGAAAAAATTTCCCTCTCCAAACATCTTACGCTTTTGGTTCAGCCGGAGATCCTTCGGGATCGTCTCCAGATTTATCATCGTTGGGTAACACCTTGACCCGGCTGCCAATCTTGGCAGATCTCGTCCTGGAGCTCAGGGGTAGCTGGTACTTGATCACGCCTCTAACAATAAGATCAAACGGGTGTTGTAGCACTCTCTCCCAGCGCGCCGATCCCCCGACCTCGGTCTTGTTGCCCGGTCTCGCAAGTCGAATCTCACCGACAGAAGAGGTGTGGCTGTGGCGGAGTGGCGAGGCATCAAACACTAACGGCGAATCGAACACGAGTACCCTTCCGAGCAACATCTTCTGTGTCCCTGGCTCAGGGTCGTCGATCGGGTCCGTTCCCTCGTCCACGCCATCGTCAGATTGCCAGGGCGGCCAGTCGAACTCCAGGCTATTTGCACTCCGTCGGTCGACCCATCGGAGGGCCCTTCTTTGGCCGGCCCCGTCCCAATCGGCTGTGGTTCCCACATAGGGGCTCTCAGCAAACAAATTAACATCCAGGTCATTCACCGTAATAGGGAAAAGATTCGTGTTGAGCGCCAGCACATGCAAATCCAACATGAGCTCTTGCTCTGATGCGAGCACATTTTGAATATGTTTAATAGAGACGTCCATCAGCGGCCGATTGAGGGCCATCACAAACGTGGTAACGCCCACACAGATCAGAAGAATAACAAGTCCAAGGAGAATGCAACCGCTATACCCGCCACACCAGCTGCGGTCATGGGCGTCGTTGTATTCGAGCTGCCGAAAGCTTGTGCTGTGCGGGCGGCGGCTATGTCTCGTGCGATTAACCCGGACCGATCCAAGGAGGGGTGCTCTCTCGTCGTCGGCGGCGGCATCATCATATGCATCAAATGGCTCTCCCTTGCGCAGAGTGCCCGGTAGCCTTCCGTTGGAGGTTCGAGGGCTGTTGGGCCGCGAAAATCGGGACGGATTATTGGGCGTCGAACGTGACGGGTTTGTCTTGGTTGCTTGAGTGAAAGGTGACTCCGTGTCCAGGATTGAGGTGTGGTGAGGCCGTCCATGTCGACTGATGTGGTGATGACGGGGTGTCGAACTGGAGTTGCGTTGACTTCCCCGACCTTCGGGTCCAGACTCGCCATCCAAGTGATTGTTGTAGGTGCTGCTCGAAAACTTCATACTCTTCTTTCCAGTAATTGCCTGACTGCCGCTGCGAACGCCATGCTTGGTGCGGTTCCCAAATTGTTCTTGGCTGGCGAGGGACGTAGCACTGGGTGTTCGAGAGTGATGTCGGGCTGGTCGGCTGTCTGGTGGATTAGACTCATAGACGAAAGTCTCGTCCGAATCAGAGGAATCAGCTTCGTCCACTGCGCTGGCGACCTTAGCCTCGAACAGGTCAGCTTTGGAAGTCACCGTGCCAGCATGAAGCGAGGGAGCTTTGCGGGATTTTTTCTTCTCCTTCTTAGGCCGAATGGTTTCATTGCTAGGTTTCGTCCTTACACTCCCATTCCCATCTCTTCCTGAAGCACCTCGGTCTGGACCCAGCAATTGCGGCATTGAAGTAACCGTCTCCGTCTCCACAGTCATGGTTCGGGGAGGCTCGCCAGTGGGTTTGGGCTTTGTCCCCGTAAGGCTGGTGAAAGAGCGCTTTGCCAAGTCCGACGCTGGCCGGGAACTACTGGGAGCCCTTGACCTCCGGCCACTTTCTGTTTTGCCGGCCGTGCCTTTCGAGGGGCCGTCGCCGCCACTTCCTTCGCCATCTTTGGCTGTGGATGGATCAGGCCGTGACTCTAGGCGCTGATCAAGGGATGGTACATCCATCCTCTGCCCCAACGGCGAAGTCGATAGCGGTCCAATTGCAGGAGTCGTGGGGACGCTGTTTTCTGCCACCGTCTCAAGGGTAGTGCTTGGGCCTCGGCCTGATATTCTTGAGTTGGAATGCGGGCCCGGTTGTTCATGAGTGTCAGGAACTTGCATCGTAGCGGCGGTGTCAGGATGAGAGACAGGTGCCAGTCTTTTCAGCGAAGTATTCGACGGCATCTGATCTGAATCACTCCTCTTAGCTGGCGGTGCCCTTGTTCCAGTCTTCGAAGGAGGAGGAGACTTCAGTCGGGGGGACGTGGGCCATGACGGCGGATTTTGACCTGATCTCATTTGTCGTTCAGAGGAGCGGCTGCCCTCGAGCACCGAGTCGACACTGGGAGGTTGTAAAATAGGTCTCTGGGCAGACAAGGCTCGCTGAACGGCAGCGGCTGAAGGCACGGTTGATAAGGATCCAGGTATACCACTGTTTCGTGTCGGACTGAACTCCTGGCTTCCCTTGCGCGATCGCGAGAGCTGAGGGATGCTAGAGACACTGCGAGAATTGCGCGCAGGAGAGGTCTCGCGTGATGTTTTGGATTGGTCAGGATGGCCAGGTCCCAATGCCGGAATATTGTCAGAAGATAAACCTGACATGTTTTGACGAGTGTGTCTGTTTTGCTATGCCGTTACTCCTCCCGACTGCGACGTTCCGGAAGGGTCTACTCGAGGACTCGTCTCTGTCCGATCATGGCGGCAAATGGCCTAGAATTGGGAATGGTGAGTTGATTGGGGGAAGCCCCCGGGGTATGTTGAGGACGACGCTTTCCGCAGAGGCGCAGGAATGTGTATAGGGATCAGCGAGGGAGGGGACGTCAAAGTGAGCGTATCAGGCGATGATCGTTTGACGGCTATATTGGGCGACTCATTGGGGGAAGATGGGCTGAGAGAGACCCGAGCAGGCGGTCTTTAGGGTGGTTGAACAGTACAGCTGACTGACAGACAGACAGCAACAGCGAATCGAGCCGGGGGGTTCGGAGGCAGCGGCGAAATGGCGAGGCGGGTTTTGATGGGGAAATAGATTGCGTGAGGTCCTGTAAGAGTTGAGAGGATGTAAATGGTGGTTAGAAACAGGGGAAAGAAAGAATAACGGGGATCGCAGGTGGAAGGAATGGATCATGGACCACAGCAACGTAATGGTAAATGGACAAATGGCGGATGGGAAAGGGAACGGGGAAGCGGTTACGAGTGGACTCGCATCTGCAAAGCAATGCACAGCGTCATCCTGCTGGTTTGCTCAGGTTCGCTGCCGTTGCGCAGATGTGGCTGCAATTGGTGGCTGGACCCCTCGGCACCAGTCGGTGTCCCCCCTCCCAAGACCCCCGTCGGCACATTTTTAGGCGCTTGCTTAGGCGGTCTTTAGGCTGCACTGTTTTTCTTCAACGTGGCATTTTGCGCTGGCGAGCCCTGCCTAGTGGCCTAGTGGCCTCCCGCTGCAGCCTCCGGGCTAGCGAAGGCTTTGCGTTTCCAACGCTCTCTAGTCTCGGCCGCCCTCAGCAAAGTGGCATCACCATCATCGCTGTCATTCGCTCCCAACACCACCACACCACACACGCCCCCATCTGGTGCCATCAGCCTCGGAGTTGATTCTGTGATTATTTTGGTCCAACCACATCTCCCGATCCTCAGCTCGCACCCACCGCCTCCACGGAGCTGGGCTCCGGTGCCTGTCCCCGGCCTGATCCTGCCGTCGCTTGAACACGTCTCGCTGACAGAAAAATTCCGACACGCAAACAACGCCGTGGACCTAAGCTGCCATCATGGCCTCTTCAAGTCACCTGCCCTACGCCCAGCGCGCTCAAAAGCACCCACATCCTCTCGGCAGGCGACTCTTCGAAATAGCGGACCGGAAAAAGACCAATGTGGTCTTGTCGGCAGACCTGACCAATACCAAAGAACTTTTGGCTATCGCTGACCGTAAGTGAATCGAGCACACTTCGGAATTCGTATCCCACGTGCCCAGTGTGTCCTGTAGGAGATCCAGGCCACTGAGCAAATCGGTTAAACACATTCTAACGCCTGGTGTTCGTCTCGTAGGTCTGGGTCCGCATATTGCTGTTCTCAAGACGCACATCGACATTGTCTCGGACTTCGGTCCTGCCACGGTTGAAGGGCTGACCGAACTCGCCCTGCGTCACGACTTTCTTCTCTTCGAAGATAGGAAGTTTATTGACATTGGCAACACTGTCCAGAAGCAATACAAAGGGGGAGCGCTACGGATCCACGAGTGGGCGCATATCGTTAACGCTACCATTCTTCCCGGCGAGGGCATCATTCAGGCGCTGGATCAGACCATCCGTGAGGGTGGGATATGCGAGCGAGGCATTCTGATCCTGGCCGAAATGACCTCAAAGGGGTCGCTGGCAGTGGGCGAGTACACTCGAATATCGGTTGAGATTGCAAGAAAGTACCCCCAAAGTGTCTTGGGCTTCGTGTCAACGAGGGAGTTGTCCAGCCATTCTCCTGCCGCCACGCAGGATGAAGACTTCGTAGTATTCACGACGGGTGTCAATATGTCCAGTAAAGGAGACGCGCTCGGTCAGCAGTATCAAACGCCCATCACAGCAATCGAAGGCGGGTCCGACTTTCTTATTGCGGGAAGAGGGATATACGCTGCGACTGATCCAGTGAGCGCAGTCAAGGAATATCGAAAGGCGGGATGGGAGGCATACGAGCGACGTGTCCAACAAGTAGGCTCGGCCAGCAGATAAGCATAAGCAGGTTGGGCATCAAGCATGCCGCCATCGCGACAAGGCAGCGACTGGACAGCTGCAACGTGGGCCACTCAAATCAAAGTGGACAGCTCGTTCAGGGAGTCGGATCTGGCGCTGAAATAGGTAAGGGGTCTCCCAGGGTCTGGAGGCATATTTTCCTCATAAGTACCCTCGTACATGGCCGAGGGGAGAGAGAGGAATCCATCCTGGGGGGGCGAGTCAGATACAATTCAGCATGTACCTAAGATGCAAGGCTACCTCCTACCTAGGTATAGCTATTGACCATGGCCGTAGAGGATTTGTGGGCCGTTGATAGACCCCTCAGACCCTTCGCCGCAAGAGTGTTTACTCCGTCCTTTCTCTAGATTCCGGCGGGCAGCGGGTTGAAAAGCATAAGCTCGACCTTGTAGGAAAGACCAGGCAGCTATAATGGACATGGGATTACTGGGTACGGTGCCTGTCAAGGATCCAAGGGGGTAGTGTGTTCTCCTGTGTTGCACAAGGTCAGAAATTGCACAGCTGCAAATGATTTCGCGTAATTAATAGAGAGCAGAAACAAATTGCTCAGGGACCAAAAACAGAAGGGGGGTCAGCTGCTCCCCGGCTGCTCCTGCTCCTCCTGCTGCTCCCAGATCCCAGATTGTCGCGGTGAAAATGACGATCCATGGCTGCGCTAGTCGAGCCCGCCCACTAGTCCGTTTTGGGCCATTGTTTATCCTTGGCGCCCGTCGCCCACCGCCCACCGCCTAAGACGCGTCTTGCGCCTCACACGCCCACGCCCACGCCCGCGCCCACGCCCAGGAAAAAAAAGAAGCGTGTCGTGGCCTTTGAATCCTCTGTCCAAAGAAAAGAACCGAAACTCGACCAGGACAGATCTTGCGATTCGTCCAGTGACAGCGCGCTCTCAGTGCCTTTCATTCAGACTCTCTTACCCTGTACCAGGTACTTGCCTGCCAAACAACACCCCCATTGGCACGACCTCCTTCCCCAGTTCTGTTCGCCACAAACAATACCCAGTATTCGTCATCAGCGCCTGCTTCCCTCGCGCACGCGATCGCCTCGAGAACTTGAACCCTGAGAGGACGAATACACCACCGCTTGCGACCCGACCTCCCCGGCGACCAGAGGATCAGCGAGCGTCCCTCTCTTTGCCTGCGTCAAATAGTCAGCATTCAACGCTGGCCCGATTCCCTCTCGCCCGCCATCACTCTACCTCCTCATCCTTCGACAGTTTGTCCTCCCTCCGTATCGCATCGACAGACTGCTGTTGCTGCCGCCTCCCAAGTCCTCTTTCCGATATCGACCTACCGCCCTCATTCTACCATTTCCATTGCCATTTCGACGGGGACCTGCTAGATATTCCTCTTCGAGACAGGTCACGATCCCCCGTTATTGTGGGTGCGTTTGGATCACCTCTGTCTCCGCTGGCTTCAGCTGCCACCCAGCATCTCACTCTCTAGACTCATGCCATTCCTCGCGCGTCGATAATGCGAGGCCACTGGTAGATCTGTCCAGATCTGTCGCCGATCCCCACAGCAACTATCATACAACATAGGACCAGGGTCCAAAAGAGCATTGTTTCGTCGAAACGTTCAAGTTCATGGCAGACTCCTGGGCAGAGACTCCGTCTAGTGTGTTGCGTTGAAACAGAGCGACTTCGGACCAGCCATGATGGCCACATACTCTCCTCATCGTGAGGAGCACTCACCAAAGAGTGCCTTCTCACGTTTCGATCCCCATTCCGCTATACGGGAGATCCGCCGCTCACTATCTCGCTCCCCTTCAAAAAGTACGGATTTTCGCCAACAATCGCTACGGTCCCCAGGACCCGGCAATCTGCCTTTCTCGCCTTCTCCACTGTCACCATCGAGAAACACAACATCTGAGAATTTTCTACACCTGGGTAATATGGCTTCTCATCCGAATCGAACGGCTTCGGCTTCCCGTTTTTCACGTCCTTCTCTTCGGCGAACAAATCAGTCTCATGGAGTGACTCGTCTTCGGACTTCGCCTAGGAGTCCTACCAAGCGAGTTCTGACGGATTCGAATGACGGTGGGAATTCATCTCCTATGCCACTTCGC
This sequence comes from Cladophialophora psammophila CBS 110553, assembly GCF_000585535.1. NCBI lineage: Eukaryota > Fungi > Ascomycota > Eurotiomycetes > Chaetothyriales > Herpotrichiellaceae > Cladophialophora > Cladophialophora psammophila. The sequence goes on from NW_006912924.1 coordinate 1,738,105, forward strand.
AAAAGGAGTTCAGCAGAGGCAGAGCGCGAACTGGCGTTGAAATGCTTAACTGCTGGAGAGGAAAAGGAGAACGATAAGTCTCCGAATGAACCGCTCAGCTGGAAGAGTGTTCATACTCGACAGGAAAAGAGACGAAGTGGCGGGATGCTGATCACAGCTGTTGCTCCTCTCAGTCCTATGAAGAGATCAGACTGTCCTAGATCAGACGAAACGCCGGGTTGCGAAAGTCCTTCGGCTAAGAGGAGAAGTCTTCACGGGCCAGGCCTCGATTTCAGCATATTCGAGTCCGACAGTCTGGACAGCGGAATGTTCGGTGACAAACGAGCACAAGACGATAATGACTGGTTCGTGGGCAACTCGTTTCTGTCGTCATCACGGTTTTCAACAATTCCAAAGCGGTCGTCATCTTTGAGAAAGTCGACTATTCAACAACGACAGATTGACCGGTCAAGCAATTTGAAATTGTACCACGCCACGGAGGCGGACAAGTCTTGGTTAGACTTCACTCCAGCCGCAAACCCCAAGAAGGAAATGCGCATGTCTCTGGACAACCACATTAATGCATTCCCGCGTGACAGTCCTTTTCCCAGCCAAGGAAATCTCTTGAGTGCTTCAATCCATCCCATGACTGCTACTGGGAACGGCTCATCCTACCAGCCCCGACATCCACTTTCACGAACAGTGACCCAATCATTGTCTCAGCCTGACGAGCAAGACGATTCACCTACTCATGGACCGATCCATCGCCCGAGCAGACCTCGTTCCCACGATTTCTCAAAGTCCCTGCCGGTCGGCTCTTCAAGACCAGTTCCATCTTCTGAAGACAATGAATTCTCCTCTCAGACTTCTTTCGCCACCCCAGGCAACTACAAGGCTGCCAGACCCTTGCCCGCTGCTTTCATGTCTACCGGTCTCATCTCAAAGAAGAACCGTAATGTGGAAGATCCAAATGCTGGCTTACCGAAAGCCCATATGCCAGATACTCCCTGTAAGAAACAGCCTGCAATCTTTCAGAACGAGGAGAAATTTGCACCCGCCAAGAGTGCTATCAACAGAATCTCTCGACAGTCTTTCGGTGTTCCCGCAAGTCCGCTCGAGATGAGCCACGGTGCTTCCAAGGTCTCAGCCTTTCCTTTCTCTAAGAGTCTCGGTATCTTCGGGGTTCGATCGAGTCGACACAATTTGCTTCGGGACGGAAGTTTTGCATCCATCGACCCCGAAGACAAGGTGACCCGTCGTTCGCCGCTTAGTCGCGCGAATAGTCAGTCCACCGATTCTGATTATCCTCCTACCCCTACCAAACACTTAACAGAGCCTCAAGATCGTGGCTCGGTGTCTCCATCGCCACACCAATCAGCCTTGTCTGCCAATCAAGCTATCGCTCCCTCTACCCATATAACTCGATTGTCAAGCAGTAAGTTGTCTCCTATTTCGGCATCGCTAGGATGCGTCGACCTGGACAGTGACAGCGCGATGGAAGATTCCCCATCCGCCAACCTGAGACCAAAGTCGGCGCTAAATGTCGTCTCGCTGCCGAGTCCTTCTTTTGCCAATGGTCGTGCTTCGAAAAGTCTCAGATTCCCGACTCCTTCGGCGAGGAAGACTCACTCGATTCCGACCATGCATTGCCCTGCTTTAGAGCGTGCTAAGATAATGTCTGTGCCACCAGTAAGCCCAAGAATCGAAAAGACCGATCGCGGTTCTCCTCACACCCCTCTCGACAGCTTCTTCCCTCCTGATCCGAGCGGCCTGACCATTTCAGGCCGGGCCGAACGTCCACCCACGAGGCAGAATAACATGGCCCCTATCATTCCGGCGACACCAACTGGGCCACGAGAGTACTTTCCGAATTTCTCCAACCGTCCAAGTCTAAATCTTGCCTCATCGGACGCAACAAATATCGACAGCAGCTTAACGTCAAGGTTCGACAAGGTCGATCTTATTGGCTCTGGAGAGTTCTCGCAAGTTTATCGAGTTTCTCAACCACCGGAGACATCGCCATATCATAAGGTCTATTCTGTGTCAACCAGCCGTCCATCATCAAGAAGTTCTGTGCCCGAAAAAGTTTGGGCTGTCAAGAGATCGCGGTATCCTTATGCCGGTACCAGAGACCGCCAGAGAAAGATACACGAGGTGGATGTGCTCAAGGCCTTGGGTCATTCAGATCACATTGTGACTTTCGTCGACAGTTGGGAGGAAAATAGCCACCTTTACATTCAAACAGAATTCTGCGAAGAGGGTACGCTCGACGTCTTCCTTGCACAAATCGGCCTGAAGGCGAGATTGGACGACTTCCGCATCTGGAAGATCCTTCTTGAGCTGGCAATGGTAAGTCTAATGCCTCTAACGCTTTTGTCTGCTCTGACAGCCGGTAGGGTTTGAAGCACATCCACGACTCCGGATTTATACATCTCGACCTCAAGCCAGCCAACGTCCTCATTACATTCGAGGGCGTGCTCAAGATTGCGGACTTCGGCATGGCCACTCGATGGCCGGCAAAGGCTGGCATCGAAGGTGAAGGTGATCGTGAATACATCGGGCCAGAGATTCTGATGGGCAGATATGATAAACCTGCAGACATATTTGCGCTTGGGCTGATCATGTTGGAAACAGCCGGGAATGTTGAACTACCGGACAATGGCGTATCGTGGCAGAAGCTGCGAAACGGGGATCTGAGCGATGTCCCAAGTTTGACCTGGAGTTCTGGGACAAGCGGCATTTTGAGGGACGCGTCTGGTAATCCTGTGCCCAGAGAAAATTCTTTTGAGTTCCGCCAGGATAGCCATCACGACGATGTGGAAGTGATGTACGGCGATGATTCCGGGGCTGCTGTGGCCGAGCCTGCCCGAAAAGCCTCACGATTTGAACGAAGCGGCGAACTCGTCGACCCACCTCAATTCATGGTGGATCCGTCACACGAACAAGCTCTCGACCGAGTTGTGCGCTGGATGATATCTCCAGATCCGAACGACCGTCCTCTTGCCAGCGAAGTGCTTAGCACGGAAGGCGTGCGGTGGGCAGAAACAAGACGACGTGCAGGAGCGACTATCTTCGAAGGCAACTGGGGACCTGCTGACGAAGTCCTTGCCGAAGATGCGGAGATGATCGATGTTTAAGCCATCTAGGAAGCTAGGTGATTCTAACTCCTGGATAACCCAAAACAATCCGTTTTGGACAACGCGGGGACACAAAGGGAGGCTATTTGATGCACAGAGAAGCGTTGTTTCTGGCAAATTTCCTGTCCTTTTTTTTTAATGATCGAAACGACATCCGAGCACTTACCACAGCATGTTGTTATGGTTTTGACACCAGTTTTCGATCGTTCTGTACACCAGAGCAGGCAAGCAGGAATGTTTTTGGTAGGGGTCAGGTATGGTTTATTTGGTCATCTGACACAGGGTTTGATTTCGACATTGACAGAGACATCATGTCTGCTACGATCGCTCAATAAGGAGAGAGGAGTACGGACAGCGCATGGGGAGAGAGAACGAGGACTCTTACAATACTTTTGGGTTTGGGGACGATAAGATATCCAACTTGCATGGAAGCCAATGACGGCCACAACAAGCAGATGGCATGTCGAGGATATTGTATGGAAACACAGCCACATGCCGCTTTGCATGCTCAATATCCCCGCGGATCCAGACTGAATGGGAAAAAGGAAGGAAGGAAGGAAGGGGGAAAAAAAAGGTCCAAATAGGTAGCAGAGCTGCAGTCAGGCCTGCAAGTATACTTCTGCTAGCATTTTCGAAATGAAAAATGAATGATGACATGACAATCCAAGGAAAAGAGGTAGCAAATTCAAAATTCGGAGCTTCATCCAAAAAGAAATGAAACAAAAAAACCCCCCGGTCCAGAGATGCGCGTAATCCGTCATTCCCATGCCGTATCGGGCGAAAAGGTGCAATGATTACGAGTACCCAGTAGAATCACTCTACATACAGAGACTATCAGAGGGAAAGCTGGCGTACTATCGTACATTTCAATGGCTTCCTTCCTTATGCTATACATTGTACATGCATGAATAGTGACAAAATAGCAAAATGTCGATTACGATACAGACCGCTGCCGGCTTCATCACAGTGCAAACACGGCTCCCCCACCCAACTCCTAAATCAGGATCCAGTATATCGCCAACAAAGGAAAATCTGCAAGCGAATGGATAGAACTCTCGGAAGCGCCGTGCAAGTTGACCCGACCGAACCAAATGTCAGCGTCAGCAACGAGGGCCAGCACAGACAATCCCTCCGTTAGACGGCTCAGCCCTTCTTCTCTTCGGCGCTGTGGCTCAAGATCTTTCTCCTCTCCTCCGGCTTCAGCTGTCCGTTGACGTCCTTGGGCATTTGCACCATCCAATTTGGCGGTGTAATGCCGGTCTGTTCCTGGATCGTACTGAGCAAAGGAGGCAACGACTGCATGATGTTCTTGATCGGTGCGATGCCTTCTCCCATTGCCCCGCTCGCGTCACCGTTGCCGGTGTTCCATACGGTAATCTTGGGCTGAAGGCCTTGAATAGCCTTTGCGTTGGCCATGGCAAGCTTCTCGTAGGTATTCTCCTTGAGCATCATGAATTGAAGCAGGCCTTGTGGTCCGCCAAATGCGTCGGCCAATTCCCTGTACGCTTCTGCTTGTGCCTTTGTAGCTTCTGCTTCACGCATCTTAGCATGGTACATTGCATCGGCTTCTTTCATTTGGCGTTCGACACTGGCTTGAATTTGGCGTTGCTGTTTGAACAACTGAGCATCAGCATCCTGCTTTTCAGCGTATGCCTTGGCGTCAGCTTGCTTGGACGCGCGGTAGAGGTCGGCATCAGCCTCTTGTTGTGTCGTTTCCTTTGAGATTTGTGCACGGACGAGGTCTTTGGCACGGAGGCGTTCAAGCTCGGTGGCTGCCTTTTTCGTCTCGACCTCTTTCTGCAATTCGGCATCCCGGGCTTCTGCAGCTCTCCGAGCTTGAATCTGGTTGATTTGAATGGTCATGTCCAACTCAGTCTGTCGATTCGTAAGCTCGGCATCTGCTTGTGCCTTGTCGGCTGTGATTGTCGTGTCAGCCTCGCCACATGGACCAGGAGTGGTTGCAAACCTTACCTCTCCTCTTTGTCTCGAGGACGGCGGTCTCTGCTTCGATCTTGGAGATTTCCTGCTTGGTATGACCACGTTTTGAAGCCTCGCCAATTTCACCTCGCATGCGAGCTTCAGCCACATCGATACGGGCTTGGTTGGACGCTCCCTCGTGGGCTTTGCGGGAGAGGAAGGCGAAGTACTCGGAGCCGGGTGTGTCTTGAAGTTCCTTCACGTTGGCATTGTAAATCCGTAGACCAAACTGGTCCAATTCGTTCTGGACGTTTTCAATAACCTGCAACCGGCGTTAGTGCCATGTCTCGTGTTCGTCAGCTAGATTTACCCTGGAGGCATACTTTCTGCTTAAAGACTTGTCGCTCCTTGAAAATCTCCTCCATCGTCATGCTGGACACGATGACACGGGTCTCGCCTTCAATGATGCCTTTCACAATGTCCTGAACATGGCCCCTCTGGGTCGGCACAATGGCCAGGCCAGGTTTCTTGCTGGCGGAGGGGGTGCCGTCGGGGTTCCCGCTGAGGAGCAATGCATATTTTTTGAGAGCTTCGGGCTTGTTGTCTGGGCCGATGGTGAAGACGGCGGGCAGGGCAAACTGGAGCTTCTCAATGGTCATGGCCTGCAAGTTGAGAGAGAAGTCGAAGGGCGAGACGGAGATGCGAGCAACGCGCTGCCATGGGTAGACGAAGGCTTTCTTGACGATGCGTACATCGTCGACGCCCGCGCCAGTGACGACGAGGTACTCATTGGCGTTGGAGATGTGATACCACATGCCGGGCATAAAAGTATAGCGATATTGGAGGAGCTAAGGGTGTCAATAAGACGATGTCGACGAACAAGACGAGCTGGTATGATATCAAACTGCGCGGCAAAGAATGAAGATGGAGGAGAAGATGTTGTGACAGAGATGGAATCCAGTGCTACAAGAACTTGCCAGGGAGGACTTTTGTTTCGGTCACAATGAGAGGAGAAAGAACAAACCGAGCAGAGCGGAGGAAGGTGGCAATTGGAATAAATACTGCAAGTCTCTTGGTAAACAACGGCCGCTTGCAGCCTGGTACATGTCCTGTGGTTGCATATCGCTCAGAGGTAATGTGAGCAACGTGAGGCCTGTACCTAGACGGTAGCTGGGATTCGACCGGTCTGCAATGTACCGCCTCGCCCCCTCGCCCCCTCGCCCTTGACTGACTCTGTGCTAGGTTTCCTGACTTGTTTCTGCCATGGTCGTAAAGTTCAATGCATGTGGAGTTACGAGGCAGAGATGACAGAGGCCGAGGAGGTGCGGTGGTTGTCACGAGGACGAAGACAGGCTTGGACAGGCAGATCCGAATACGGGGAGGCTTGCTCTGTGGAGATGGAGGGGCACGGGGGAGAGGACCGAATGGACCAAGGCAGACGAGATGTGTTTGGAGATGTGTATGAGTACTCGGTATGAGTTCTCGGTATGGTGGGTGATTGCAAGTGGTGTTGGTGTTGTCAAAAGGATCAGGATCGAGTATGCCTCACCCACCCGCAGCTGCGCTAGCCCCTCCCGCTGCGGGTTTTTGTGTGGGCAGTGAGGCCTTTTCGCCTAGTGCACCTCCTGCACTCGGTACGAGGTACTGGGTACCCAGTACAATGCTGCGCCTTACTTAGCTGCCACTCTTTGACCTAGTGAGCCCCCATGCCCCCTAAAGTATATTAAGCCCCTGGTCCTTGCTCTCCTTGGAAGCTTTCTAGAAGCCCCCTCGCTCCCTTAGCCTGGTGGTCTTTAAGCCCACTAGCCCACCAGTCTGGTGAGCCGAGGGACCACTAGGCCCTTGCTGCTCCTGACTCCTCCCTAATGCTGGCAACTTTTGACTTTGCCCTTGCGATGATATTCGCAAACCAACGGCTCACCCTGCTCACCCTGCTCACCGGTCAAGGTCGGCAAATGGCATGACATGACATGGCATGCCACGGCCCTGCTGCTGTGCTGCTTCTCAAACCGGACCATCGACTCTTGACAGTGACAATCAGGCTGACTCTGGGTGACTAGCACGTCTTCCGTGTCACCCAGTTCCTTGTCCTCATTGTACCACTCACACCGCGAGACTCCCAACCGACGGGGCGAGCAACATCGACATCCACTCGAACCTCATCGTCGCGAACCCGCATTCTGGTCGACATGTCCAAACCGCCCTTTGACATAGATCCCAGTGACCGCATCCCTACCTATGAAGAGTCGGTTGCTCTCTCAGCCCAGGTCCCAGCAGTCCAGGACTCAAGACAGAGACCAGCACCAGTGTCCAGCACCTCCTTGATCCGACAAGAACGCACTCGACGGATCTACGAGCTAGTGATTGAATCTCTCATCCCTTGTTTTGCAACTCATGTCTCCAACCTGTGCAATCATCTTACCGTCGTTGTCGTTCCAGCCGACGTCCTACGATCCACAAGAACCCTGACCGAACGGAACATCGTTTCCCCCTCTTTACCCAGTCACCAGACTACTGGCGTCGTCGTGACCCTTTCTGGGACCGAAAATCACTCCTCATTCTGGACGCAGCAAGCAGTGGTGGAGGAGCTGGATCATTTGTTGAGGGGAGAGCTCTCCGATCTATCCGCACCGGCAGACGAGCCACGATATAAAAGGCGGGATGAGAAATCTCAGCCCCAACCTCAACTTCCCCCACAATTCCCAGTCCAGCCGGCACCGGAAACTCAGCTACCGCCCCGTTCCACCAAGACATCCTGGTTCAAACGTGCCTTTTCCCTCCCCGGACCGGACCACGATCCAACAGGCGAGACAGGCAAATGGAATCTTGGATGGCGCAGTCCCGAATTTCCCGATTCGGGCTCCGGACACGGCAGTTCCACAGCGCACAGACGCGAAGGGAGCAGAACACTCCAGACAGATGAGGTAGCTGTACACACAAGATTACAGGATGTGAGTTTTCGAACAGAGAGCGAAATGGGGCTTTTGGAGTCGACCACGGTTAAGAGCATATGGATCGAGATCGAGGTCGGCCTGTAGCGCCGCCCATGGCAGACAACGGATAGATCCAATCTCATCCCACCGTGTGCCTTCCGTCCAGCAACGACAGATTCGTAGCCTGAACCTTCACACCCTTTCCGCATAGTTTTTCTAAACCTTCCCCTTTAGAGCCACCGGCCCAGCACGGTACCATTCGTTGTCGGCCAGTCACGGCACAAACACAGTCCTCTCTTTCTTCGCCGCCCACGCAGCCTCGGCTTCCTCCAACTTCCTCACCTTCAGATCCATGTCGGGCAGCTTGGCCACCGCTGCCAGCAACGCCGGCACCTCCTTCGCATAATGCGACATAGCCCAAGCTCCTGGGCCAGCCCCGCGAAGGGTGATGTTCTTGCTCCGCAGTATTGCCCCAGGTAATGCCATATCGGTCGCGGCCACAGTGCCAATCTGTACGAATTGCGTAGGGACGGCGGATTTGAGTTGGTCCAGAAGTGCGGCAACGGCGGGACCATATAGATAGTCTAGGATTAAATCGACATCTGTCAGGGACGAAAAATCCGTCTCACTGGGGTTGTTGGCCAGGACGATGCGTTCATCCAGGTCGGGGATCGAAGCCATCTCCTTTGCATTTCTCGCCACCCCAATGATCTTACCCGCACCTCTGGCACGCGCAAATTGGACGGCGACTTTGGCACTAATCGCCGTAACTCCCACAATCACGACCGTAAAATTCTGCGGTAGTGGTGGTTCAACGCGGGCAGCAAAGGCCATCCAGCTCGACATTCCCGGGTTCGTCAGCCCAGCAATCACGACGGGATCCGCACCTTTCGGAATCGGCGAGACATTGGCTTTCGGCACGGTGATGTACTCGGCAAACCCTCCACCGGTTGTGATGCTGTTAAAGTACACGCGTTGGCCATCCGGCGTCTCGCCGACGCCATCGGCGCCAGGGATGTACGGCACGGTGGATGTTTTTGTACTGTAGTGGGTTCCAGCGGCTTGTGAACGGACGAGTTGATGGAGGCCGCTTGCGAGGACCTTGAGAGTGACACCGGTGTCCGAAGAAGATGCAGGGTCGGGGTGTGAGGAGGTGAACTGAGGGGCAGAACCCCACGAGGAAACTGTGATTGCACGCATCTTCTGGTCGGATGCTAGCGCTTTGGTTTAGATAGAAGCGTTGATGCTGGCACCTTCTTGCGATTCAACGGCGGATAAAGACGAGGTCAAGCTCCAAACGTATGGAAAAGGAAGTGAGCAACGAGAAAAGAAAGATCAAATACTTATACCATTGAACTTCTCCGGCTGGGCTAACTTTATGTCAGGGGATTCCTGGTCTAGGTAAATCTTTGGTCATCAAATGAAGAGGCCATGGTATACCGTTTCCGCGATGGAAGAAAGGTGGTGATGGCGTGGACAGCACGGACCAGCTTAGCTAACGACGAACATTGTTATCTAGGGCAGAAGCATGATAGGCCGGCTTGGTCACAGCCGCTGTAAACGGAATTCCGCCTCCACGTGCAGACTGGCGGGCTGCTGAATGTTCCGCTGTCGACTTTGTCATCAATGGGACATACTGGAGATGCCGAACACACCAAGGGAGTTCTGCCCGGCCGCACAGGACCGCGCGCATGACATGACATGGACATTGATCGACGCGCGTACAGTATCTTTGGAGGGAGAGCGAGAGCAATGATCGAGGTACAGGGTCATGGCAGAGTGCTGGCAACCAAGACCAGGGTCGGATACGGAGGCCTATGTAATAACAAGTAATACGAAGTATGCTGGCAGTAACAAGAGGTTGGAGATGCGGTTGAGCACTGACAAGTAGAGCAGTGGAGCAGACACGTGAATATTGACAACCCCCCTGCCAAGCTCTTGCCAAGTGCTGGTCTTCGACGTCATCGTGCCTCACATCTCACGCCTCACGGTTCCTTTTCCCCACTGGTTCCATCCCATTCCTCCTCTGGTGCCTGCTCTTACCACTCCTACCGAACAGCAGAACGGAAAAGATGCCCCCCTCTCAAATCCAGATCGCGACCTCGTCGCTTCAGCGGCTTTTGAAAGAAGAAGCCTCCTACTACAAGGAGCAGGAGCAGCAGGAGGCACGCATCTACAAGTTGGAGAACGAAGCCAACGGAAGTGATGAGAACCACGACTATAAATTGAGACAAGAGGTGTGTCCACTTTCTACCTGGATTTCATCAATCAGAAAAACATCAATTTGATCAGTCGGCTCGTATTGTCTTCTCTGGCTCTCGTGGCTGAAACACGAGAATCCCCGAGTGCAGGAGGCTAACATCTCCCGAACTCTCTGCTACAGCGCAAAGCCCTCGAAGAAACCAAGATCGTGATCCCCACGCTCCGGGATCGCATCACCAATGCGAGGGAGAAGTTAGAAAACCTCTTGGTGAGTTCTCAAATACACGCCGGCGCTCCAAGTGCCACGTTGAGCAACTAACCACGGTGTGTGTTGTGAGCACGCCAGGATACGGCAACAAACGAAGACGAGCGGAACGCAGCGATTGAAGTGCTCAAGGCGGCGAAGGAAGCTCAGAAGGACGATCCAATCGCCGGAGAGGAGAGGACTATGTCGTGATTGAACAGCTCTGCACCAATCCATCCCAGAACACCTCTAGGACGAGCCACGAAGATAAAAAGCGGAAACGTAACGAGGAGAAATGAAATGGAAAGCGGCATAGAGTTATGGATGAGAACAATGGTGGGACGATTGAAATGAGCATTGTGAACATGACACTCTTCCCTTCTCTCAAAACCGGAGAAAGTCTCGGGGTTATGGATGTCGGCTCGGTTTGATGCTCGTTTGTTGTTCAACTCCGCCGGTATGATAGAGATTCATTTGATAGAGCAAAATGAATTGCCAAAGGCCCCAGAGTGCTGATCTAGGTGCGAGAGTTGGCGGGTCAAGGTAGCCGGAAGTTGAACGGCTCCTGGGTCCTTCGGATCTTTGCTTCCACAAGAATCCCCATAATCCAAATTTGCATTGAAAGCCATTTCTTCCCCAATGACACAGAAGAATGAGGCATCGTCATCGTCATGTCTGGGTCTGGCAAAGGATTCAGTATTGGTACGATGGCACGCTCCAGCGCTGAAATCGTCAACCAAAATGTATGTTTGGCATGCCTTCGAGGCCATCACGTCTTCGATCGAGGTGACATTGGTGCTCCAGCGCTGTATGACTGGTATGTGCGCCCCCGTCCTTCGAATGTGGGACTATCCATGTCCGCATCGGTAGACCTTTCCGGCGAATGGTCTTGCATCTTGGTCAGGTCGTGTCCATGTCATCTGCAGCGTTCTCAAGAGCAGTTGCCGCAGCATCCTTGCTCGCATCTTCCTCCGCAGAGGATACCCTGGTATTACCATGCATATCGACATCCTCCTCCATCCGCCGCGGCGTAGCCCCTCCGGCGCTGGCAGGTCCGTCTCGCAGATTCGACCTAGGTGTCAAGACGCCACTTCCTCTGATCCCAGCTGGGAACGGACTCGGGGCATCCTCCAAAGGCCTTGGTGTGCCCGCGGTAGACAAGCCATCTCTGTCTCTTTCCCCATCCTCACCTTCGCTTTCCTCGCCCTCTGGTTCTGGCTCTTTCTCATCTCTTATTATTCTCCTCAATCTCGTTCCCTCCTGTACGACTCGTTCAACCTGCTCCCTCCTCTCGGCCCAAGCCACCTTCAATTCGGCGCTCTCACGTTCTAGTTCCTCGATCTCAGCCTTGAGTTTCTCGAGATTGACATGTTGCTCGGCTCTCGTGACTTTTAACTTCTCGTCTCGAGTGATCTTCTCCGCCAGCACATCGTATGTTTTTCGAACAGCGAGTGTCTTCTGTGCCTCGTCAAGCTGAACTCTCAGATGTGACAGATTTTCCCGCACATCGTTGGCGGTCTGTTCGATCTTGAGTTTTTCCGCAGCATAGCGCTCGCGCTCACGGGTATTTGCAGCGCGGAGGAACTCGGTACGCGCGATGGAGGACTCAAAGGCTGCGAAGTCGAGGATTACGTCCTCGCGGAAGCGTGTCAGGGATTGGATGAAATTCTCACGTTGGTCTGCGGCGGATTCTGCTGTGGGCGCATTGTCCTTTGACGAGCTCGGTCGCGCAAGAAAAGAGTTGATAGGAGTACTGGGCGCAAGAAGGCGCTTGGAGACTCGTTTGAAGGGGCGTTCTTCGATACCCAAAAGCCGCGTCGCGTGGAGTTTGTCTGAACGAAATAGTTAGAGCTTTCACGTTTGCTCAGTAGGCCGTAGATGTCCTCACCCTCTTCAGTTTGATCCAAAACCATGAAAGTCGCCATTTCTTCTGCTCCTTCTGCGTATGTGGAATCAACTCTATTTCTAAGGAGGGGATGTTGGAAACCTTCCACCCATATCTCAGTGGTGGACGCGGATGAAGTGCAATTCGGGGGACATGGTAAGGCTGAACTAGGCTACATTCAGAAAGTGCAAGGCTGTGAACCGAACAGGAGCGACCTAGCTCAGTAGGTACCGAGTGCGCAGTCACTTGTCCCGACCCCACGATTCACTTCGGTCTTTGGCACAGAGCCAGGGATCATGCATAAAGGCAAATTCAGTGACAAATTGAGCGACAAACTTAGCACCAAAGACAAATTCTGTGATATTCTGCAGACTCGACTTCTAGGCTCAACATTCCGCATGAAACTACTTCTTTTGCGACATCCTTGAGAACTCACCTTTCGCCCTCTAGTTGGCCACAGCAAGCCCTCACCATGCCTGCCGATAGCCTTCTTGACATGGCCCGTCGGGCTTGCGCTCGCAATGTTCACCGGATAACGGACATTGGTGATCTCGACTATGATCTGATCCGACCCATACTTTTGAAGATCGAGAGCCCTGAGAAACTTGTAGGTCCCGTCTTGCACATCCTCCCTCTTGCATCTACCCCATGTTACCTCACCCCCAGCCCTGTCAGTATACTGACCAACCGCTTGTAGCACCAACTCGAACTCTCGTCTCCGCAAATCATTGGCCACGACGCTGAGATCTGGCTCAACTTCATCAAGCGAGACATCCCTGATTGGGACCTGAAGCGCCATGAACCATCCAACCCTAGAAATTGGTACAAAGTGTACAAGAAATTAAAAGCAGAGGCAACAAAGGACTCTTCAAATGACGAGGCGATGTTGAAGGCCGCCTTAGCGGATGTTCAGAAAGGGAAGGAGCTGAACACGGCGGAGATAGCGAGCACTTCGCGGAGCGTGGGATTATATTCAAGTAGCAACGCCCCTGGCCCCTCGCGAAGAGCTAGAATCCAGTGGAACTATATGACCGGCAAAACGGGCGCGAAGGGGGCGAATAAGATGACTCTAATGGAGAAGATTCGCAAGGAAGCAAGGGATGCGAAAGCCGGCAGAATGAATCGACCGATGCACGAGTTACAGAAGAAGCAGACAGGTGTTGTCAAGCCGCCGGTGCAATTTGTCGAGGAGGTGAAGAAGATGAAGATCTTGCAGGCGACAGAGGCAAGGAAGGCTGTGAGTCCGCCGTCTAAGAGGCCCGTATCGGGGATTGGTGCCAATGGGAATTTGGGGGCACCAAGACCACCCATACAAGCTCCTTCGACGCAGGTACCGAAACTGAAGCCTTCGCCTGCCGCTGCGAGCGGCGTCAAGCCATATGATATGATGAGCGACCGTGAATCAAGGTTGCGAGCGCTGAAGTTGGGCGGGTCTCCACTTCAGAGGAATGCGACTACTAACGGGGACCCAAAAGAAAGTGGGAATACAACCGGCAGCTTGACCCTCGATTTCCTCGAAGACTCAGACGATAATGACGACAACCTGGCACAGGCAAAGTGGAAACGGCAGCCCGAGGACGACAACACAGAAATGCCGCGCAAGATGCTAAAGCCCAATAGCGCAAACGCAAACGCCGATGAGGTACTCCTGTCTCGATCGAGGAGTCCCATGAGACTCTCCGCGGCCCCGGGATCTCGGTCCCAGGGGTTGCAGCCGCTGAAGAGGAAGCATGAAGCGCCAAATCTATTCTATACGAGTCCTAATAAACGACCTAACCCAATATGAGGACATCTGAAAGGGATCATGGCGCCGAAGACAGGGGCCGGGGAGCGGGCATTACGGACGTGACGAAGCATATAGAGGAAGGAATGATGTCTTTTTCTGATGCGAAACCCCTTGAGATGATTAACCTGAGTACGAAAGCCGCGCTTGCGAATACGGGAATACGGGGGGGTTTTTTCCTTTTTTTTTTTAGGGGAGGGAGGGAATAAAACAGTCAATTGGAAGCGTGGATAGGTGGATGGATGGATGGATGGATGATGCCAGGAGTTTTTGATTTTCCGGGCTTGTAAATGCGGATGGACAGCTCAGTGATGCACTGGGAAATACCTGCCTACTAGGTAGTTATGGCAGATACTGTACCTGGCTGGGTTTCGGAGAGATAGATACCTTGGGTACTTAGTTAGGGAGATAGGGAGATCCTGGCAAAGGCATCTCTGGCTATCATCTTCATCGTCACCCATTGCCCAATGCCCGTTGCCCATGTAGTATGTAGGTATGTACCCTTTCCTGGCTTCTGCTTTTCATCTCCATTTCCCTTTCTGGTTCTCCTGCTCTTTTCCCCGGGCGCAAGACTAACGATCGACATCCTCATCCTCATCCTCATCCTGTCTTGAATTGCCCCTCGAATGTAGATTTATTTCGGGGAGGTCCTGGGAGAGCCAGGCCCTTGAATCAATCAAATTTGCCCTGTCTCTTCTGCCTGCCTCTCCCTCCTGTACCTTGATGGAATGTAATGCAACGCCATGTCCACTATTTCTCCTGGCCTGGCACAGGCACACAGCACACAGCACACAGCACACAGCACACACAGAAGGGTTGAATGGCATCTGTTTTCGGTTTCTGCTCTCGATCATCATCTCCATTCCCCTTCGGTGATTGTCGCTTGAGTTTGCCCCCCTTTTCAATGCAAGTCAAGTTAAGGCCATGTTCATTTCATGGCTCCTGGCATCTCATCTCATCTCATCTCATCTCACCTCGCCTCCAATCGCACCACTTCACCCCATTTTCGAGAGTGCACCGCTCTTCCTCTCACTCCCTAGAGCCTTGCTGCCAACACCACGCACATGCGGGTCATCCCGAATGCCTTCTTCCTCGTAACCCCTTCGAATGGACCCACTTCCGTCACCTCCCTCCTCTCAGCGCCAGCACCAAATGTAACGTATTGCCCCCTTCGAGACCGTAGTCTTCGGCGGTTTTCTCGTCGGCCCTACGCAGACACATCACATTAGCTTAGCCAATTGCCGTCGTGCATGAGTTTCGTGCAAGTGGCGTGTGCGTCTTGGGACGCCGATCAAAAGTCAAACTTATCTTTGACGCCAACTGCCCGGGCATGTGCTGCGCAAGGAGCTTCCCTTCGAGGGAGACAGGTAAGGGGGTCAAACGTACATCTGTTTCCCGCCGTAGATCAACCGCTGTTGGACGGGCGGGATGCCTTCTTTTTCTTCGACGCGCTCTTTGATTCGGTAGACCTGTTGATTCCGCAGAATATCCCCACGTCAGACTTCAAAAGAAATCGTTTATATTTTCCACGGCCCCGTCGGATATTCCTGTTTGTTACCAGCTTTCGCCAATGCGCCTCGTGTAGATCAATGCCCCTCCTCCTGCCTCTTTCTCGGTTTCTCTCCGAAGGATGCGTGGACAGCCTGGGAAAGGGAGATCCCTGGAGGGTAAAGAGGGCGCACCTTGTAGTCCGGCTCGATGTCCAACTCAATCTCCTTGCCCGTCAACGTCCGCACTCTGTTTCAGAAATCGTCTCGCGTTAGCCTCGGGTTTCATTCCCTGCAGCATTTTGTTCACCAATCCCGGAAGATCTTGGTTGGACTCCGCTCTAAGCAGAGGTGGGAAGGAGGTAGAAGGGAATGTGAGAGTCGCATTACTTGATTAGCATGTTTGCGTGCGCCTGGACTGCTGCAAGGGAGAATTCAAGAAATCAGACTTCGGAAGAGGGTAGCAGGCTGTGTAAGGACACTAGGAAAGATCTTCTGCGAAAAGATTGTTGGCAAAGCTGGCAAAGAAAAAGATCGGTCAGAGCGAGGACCGCAGAGGGTATTGGGAGGGCCGTGGAAAGACTTGCACTGATTGTCGTTCGTGAGACAAGCAAGGCAAGTCAACCAATGGAGGGGTGAATGATGCCGCAGCCTGGCAATGGAGAAAACCGCGGGGCTGCTGGTTATGTAATCAAGGCATCCATGTTCTTCAGCCTTGTGATGATCACAGGGTACATGCCTCGTACTAGATACCAATGGACAAAAACAGCCGCAAAATGGAGGAAGCTATTGCCACAAAATTCTTTGTAACATTGACGAGCGCAAAATGGCCCCATACAACAAGATACTCGCTTGAACGCCAGAGAGTACAAAAAACAACTGACAAGCACAAAATCGGGGTATGTGACAGATATATGTACAGATCCAGCAAACCTCCGCCCGTAGGCTTGAGCCCATTCATCCCATTCTTTTGCCAACAAATTCCTTTTGGCCTGTCCGAATCCCACATCCTGGGGTGAAAGGAAACGCCATCTCCCATTTACCAGAAAAGGGAGTGAGAATGTTTCGGAGCAGCAAAAAACGATCTTCCAAGCTGGGGGTGCCGGATTTCGTCCTGTCATCCACTGCTTGCGCAGAAATCTGATTCTTTTTTTTTCCCGATCATCTTTCACTTGTACACATTATGACTAAAATCGTCTTTCGATGGGTCAATGCTTGGGAACGCATCGTCGGGTGTGGAGAGGATTCAGAACCCACGCCAGGGATCCCGCGACTCATAGCTTCCTCGTGTTGAGGAGCTTGCTGCCATCATCTCGCTGTGCAGCAATGAGTCCACTGGGCTGATGCTCTCTCTTCCTTGTTCAGCGCCCCAGTAGCCCATATCTTTTCTCTTCCCATGCCCTGATCGCATGAAATTGAACGAAGGCCGGCCTGACGATGTGCCTTGTTCATGTTCGATGAAGGCGTCCATCCTCATCGTCGTCGTTTGGTTGTTATCCATGAAGGTTGGAAGGGGAGGTCTTCCTGAAGCACTTGCTTCGCTACCTCGCCGACTGCTGATCACGCTTTGCATCCCCAAGCTGGGCGTATACAAGCCACGGTCGGAGGAATACACTGCGGTGGAATGTACGCTCTGCGAATAATTCGATCCCGGTCCTGGTAAACTCGGGGTCACACCGTTCGTAGAGAAGCTCCTGAAAGAGCTGGGGGGCGCCCGAGGTGCCGTATTACTTCGCTTTCGAGAGTGACGGGGGATTGTAGGTGGTAGAGCAGGGTCTGTCAATGGATCGTAATAATCTCGTGTCGGCGGTCGCGAGTCCTGTACGGGTAAGGATCCGTCGGTTGTGAAAGACCTCGTTCCGGGGGCTGACTTGGCAGCTCCCTTTGTAAGTCGGATTGAGTCTCGAATCGGTCGTCTGCGAAGCGATCCAGCAAGTGATGGTGCTGGCGCAGACGATGCTTCGTGTTCGGGAAGTGGTGGTGGAGGAGGGATAGCAGTGAGGTCATTGACGCTGAGAGGAGAGTGTGATAAGAACGACAAAGCCGTCAACCAAATGTAATGGCGTTCCTGAGATGTTGCTGTGAACTTCAGTGCGCGCTGCGGAGTCAAGATAAGGATGGACCTGTTGAAATTCGGTCCAGTTACTGCCCCCTTCGGCATCGGGTTGTCGTCTTTGACATCGAGCACGGACTTGATCGTCACTGGTCAACGGTTAGCATTTTAAGTAGGCCCCTTCACATTGTAGGACTCACATTTTCGACCACTCTTGCCCATCAGCGCTGTCCCAGATGTTGGCTGCTTACTGCTCCACATCACTGCACGCTCATACGGCGCAAGCCAAACCCATCGTTTATGACGAACACCGTTGTTCGTCACACTTTGAGAAATCTCCTCAACGCTCTTATTGGCATCCCAATCCGCCTTCTCGGTCACTCCGAATGATTTTCGCCTCCTGACATATTTGTACATCCATTCTCCGACCATGGTCTGAGCAATGGAGTCTACCACCGAGGTCTGCTGCATTGACAGAACGTCGGAATTCTGCTTCGTATGACTCCGCTGTCGACTAGGCCCGGTTGCAATTGACGGCCGTGGTGCGCTTGCTTCCCGTGGGTTGCCGTACGGCTCAGCAATGGGTGCTGGTGTTGTCGTGGGCATTTGGAAGCTCGGCATCTCTGGGACAATGGATACCCTTGGTTCTAGAGGTGGTGAGCGACTCCGTGATTTTCGGGCTTGCGAGTGAGGGGAAATCGCGGGCCCTGACCTCGCCTTTCTCAACATTGGTTTCGCATACTTGCTGTTCCTTGGTCGTTTGGTCGGCGACGCGTTGCTGCTGCCGGGTGAACTCCTGCCACCTTCACTGATGGACTTGCCGACCTTTGCCGAGCTATATCGCAGGGGAACAGGGAAGGGGGGCGGGTTGTTGCTTTCCAAAGAGCCAGTGGTGGATTGGGAATGTGATGACTGATGGGCTGCGGCTCCGCTTGATATCAAAGCTGCTCTTCTCATGTTGTTGGCTCTGGCGGATGGGACTCTCTTCAGTTTCAGGCCCATATTTTGCCGTTGAGAACCTCTGCGCGGGCTCATCCGAGATTGGAAGAGAATCGCCTTCATTTCAGGCGGTAAGCTGTCTTCGGAGAGGCGGAGGTTTTCTAGAGCAGCTGCTTCACCTGCAGACGCGGCCGCGCTCTCACTGACATCCTCTAACCGAAGGTCCTGGGAGACCATTTTTCCAGATTTGAGAACAAATTTCGCAGTCGGGCGACTAAAGATATCGTCCTCTGCAAAGGTGTCTTCCTCAATATAGTCGTACCGATTTTCGGACTCATCATCGAATCCGGCAAAGAGACTACTTGATCTCACGGGTCGGGGCATATTTGAAGCAAAATCTCTTGTGAGAGGTCCATTGTCGTTCACAGGAGGTATCTTGGACGGTCCAGCCATAGCCGAACGCCTCGAAGCAAACATCGAGGTACCGGGAGATACTCTGCTCCGAGGGATCGGAGGCGGCAACGCCCCCCTGGATGAAATTGGTGGTCTATAATGACTTGACAGTGGAGCAGGTGGCATTTCGGAGGGTGGGACAATGGCTCTTATATCGACTCGAATTTCTTCTGTCTGCATGGAAGACGACTTGTATCCTCCCAGCAAGTGGTTAGCGACCTGGGTACTTGCGTTCTTGGTTCGGGGTGGTAGCACAACATTAGTTTCAGGGGTGGCAGGTCTTGATGCGGGAGGGATGATCGCAATCAGGGGAACCTTGAGATCCAGAGTCTCATCGCTTCCTGTGTGCTTGTGGCTGTAATGGTCGATGACTGGCAATGGAGGCTCGGTCTGGGTTCCAATGGTGGCGGTCTCGACTCTTTCCAGGGCACTTTCGGGAATGGTGGCCAGTCCTGCGTCGCGCTTGTCAGGTGTAAGAGGCGGACTTGGGAGAGCCTCGACTGTCTGGCAACCCGATGACACCATGATAGGTCGTTGTTTTTCCCAAGCGAGATCAATACTGTCTTGTGGACTGACCGGGCTTGGGGTGACATTAATTTGTCTGGCATTCCCGACCGAAATCTCCGCGGGTCGGTGGCCATTGACCTTTGGTCGTGGATCCGCGACCGGCCATGGGGAAGATGGAGGGGAGAATTGAATGGCAGTATCTACATATTTGATGCTTGGCCAACGTCGGTTCCCGTCCGCTGAAATAGCTCCCGCACGATCATGTTCGGGGGTGTCATTCCGCTCCATGTCCTCAAAGTCGACAGGGAGACCCAAAACCTTCCTCGCCTTGATGGACAGACTAGAGGCGGGTCGAATGTTTTCCTCTGGGAGAGCGTCGGGGGAGAGCCGGCCATCGTCGTTGTCAAGTGCATTTAAGAGGTCTTCTTCCATTTCATCAAAGGCCAGTTCGTCAGCCAAGTTGATCGAAATGCCGTTGTGGAAACTCAAGACCGAGACTCGCCCTCCGTGAGTGTCGCTGTTGACCGATGTCGCACTATGCCTCCGCCCTCTTCGGGCGACGATAGAGCCTTTACTTGGACTGTCCATTATGCTGTTGCGGCTGTGTGCCCGCTCTGTGGGGGACGCAGGTGCTGGGTGTTGTTGAGCGTTGGCGAGTTCACTCAACACGACCTTCAGACGACCTTCGGCAATATGGACTTTGGTTTCGAGACCACGCTTTTCTGAGAGCCAAGTCTCCTTGTCCTTCTCCCACAAGGCCTGGGTCTTCTCTGCGGTTTCCTCTTGGCTTTTGGCCTTCTTTTGGGTCTGTTCGAGACGCTTTCGCAGGTCGGTCACATCGCTCAAGGCATCGTCTCGTTCTTTGGCCAAGTCGTTCAGAGCAGACAGAGTACCTCCTTCGAGCATTTGCATCTGCCGCTTGACTGACCTCGTCTCCTTGTTGGCTTGCAACAGGTTGTTATTGAGAACTTCATTCTGAGTCTGGGCCGCGTGGAGGCTGATTTCTAGCTTTTCAATGTCATTGGTGCGACTCTCGAGATCTCGCCGTAGCGACAGGATCTCGGAGACCAGGGAGGCATGGAGCGTAGGCGTAAATCGTCTCGGATCGAGAGGAGATATGTTCTCGTCCAGAGCCGGGTTCGAGTGAATGGAATCATTACTTCGTCTCTTGTTGGCTCGTTCATCGGGCATTGGGGGCGGCGTGGATGAGGGCGACATGTCTTCGTATCGACGGGAGCGGACAGATTGTGAACTGGACGGTGTTCGATACGGAGTGTCTGTTGGTGAAGGCAGCGAATAACTGACCTCGGGGTCCATTATTCGTCGACCGCCGTCGTGCCCTTGAGAGCTGCTCACGTTTCAATCAAAAGCAGCCCTCGTAGAGCATACTCCGCGTGGCTTCAATGGCTCGTCCTGTGCTTCTAGACCGCCTCCTGCAATGAATAGTGAATCAAATCACCACTCAGCGAACCTCGCAGCACATGACGGGAACGCGAGAAGGATGGATCGAACGCAACGACAACTGAAGCCAGCAGCAGGGGCTTGGTGAGTTCGCACGGCGGACTCGTGAGAGGTCTCGAGTCAAGCAGTGGTTTTGACGGTGAGATGGTCATGCAAGATTGACGAGACAACAGACAGAACAGCAGTAGCAGGGCTCATGCAGGGCGCGGTCAAAGCACTGGGCGTCTGCGATAGGATAGGATAGGATGGACGGATGGACAGGAGAAAGCTTGCTGGTCTGATTCCAGCCTAGCCTGTGAAATGGGGGGAGGGACCGTACGAGGGCAAGGGTAGCGATTGACGAGGATGCTTGCTGCTGTGACGCGAAAAGAGTCGAAAAGGACCGACGAGGTCAGGCCTGATCCTCTGGCTTGGGTCGAGCGAAGGCCGCTCGAATCCTCAAAAGTGAAGCTCAGCCTTTTGTTCGCACAGGTAGGGAAAGACTTGTCGCCCGCAGTCACGACTGGGAGCGGAGCCATGGAGCCAAGGGAGAGCTGGGAGTGATCGGCCGGAATAGGCGCAAAATTGGGCCAGGCATTGATTGGGTGTGAGGGCATGAATCGCGGGAAAATCATTGCTCAGGGGCATCGCCGGGCACAGGCGAAGCCGCCTTTGTGGCCAGGAATTGCAGGGTGGAGGTGGGCAGGTCAAGCAGGTGAAAAGAGACTGACCTGAATACTGGGTAATGAGGCTCGAGCCCCGGCGGCGGGCGCGGGGCTAGGCTGGTGGGCTACCAGGACTTTCACCCCGAGTCCCAGGGACGGGGGCATCCGTCTTAGCCCGGAAGGAGCCACGACGCTTAGTGTGTTTGCGATTCTTGGCCCACGGAGAGGGTGTACCGCTACTGTAAGTTCGTTCCATGGTGGCGGCGACATGGGTTGGCTGGGACAAAAGATCCGACAAGCGCAGAGGGTGATAGATTATAGGATTGAAGTCTCTCGTCTACATACTCGGTTCTTCTCTCGCAACTTCTGTCTGCAGGTACTGGGTACGTACATACTTACCCTCCGGTACTTAGGCGAAAAAAATACTGGGTGAGATGAAAGCGAGGGTGCTTGCAGGCCCCAGGCTCCAGGCTGCAGGTCCGATGGAGCTAAGTAATAGTCGTACCAACTGGTCTCGAAGCAGCAACGGGCCGGTCTGGAGTCAAGTTCCTGGTGGCATGTCTAGTGTGTTTCACGTTCCCCATCATGACCCCTCCTGACCCGCTAAATACCCACTCGGTTCCCGCTACCGGAACATTCTGAGCCACCAGCCTTTCCGCCTGGGGGCTAGCACATCTTGGGCCTGAAGCTTGCTATTTGATCGAGCTCCCAAATTGTCAAATTTCCTGGTTCCTGGAGCCGGACTTTTCATGTTGTTCTCTCTCGTGGCCAGTCGCACCTCGTGGATATTTGGGATTTCTGAGCACGGAAGCGAGAGATGGATTGTGAGTGGAAGGGAGGGAGGGAACCACGGAGAACATCAGGCAAGGACTGGCCGTTGATTGTGCCGCAGCAGGTTCCTGAACTTGGATATTTACATACTTACCTACCCAGTACTCGGTACCTGGATAGGTAGGTACTGGCAAGTACTGGGTACCTGAGTCCTCAGGTACTTACCGTTAAGTGGCCGCAGCTGGGCCGCCTTCTTCTTAGGTACCTACCAGTAGGTACTGGGCAGAGTACTCGCTACTGCCCAAGTACTGACTACGGAGTACCCAGTACCCAGTCCATACCAGGTACTCCGTAAGTGCTTAGGTACTCTTCCCTCGTACTCATAACAGGCTTCGTGCATCATCTTCCCGTCCCATGCTCACTCCATCGTCGGCATGAAGCATGAACTGTGGGTAATCACTCGGTCATGCACTCCGTTTGTACCCAAGTAAGTCGAGCAGCCCACCCCGGTTGGGAGTGTCTGTGCGCGCTCTCTCTCTCTCTCTCTCTCACACTCTCTCACTCTCGCTTACTGCGACCGTTGTGTTTGTCATGGCCTATTTGGGTGGCTGCCCAGTGCCTCCAGTGTCTCCCCCAGTCGTATCGAGTCAGGTTGTCGTGCCCTTTTTCCTCCTTCGCATCCCGTCTTTGTCCTTGTCCTTGTCCTTGTTTTTACCTATTCTTGCATTCCGTCACTTCCGTGCGAGAACGCGGCCAGGAAGCCCATATTTAGGGTTTTCTCTTGCGCACCACTAATTCTCCGAACCCAAGGTTTGATCCTAAGATGTTGATCATGCTCCGTGCACCGACGGAGTTCTCAGTTGGCAGGCTCTACTTTTGGGAGAAATTCAATCTTTTGATCGTACAGTACCCAAGTAGTTAGTCGTGGCAAGGGCAAAGATAATCCTCGGGACCTCCACCATCCTTCTCATCACATCACACTCTAAACGGTCTTGTGTCACCGCCATCAACAATAGTTGTCTGCACGTGTGGCCCGGGCCTGGCTCATCACATCCCATCCTGAAATCAAATCTCGACTGCTGCGACCAAAACAACAACAATACGGTAAACAGTACGTTCGCCATTCCCACATGCCACCACAAAGCAGGACAACCAACTTCTTCCCCTCCTTTCCCTCCTTTGGGGGCTTTCCCTGGTGGCTGTGGCTGTCTTCGGCCTGTTCGCCTCGTGTTTGAGACCTTGTCAATGTTCCCCCCTTCGCTTCCAGTCAACGGTCAAAGAACTATCATGTCGTGTGTGATGTTGTTTCACCTTCCCCTGCCATCAAACAAGGTTATCCACGCCCCGTTGCGCATCATCGGGCCCCCGTGCCCATCATTTGATTGCCTACAGGCTGGTTCTCTCTCGTTGTCGATCAAACTGGAGTTTGATCACAGGAAACAACGCACACCTGCTTGCCAAGTAGTTCACTACATACCTACGAGGTCCTCGTATCTACCTAAGTACGAGGTACATACTAATCTTTGAAGCTCTCTCCAGAACAAGACGGACCAGGAGAAGAATGGAGCCCACTCCGCAGAGTTCGTTCTCTTTTTCTAAGTAGTCCTCGGTAGTGGCTAGTTCCTCCACAATGGGACCAGCATCGCACTTGAAAAATACTCTGTCTCTACTTCACAGTGACACAAGGATCATGATTCCATCCTCTCGCACGCGCGGAAAGTGCCCGAAGCCAAAAGTGGTTCAAAGTGAGGATGAGCAATGCAGAGGAAGAGAATAAGTTATTGTGACTGCCGAGGTTGGAGGTGCCCCCCAACTTATTTCTGACCTCTGAGCTGAGCGCGTACTCGCAATGGTGCACCATCTCCAAAGTTGAACTCCACGGCTGAACGACAGTTCATGCGACGTGCAAGACGTGCCCGGGGAAAAGACGCCATCGCCATCTCTCGTCGTTCTCGGACTCTTGTTCCCCGATCCGCTGCTTGTATTATTACTCCCATGTTCACTGACACCCTTTTACTGGTAGAGCACGGCACTGTCCACGGGCAATGCATTGAGATAATCCAGCTAAGTTAATTCGGTTTTACTCATAATAGATCACCTCTCACTCAGTCATTAAATAAACAAACAAACAAACACACAAGAACAAAAGGGAAAGGGGAAAAAAAAAAAAGAAGAGACAAAAGAAAAAACAATGTCCACTACAAATCCCCCCAAAGCCCTCCTAACCGATGTCTTCGGTACCGTGGTCGACTGGCGCTCGAGCGTGACAAAGCACCTCACCCTCTCCGCCTCAGAGGCCCTGAATTCTCCGACGTCGTCCATTCCCAGCGGCGCGCGCGCCGCCGCCTCGCAGATCTCCTGGCCCGAGGTCGCCCAACTGTGGCGCACGTCCTATTACCACTTCACGCGCACGTACGACCCGGCCGCGGCGCAGAAGGACCCTTCCAAGTTCAAGACGGTGGACCAGCACCACGTCGAGGCGCTGCACAAGATCCTGGTCGACCACGGCCTCGACGGCCTGTGGACCGACGAGGAAGTCCAGAAGATCAGCATGATCTGGCACTTTCTGGACCCGTGGCCCGACTCGTCGCCAGGCTTGGCCAAGCTGAACGACAAGTTCGAGACCGCGACCCTGAGCAACGGCAACACGGCCTTGCTGCAAGATCTCGCCCGCCACGGCAACCTGCCTTACAAGCACATCCTCTCCGGCGAGGACTTCGGCGCCTACAAGCCGCATCCGAGCGTCTACCTCGGCGCCGCCAAGAAGCTGGGCCTGGAACCGGGTGAGTGTGCGCTCGTGGCCGCTCACCTGGGCGATCTCAAGGCCGCTAGGGGCTGTGGCTATCAGACCATCTACATTGAGAGGTCACAGGAGGAAGGATGGTCGAAGGAAGACACCGAGGCGGCGAAACAGCAAGGCTGGGTGGATATGTGGATAAGCCTCGACGAGGGCGATGTAGGCTTCCTGGAGATTGCCAGGAGGTTTGGCATATAATGGACGACGCGTTTGATTATGACGCTCATGCCGATGCTGATTATGTATGAGCGAGGCCCTCCCCGGTCATTATGATAGAGAAACATCTTGTCATCAGACAACGGTTCGAACATGATGGCCAGACAAACCCCGAAACGGTCTGTTTGTTTTCTCGAATGTGGTCATGATTACTTCGCAATACTGCTCCCCGCTGCCACGGCTGTGCTTGTGCTAAACGCTTTTCTTCCACATCCCCTTTGATCTTGTGCGATCTACATTACTCCAAACTCCCCCAACACTTGAGCGCCCGGCTTCGTCCCAGCTGCCTTCACTCCGTGTCCTTTTATAAGCAGTGCCGACCTCGTCCTCTTCATCACTTACATCTCCCTCTTTTTCTCTTTCCTGTCTTGTCATCCAAATCTCCCAGCTTCGTGTCCCCCCCTTTACAACGCCAAATGCATACTCGGGGCACCCATCTTCTTCTCGGCCTTCTTCGCCGCCTTGTACCACTTAGCGTTGGCATCGCTGTACGTTGTTCTCCTCTTGATCACCCTCCGCGGGTGGATTTCGCCGTTCTCATCAAAGCCCGTATTCCCGTCGTCTTCATCCACTCCGTTCTTGGTGCTGGCGGGACTTCCCACGCTGCCCGTCGCCGCCGCGGTGGTAGGCGTAGTCACGTCCTCGTCGTCGAGGTTGGGAGAATCGACGTCAGCGCCGAAGATGGCGCCCATTCCTGCCTTGTCTCCATGTGCGCTGAATGGGTTCGCGGAGGCGCCCACGTTTCCACCGGATGGCAGGTTGTGAAGTGCCAAGCCGTTCATTTTTCTGGCCGTGCCGTCAATAAGTTCCTTCTCCTCTTCATCCGTGAGAGGTTCGATATCCGGGATCGGCCCGCGCGGAATAATAACAGGCCATCCAAGGTCACTTCCGCCGTGCATCTGGCGGCCCTTTGCGCGGAGGTACCCATACTTGTAAACTTCAAAGAAAGTGGTCTTTTTGAACGCCCCGCCGTTCGTTCGGTCGGACGTGTCCCAATAGAGATTTCGCAACCATTTTGAAAGGCGGGGGTAATCGTGCCGGATCATTTTCAGGTTGCAGTTGAAGATGTTGTAGTATGCGACGTCAAAGCGCGCGAGGGTGGTGTATAGCCTGATGTCCGCTTCGGTGATGTGTTCGCCAAACAGGTATGGTTGGTGAGAGGGATCGTTCAGGTGTTCCTCGAGGCGGTCAAGTGATTTAAAGAGCGGGTAGATGTTGGCGTCGTAGGCCTCCTGCGACGCCGCGAAGCCCGTTTTGTACACGCCATTGTTGACTGTGTTGTACACCCACTCATTCATGGCGTCGATCTCGGCCCTCAGGTGCGGAGGATAAAATCCCCCGCCGGGCTTATTGACTTCCCTCTGGTCGGGTTCTAGGAAATCGTCGAACTGATCGTACAGCATGCGGATAATCTCCGACGACTCGTTGTTCACTATTGTCTCCGTCTTCTTGTCCCATAGCACGGGCACGGTGTAGCGACCGACGTAGTTGGGGTCGGCTTTCAGGTAGAGTTGTTTCAGGCCTGTGAAGCCGTACAGAGGATCGGCACCCATGCTGCCGTTCCGTCCGGTGAAAGTCCAGCCGTTCTCGGTCAGGTCAAAGTCGGTAGTGATGAGTTGGATGACGGGCTCGAGCGACTTTAGCTCACGGACGAGGATTGTTCGGTGTGCCTAAAACGAAGGGTCAGTCATGGGTTTGTATTACCGTCTGGGGCAGTGTTGGACCTGGCTTACCCAAGGGCAACCGTAGTTTCCGTAGAGGGCATATCGATCCTTGTCGGGTGTGAACTTGGAACCTGGCTCTTTGGATATCCAGTTGCGGAACTGGCTGTCTTTCCGACGAAAATGGCCATCGGCGTCGGCATGTTGATGGGTTGGTCGCTGGCATGGAGTTAGTTGGAGCCGCAGAATGCAGATACTCCCAAGCTCACCAAGTCACCCATTGTCTCGTTCTGGAATTTGATTGCTGGGGCTGTCTGAGCAGGTGGAAGCTGGATGTCAGGAAATCAAGTGCGCCGAAGCAAACGGGCAGGATATTGTACAGCCTCACAAGGAAGAATAGAAAGGTCGCTTGTGCTTGAGCCGTGGGATGCGAGTGATGTGCAGTGGATCTGGTGATACAGTCCAGCACACGACTAGGAGAATATATGCAATTCAACGATGAGACGACGAAGAGCGAGAGGAGAGGATTTGAAACCTAACTCGAGACCTTGCGCAGGTCAATTGTTCAGCTGCATGTCGCACGTCTCAGCTTCCGATGTGGTGCTTACTCGATACTTTTCAGGCTCTCCGCGCCCAATTCCGCCCCGCAAATGCATACGAGCCACACGTGCGGGAGGCTGGGATGCACTTCGGAGTCCGTACTTCTCGTTCGAGTCTCTGGACTTGACAGGTCAAGACAGGTCCATGCTGGTACAGCATCGTCCGAGCCTTTTGGGGGCCGATTGAGTCTCTCTGGTTGGCCCATAGTTGATTGCGTTGGAGCCTCACCAGTTCGCCGAATTGTCCACACCGTTGGTGGCACCGAGTTGACCGAGCTATGCCTCCATGTAGGTAGTTCTGGGAAAGAATCCAGACGTCATGGTCAGGCCGAATCGAGGCTGTCGTCGATGCTGGTGGCCCCTTTTCAGGCTTGTAGACGCCAGCAAAAAAAGGCGTCAGGTCCATACCAGTCACATCTTCAACCATATATGACAAAACACTCGGTCATTTGGAACAACAACTTCCTCCGTAGGTAGAGCCAATCCCAGTGAAATTGCGGGGAGAGACACCTCTTACCTAACACTGCCAATCCTCGTGATCCGATTTGGAGATTGAGAGATGAATAATGGGCGCCGTCAGTTCCGCTGCTGTTACATATCATTCCAGACGCCGGCATAGAAATGATCGACCGAATATGAGAAAGGGCGGAAAGTCCAACAACTTTGAACCACGACATGTCGAGACGTGAGGTGGTCAGTCGCTTCGACATCAAAGAAACGGGTTTGATGCGGATGCAGTGGGCATTGAAATCCGACTGCCATCTGCTGCCTCGAGCTCTGTTATGCTCGCATACGTTCGGCTGCTGGACATGCGACACCAACCAAAATCCAACAGGTACGACCTAGAGGTGTCCTACGATTCGAGCCAATTATTCCTCAACACGGCGCTCGTTCGCTCTCTTCGACGAACCTCTGACTTCACGTCTAAAGCTGCGCGTCGAGTTCACAGTGCACCTAGATGTATGTCGGCGGTCAGATTGAGCAACTGCCCGGCCTGAGAACTGTATCAATTCCCGTACCCTGGCCCTGCTTTGCTGTCTCTCCTGCCCGCTCGCTACAGATCGCAATAAGGATTAATTCGTCGTCGCACATGCTTATTGAGAATCGCTTAGCGGAAAGTCCTACAAGGTAAGCCTCAAAGGAAAGGCCTAGGGCCAATGAAAGAGGAAGGTGCCAGACCGTTGTGCATGAGTCCCCTCCCCATGGGAGGTCGAGATATGGCGATCGGCAACGCCTCGCATTGATGACTCTGCATGGAACATCGGCTGCGTTGACCTGGCGAGAGAGAGGGAGGGAGATGTGACCCCACGGGCCAGGTCAAAGAACAAGCCACATCCGTCTAGGTGCAGGACAAACATATCAAAGTGTCGCAGCATCTGAAACCTTTGTTGACCCAGTTTGGATTTGTCAAGGAAACCACGTTATCGACCATCCCGCCCATTGTGATAGAGAGCTATCTTATCCGATAAGAGCGACGGCCCGTCCTGCAAGATGGGGAGATGGCGAGCTTAATTCAGCATCAGGGGTTTCGGCGTGTTGGTGGACTTTGTGATAAACGGGGTGTTGTTACAGTAATCATGAGCCCGATGAAGTTGCTTCTGTGCATGTGGAGATAACGCAAATGACAAGAGCGGGCACTTCTTTTTGCCCAAGAGGTATGTATTAGCTGTCGAAAATGTCAGGAATGAATGGTGTCAACCTTGAATCCAAACAATGAGAACCATGTTGCAGGGCTCGCAATATGATTTGTCTGCGGAGGGGGCAAATGTCAAAGCCAGCAGCCGCATGCATCGCTATTCGCTGCTCTTTTTCCATTGCTTGCTTTGAGCTTTTCTTGGAGCCCCAACGATGGTGCTTCCGTCCACCACAACCATCATCATGTGGCGCCTGCATCATGCAGGAAAAGCTTTCAACTCGACACCAGTGCCACCAGTGCCAGCTGACAGGTTGTGTCCTTGGTGGTCTCGGATTGGCTCCTAGCGGAGAGCTCTAGAGGCAAGCCGAACATTGCATCAACTCGAGCGATAAATGGCGAAGGGCGGCCATGCCCTCACCGTACTCGTCAATCGCGCAAACAAGAACTGATCTGCAAAGCATGCCATGGCCTTGGATGCATGGCGCCTCTTCCACTTCTTCTGTGATGGCCACGCGTGGCCTGAGTCTGACTGCCCAATACGGGCATTCTCCTGGCCTAATGAGCACTTGTCGACCCCTTTGAAGTGCCCAACCGGATCCGCCCTCCTTCGTTTCTCCGGCTGTCGGGTTCCCTCGGTGTTCCCCTCTTGCAGGCTCGCAGGTTGCTGACACGGACCCTTCGCTGAGGATTGCTAGAGTTCCGAGATTCGGGTAATGGGACCTCCAACAGAAATGATGCAACACTGGCAGGGATCTGGGGCACCTGGGGATCGTGAGCCGTGGGACCTGTTACTCCATAGGGATGCCCCTATCCGCAAGAGACCCAATAGTGGTCCGTGAAGATTGGAACAAGGTCGGGGGTGTACGGATGCATCCCGGTGGATATGTTAGACAGTGTATAGCCATGTTTCGTCTGCTTGTTAGACTGACGGGGAGAGAAGGTTTGGTAGCTAAGTGCTTGAGTTAGGTGTGGGCGGTAGTGACTTTGGCTCCTCCCAATCTGCTGGCTAAGTATCAGTAGCCGGGGGCAGATCCGAGGACTCATAAGCAGAGCAGCGAGAGAAGGCCGAGGCGGTTTTAAGGAACGGGAGAGGGAGAGGGAGAGTCAAAGGTGAACTTGAAAGATGAGAGGAGGTGGGAGAGAAGAGTGAGCGAGAGCTGTGCTAGCTAACTGTGGTCATGGACTACCTGTACCTAATCGCTAGGTACGGGGAACTTGGGACTATGACTACGACCTATCGAGACAACTGGTTACAATCAATCTGTAGTCTCTACAAGAGTTGCAACTCGGCTCGAGTGGCTATTACTACGCCGCAAGTACAGTGACTTTGGGCAGTACCTAGTGGTTATATCACCCATGGCACCGAGTGCGCTGTGTTTGGTGCAGTGCTGGCGCAGGCGTGGGCACAGGCACGGGTGCAAGCGCCAGTTGCAGAACGCAGCTGCAGGTGCATGCCACAGGCAACAAGTCGAGTACCTAGGTAAGTAGGCTTTAACTAGCCATGCGGCCTGCAGGCGAAAAAGGGGGCCCGCGCATCTGCCTTGGGGCCTTGCCTTGGGGCCTGGGGGCTTGGGATAGTGAGGTACCTACCTACGGAGTACTCGTACGAGTGGTGACTGGTACCCCACTGGTGTTAGCCCAGCTTCTCCGTCCCCATCCACCATCTTCTGTTACCTCCAAGGGTGGACCTGCCTCTAAGTAAAGATGGCCGAAAAGGACAGCCTGGTGAGCCTAGGGACTCCTTGGTGCCTGTGTAAGTAGTGCCTGTAGAGCCTAGTGCCCATGGCCTGCAGCTGTCATAATGCCCGCCCGCACCATCCCCAAGCCGTATTTCTGCCAAAAAAAAAAATTGTTGCTTGTGTGGTCCAGTGCCTGTTTTCTTTTCTTGCTTTTCCCACCTTTCTGAGCAATCATCTGTCTGAAACAAACCACACGCTCAATCCCAGTGACGCCCTTCAACGCCTCGCATACTCGGTGGATGTGTCAGATCGCACATATCGACATCTGACATAGCATTCCCTGCACTGCCAGCGCCTTGCCCCCCATTGGCCCGAAATCCCCGTCGCTTCCACCGCATTCGCCCCCAAAGAAGCAACCACCACAGGCCATCCCTCGAAAAAGTCACCTCTCAGCCTCGAGACATCTTCGAGACAGGCCCCGACCTCCCACAGTCGAGAACATCCCACTGTCTTCGAAGAAGGCAATCAGCCTCCCGTCCCTGTCAAAATCACTCGCAATTCCTCCGATAGACCGGTAAAAGCGACGTCTGCTCGGTCAGAGAACGGTCTTTGCAAGGTTTGCTTTCTCCCAAATCACCCCTCAAATACCCCGAACTGCAGAACTGATCAGCGACTTCTTCCCCCCCAACGGCAGGTCTCCTACCAGCAAATTCTCCCCTGCGTCTCGTTTTCCGCTGATCGACTGCCGGCCCTCAAAGATTCCCCCTGTCTGATTCCGATCCCTGTGCAACTTGCAGTGCCTTGCGTTGCTGTTGAAATTGCTGCTTGCCGATCGACACCCAACGGCCAACCTGTTGCGACGGACGGCTTTCTGTCCTGCCCAGTGGCTTGCCTTGGGCGCTATTCGATTGAATCCCGAGTCAGAGGAGAACGTTCAGAAAAGAGATCCGCCGTGTCACAGGCTGATCGCATTGACTTGCCCTCTTTCGACTGGTCGAGTCACCAGCGGTTCTGTCGAGGTCTAGGCCAGACCCTCATACAACGCACTTCCCGCAGCCGGCGACTTTATTAAAGTACCCATTGTCCAACCCAACGCAATTGCGCTCTTTTGTACAAGCGGATGCGTCAGTATTGCTTGTCGGACCTGTCAAAATCTCTGTGAGACGTTCCGAGGCACGAAGTTGGAGGTTTACCATTAGCCCACCCCAAGTCGGCATCGAGGACCAGCATACATCATGACGGGGAAAATGACCCTATATAAGTTGGTGGTGCTGGGAGATGGCGGTGTTGGGAAAACGGCTTTGACCATTCAGGTTCGTCTGCAGACACCCCCCCCCCCCCCCCCCTTTGGGTCGGCTGGTTGCTGAGCCCCCCTTGCAGTTATGTCTGAACCATTTTGTCGAAACCTACGATCCGACCATTGAAGACTCTTATCGGAAGCAAGTCATGATAGATCAACAGGCTTGCATGCTTGAAGTTCTCGATACTGCAGGACAAGAAGAATATACTGCTCTGCGTGACCAATGGATCCGGGACGGTGAAGGATTCATCCTCGTCTACAGTATCACTTCGAGAAATTCTTTCAGCAGAATCCAGAAGTTCTATTCCCAGGTACAGCGAGTCAAAGAGTCGGGCCATCCGAATTCTCCCACTGGCGCGAACTATCTCCAGTCTCCAATGCCTGGACAATCCACCTACAATGGCCCTCCTATCATTATGTTGGTCGGCAATAAGAGCGATCAGCACCATGAACGCGAGGTTCCTTTTCAGGAAGGCCAAGCACTGGCCAAAGATCTGGGCTGCGAGTTTGTCGAAGCATCGGCTAAAAACTGCATCAATGTCGAAAAGGCATTCTACGATGTCGTGAGACAGTTGAGGAGACAGCGGCAATCACCTATGAAGCCGATTGACCGGAAAGGCACAAACTATCTGTCACAACCTAGTCCACGAAACAACTTTGATTCAGATCACCAGCGGATATATCGCGATCACAACAAAAAGCGCGGGACCAAATGTGTTATTCTATGAATGTGACAAAGTTGAACCGACTGCCCGGGGATCGGTACTTGATGTGGAATCATGAGCCATTCATGTCTAGAGCTGACGACAATCTAACATTGTCGGGATCTGTGTTGCAACCAAAAATTATCTGTCATCCCCCGGAGTTCTACATTGGTCATCTCGAGGGACGCACAGCACCGCCTCTTATGCATGTGGACATTAAGATGTTCGATCCGGTCGGGATACGGAAATCCGCGGCATTTCTTGTTCACACGGTATCATTTTCGCTCGTTCCCTCCATCCAGCTACCTTGACAGCCACTTGCGTCTCACCGCTCATCTTGGCTTGAAAGTATTCATCGGCACGAAGCTTAGTGCAGCGACCAGACTCATCACCATTGGAGAATACAGTATATGCTACAGTACAGCAGCAACATATATCAATTTCCAGTGTACAATTTATTCACGCCTAAGATACTAGAAAGGGATATGTCTCAGTCCCGAAAGCTTTCCAGGCCCTGCTTAGCCTCAAACGAGCCTGCATGTCTTGGCAAGCGTGATACGACAGCTTTTCATGAAGTACATAAGTGAGGACAAGAATCTTGATAGGTGTGGAAGGTGGTTGGCATGGTTCGCGTCTTTAAAACGGCTCTCCCACGACACCGGCACAACACCCCTATCCGGCATGGCGACCTAGATTTGGTGTCGGGGCCACGACAAATGTGGCACGGACCTCAGGTTTTGGAAGCCGCACCTTGAAGCCGAGGTCGTATTTGGTCGACCTTGAAACTGGCATCAGAGCGGTGGGCCAAAGACAAAAAGGAGAGACATGGTGTTTAGGAGGGGCACTTTGGACCGCGTATGGTTATACTCGGGACTAGAAGTGAAGGGGATCAAAGAGTCCTCAAGGAATTGGATGGGTTCGAAGAGACCAGAAAACAACCAGGCACAAAACTCTGTAGGCTACTGTACTTGCAGCTAGTTAGACCGAACGAAAGTGTAAGTATAGCTAGAGAACCGGGGTCGTGGAGAAGCCTCGCGTGCTGTCAAAAAGTCAAACTGGACTAATATATCCCCTAGCTGGCTTTTGTCTTTTGCGCCCAACGTCCCTGGCTGGGATGGCTTACGCCGGAATCAGACACGACACGAGCGGTGCCGACATGTCGGGACGGAGGCCCAAGGGACGCCGGACAGGTCGTATTCCCCTTGGGGGAGGGGCGTCGAAGCTTTTGGAAGGGAGCTGTGAGGTGCGGAAAGGGAACGAAGAGGGAGAAAAGTAAAATTTCCCACTAGGGCTTCACGTTGGCAAATAGATTTCCTCGAGAGGACAAATAGGGCGCATTCATATACGAGGAAATCCAATTCCACCTGCCTGGCATTCATTCGCGTGCCGGTCTTGTGGAAAAGTATGTGGCATCGCTGGTGCAACCCTCTACTTAAGGGTTCCTTGCAATGGGTACTGGGGTAGGGAGTACGGAGACGATACGGTACCTGGGAGTACCTGAGTACCCAGTACTTAGAACCATCCCTCGGAGAACAGGGTCGGGTATGTGCCTGGATGCTCTGCGCCGACATGCATATCTTTGGGCCTCCAATAGCTGGCGAGCGTCAACCACACCATTGGGGGGTGCCATATGTATGTATGCGGATGGACATAGGGCAGTAGGAGCTGCTTCAACACCTGTAGATATCTCGATGCTGTGCGTCACAATCAGAATCTCGAGGGTGAAGAGCCGCCATACATGTCTCGATGTAGGCCAAGGCCTTATCTACCACCACGCTTGCTTGTCCTCTTTCTGCTTCGCTGTCGTGCATCGGAAGATACCGAGAGAATGGTGGTGGGCGTCCATGTGCAAGTCCTGGAAGTATTCTCCGCGCCAAAGGCCCCACCATGCCCCATCCTTTCTCGTGTTCGTTGTCCTCCTTCTCGATTTTGCAAACAATCCTTTTCCCCTTCTTGGGGTGGCGCTATCTATCGTGTCTGTTTCCTCATCTGCGTGCCTCTGACAAAACAGGAAAGGATCCGCATGGTGATGGTGTGCGAGCCACGTTGCAGATCCATGTGGTTGGGGACCTGCATACGGGGTTTGTCCGCCGGATCGGCATTTGGGAAATGGGTGTGGTTACTGGGTACTCTGGGAAGTTCCGCCATGGCGCACTGTCGCGTGCTGGGGCCCAAGAGTCCCACCGGGGTCGATGGTGATGGAGTTCAAAGACTTCGTAACCCTTTGCTCACGGGGACGAATGCTGAGAAGAGAAATGTTGTGTCCGAAGGATCGTCGGTTGGTAAGGCTGCCCCCTACCGAGGACTTAAGATTCAGATGTCAAGGGGCAAGGCTGGGGAAAGCACACTGGGCTAACTCGGAGGGGGTCTTCTTCTTCTTCTTCTTCTTCTTCTTCTTCATCACATGCTCTCTTTGCCGGCAGAGGCTGGTGACAGGACAGACTCGGGCTCTGTTATCATTCTGTCGCCGTTGCTGCAAGGGAAGGGCGACTAGTCCGCTCGGTTCGCTCAAGCCACTCCGAACGATCTCAAGGTGGGAGTGTACCTCGTAAATTGGCATATGAGACAAAATTCGTGCTCTTGTTGAGACCAGATGGTGCAAGGAGTCCGAAGTAAAAGGGTTCCCCTGAGCAAAAGGCGAGCTGTCCTCTTTCAGTCTTGTTCCCTCAGCCTCGTTACTGTACCTGCTAGAGAACCCTCCCAACCGATTCCTCAACCTAGTCGGCTTGAAAGTTCAGACTAGGGACATATGCAAGCGTGAGAACGTGTCTACATCAGAAGTTCGCCAATGTAGCTGAACTAGTCCGCAGTGCGCCCTCACGGCAAGACACTGCCGCAGGTGTCGGCTTGCAAGGCTGTTGCCTTTAACAGGATGGATGAGTTGCCCAGGTTTGTGTCACACTTTCCCGCAAAGGTGGATGCAGGAATTTTGGAGACCGAATACAAAATGTGACGCACTGCACGAGTGTTTCGTTCCAGGTCCCCATGGGGAGAACAGGACAAAGCCATCATCTCTCAACAAAGCAACACATGCCGGAGGAGACGTCTTCTTGAATCTTCAAACAAGGCAAGATGCCCCTGTCCGCCTCTTTAACAGATATGTCTCAGGCGTCATGCAGATGGATGGAACTTCTCAGTCCGGAAGGGGAGTCCTCGTGCGACTGTGATCGCTTGGATGCATCGTCAACTTAAGCGAGACGACGGCGTGTACAATTTCAACTGCCGTGCCGTGCGGCGTGGCGGTAAAGCAGTGGCTAGGCAGTTGGCGAACAGATTATTGAACGCGACCAAAAGTTCCACTTCGGTATATTTCAAGTTGGGAATATGGGAGAAACAGTACGGAGTATCTTGTGAACTCTAGCAGAATCAGGAGCCGCCATGATTGCTATGCGTACAGGCCATCGGTCTCCTCCATAAGAAACAGGAAAGCGCCCCAGGTGCAGACCCGTGTTGCAGATAAATGGGAGATCCCATGAAAGGTCAGAAGACGTATTCTGCGACATTCACCTTTTAACGCGGCGCCGGCCGATAGAGGAACTCTGCTCCTAGGCTAACATAAATCATTGAAATGAAAGATGGTAGAGAGTGTGCGCATGTAGTATGTGTGTCGGCGTCTGCGGCGAACACACGACCAAAAAACTCCGGCCATGGATTCGCAAATTCTAGGTCACTTGCGAGGTTGTGTCGAACTTAATAGTCGGGTTCTTCAATTGGTGGTAAGCGTTTCCACCCCTTCTCAGTATCAGATTTGCATAACCCATTGTGAAGGGTGAAGGTCCAAACGTCTCCGATCGGCGCGAACCCAAGGACAACTTCGCTGCTGGTACTGGCCGTGGCCGTCCTGGTGTTTGATCTTAGGCGACCGAAGTTTTGGTCCAGCGCAGGACCAGAAAGGAGCCAGGTGCGGTCTTCCGTCCAATCAAAACCCTCATCACACAGGAGCTGATATGGATTTCCATGTTCTGCGCGCCAGTAAGCCGTTGTGCGACCCGAAGCTTGACGTGCATGTTGGGTGGTGCGACCTTGCTGCCGTCGAACTGCACACAGAACCTGACGCTAGGCCTCATACAGGTTTTCCACCTGTTCGGGGATATCGCTTTTTCCTCGCCGAAATGCTCAGGCTTCTAGTCGTTGCCCGCGACGTACACTCCTTCCTTTATCCTTCTTGGGAGACGCCGCCATATCATGTTTCAGGTGTGATATGACTCTCTTACTTGTTTCCTTTTCTGCCTCAAGGGTCGAGATTCGAGCTTGCAGCTCTGCAATCTTTTTGTCTTTGGCCTGGACAGCCAAGCGAGTAATGTCGCGGCCCTTAATGATGCCTTGGGTGCGCAGGTCGTGCTTATTGAGGAGACCCACCAATTCCCTCTCAACTTGCAAACTGATTTGGGAGTTTCTCAATATATTGAGCGCTTCAGAAGCAAGAGTGGATGGCTCCGTTTCGCGCACCATATGTTGTGCAGCTCTTTTAACCGGGGTACTAGATGGTGAGAGCAAACCGCTACCCGCAGATTGATGGGTTGTAGTAGGAGTAGTAAAGATATCGTCGCTGAGAGGCCATACCTCGCTAGCAGGGACGGCCTCCTCTGCCCCCTGATCAAAAGTCCTTTTGCCTGGCGACGTCAGAGTCTCTGTTCGAGGAGCTTTCTTCGGGGTCTGGAACGGCGTCTTCTCCAACATGTCTTGTTCAGCCTTGATCAGTTCTTCGTCATTGCTAGAAGACCATTCGAAGCTCTCTTCATGCTCAAGGTGTGCCGGCTCTTTCGTCTGTTGTCTGTTGATATTGTCGGGCCGCGTCTGCGGTGTAGGAGGCAGAGCGTCAGGATCTTTCTTCTTAGGAGTGCGTGGAATGGGCGCAATTGGTTCTGACCGAGAGCTACTGAGGACTGCGGCTTCTTCTCGGATCTTAGCATCGTCGTTCCATAGGAAGAAATCGCACCGTTTGTGCTGCGGCTTTTGGCAGGTGTAGACTATCGCAATACATCAATATCAGGCGAATGTGCAGACATGATAATCGTACACCATCTTCCATGGTTCTTGGTTTCCTTTTTCACTTGGCACTTGTTTGCTGGCTGGCGCGGGTCACAATCGCAATGCCATATGCCGTCGAGGAAGGCCCCTCTTTTGGACGTACAGCCGTTTCTCGTGGTGTAGGAGTTGGCCATCTCTGGATCCTTCTCACACCCTGGTTCGCATTGGTGATGATATCGTCATGGTAAGGCACCGCATGATCATGCTCTCGTCGCAAATGATGTTTCTTCTCTGATACCGCCCACCTCGTACATTGGAGAGGTAAGTGGCAGGTGAACACGGACACGACTGTGAGTGCTTCGTTGATGCGATGACGCATCGCAAATGGTGGAGCAGGCAACCACCGAAATGCCAGGGATGAAGCGCCTAAGCGCATGCCTGCACCTCTTGTGCCTGGGCCCGCTTGGGTGCCACAGGTGTCTCTAGCCACCAATTCAAGCCTAAACGCCTCCCGTGCTGCCCGGTCGGCGTCGCTTCCCAAAAGAGGAGATTCCTGGATCTCCAACTGCGTCCCAATTTCACATTCAGCATCCCCAACGCGACACGCTCCTCATCTAACAACCTCGACAAACATCAAGCAACGTACCGAAACGATTCACGAGGTCAACCCGTGAAATATATGAACACATACTCGCGACCTGCTTTGCCTTGAAGAAAGCTGCACACAAGACCAGATCCGACGCGAGCCGATCGTCCCCCTCGCCCAACCAAATGATGGTCATGCGAGCACACATTACCCAAGACTTATAACATAGGTACAAACATGGCGCCCACGGGCGGTGGAGGGGGAGCAGGAGGCGGCCTCGGCGGAGGAGGAAATATCAAGGTCGTGGTCCGAGTGCGACCGTTCAACAGTCGTGAAATCGATCGAAATGCAAAATGTATTGTTCAGATGCAGAATGCCCAGACCGTTCTACAACCCCCTCCAGAGGCAGAAGACCGTCTTCGAAAAGGTGGAAAGGATGGCGCAGGCGCTCAGCGAACCTTCAAATTCGACAAATCCTACTGGTCTTTCAACAAGGCAGATCCAAACTATGCTGGTCAAGACGATCTATTCAATGATCTGGGTGTTCCATTACTCGACAATGCCTTTCAGGGCTACAACAACTGCATCTTCGCATACGGGCAGACGGGCTCCGGCAAGTCCTACAGCATGATGGGTTACGGTGAAGAGGCAGGCGTTATCCCTCGAATTTGTCGAGAAATGTTCGAACGGATCAATGGGATGCAGTCTGATCCTCACTTGACCTGCACAGTTGAAGTGTCCTATTTGGAAATCTACAATGAGCGCGTCAGAGATTTGTTGAACCCGGCTACCAAGGGCAATCTCCGCGTCAGAGAGCATCCTTCTACAGGTCCTTATGTGGAGGATTTGGCCAAGCTGGCTGTTCGCTCCTTCAGTGAGATCGAAAATCTCATGGACGAGGGCAATAAAGCTCGAACAGTGGCAGCCACTAATATGAACGAAACCTCCAGTCGCTCCCATGCCGTCTTCACCCTCACTCTCACGCAAAAGCGCCACGATGCCGAAACCAATATGGATACCGAGAAAGTCGCAAAGATCAGCTTGGTCGATTTAGCTGGCTCAGAACGTGCAACTTCCACTGGTGCTACGGGTGCCCGTCTCAAGGAAGGAGCAGAAATCAATAGGTCGCTTTCTACCTTGGGTCGGGTCATTGCGGCACTAGCGGACCTCTCTTCGGGCAAAAAGAGCTTGAAAGTACCATACCGAGATTCGGTCCTAACCTGGCTTCTGAAAGATTCACTTGGTGGCAACAGCATGACCGCGATGATTGCTGCAATCTCGCCCGCTGACATCAACTTTGAGGAAACGCTAAGCACCCTTCGATACGCGGACTCGGCCAAGAGAATTAAGAACCATGCTGTCATTAATGAGGATCCAAACGCACGCATGATCCGCGAGCTCAAAGAAGAACTTGCCAAACTCAGGAGCCAACTTGGGGGCGCTACCGCTGCAGGTGCCGAGGAGACTTACCCTGAGGGGACACCGCTCGACAAGCAGATGGTCTCGATTGTGCAGACCGACGGCTCAGTCAAGCGTGTCAGCAAAGCCGAAATCATGGACCAATTGAGCCAAAGTGAGAAGTTGTACCAGGACCTCAACCAGACCTGGGAAGAGAAGCTCCAGAAGACGGAACAGATTCACAAAGAGAGAGAAGCTGCGCTGGAAGAGTTGGGCATAAGCATCGAAAAGGGGAACGTAGGCATGAGCACTCCCAAAAAGATGCCCCACTTGGTCAACCTGAGCGACGATCCTCTGCTGGCTGAATGCCTGGTTTATAACCTGAAGCCAGGAGTTACCACGGTGGGGAACGTTGACTCATCTGAGGCTTCCGAGATCAGACTGAATGGATCCAAGATCCTTGATCACCATTGCAAGCTTGAGAACGTTGACAACGTGGTAACAATCATCCCACATGAGGGTGCTGCTGTAATGGTCAATGGTGTGCGTGTCGACAAGCCGAGAAGACTGAAGAGTGGAAATCGTATTATTCTGGGGGACTTTCATATCTTCAGGTTTAACAACCCATTGGAGGCCAAAGCCGAGCGCGCCGAGAGAAGTCTGCTCCGACAATCTGTAACTGCTAGCCAGCTGAGTTCCCCGACGCCATTCCGTCCTGGACATGAAAGAAGTTGGAGCGCTGCAGGATCAGAATTTGATGGCGATTCGAGCCGAGCCCAATCTCCAGGATTCAGCAGTAACAAAGACTCGGATTGGTTCTTTGCCCGTCGAGAGGCAGCGGGTGCACTTCTTGGATCAGACCCAAAAATCATGCAACTCACTGATGAGGAGCTGGACAGTCTGTTTGAGAATATCCAAAGAGCACGAGAGGAGCGGCGCGGACGTTCCGACAACAAACATTTTGAACAGGATGAAGACTCGGATGACCTCGGCTCTTTCCTTGTGCGCGACAAGTACATGTCGAATGGTACCATCGACAACTTCTCTCTCGACACGGCACTTACACTGCCAGGCACGCCTTCTGTACATGGCAGTTCGCAAGAAGACGGCGAACCGACTTTGACCCCGAGTCAATTTGAACACCAAGTTCAGCACCCAATGCAGAAAACGGGGGAAGAGGAGAAGCAAGGAGTTGCAGAGAAATCTTCGAAAGAAGCAGAACGAGAGGCTCAAGCTGTTCAGATGCAGCAAGAATTGGAGCGGGCAAGACAGGAGTTTGAAGAAGAACTTCAAAAACAAAAAGAAGTGTACGAGGCACAGATCAAGAAAATGGATGAGGACGTCAGAATACGAGAAGCTTCTCGAACGCCAGCTGGCTTCCTGCCCCTGCAAGCCTCTGAGATAGCCATTGCACGGAACGTCGTGGAGAAATGGCAACAAAGGAATTATATCTTGATAGCGGAGGCAATATTGCAGAATGCCGGTCTTCTCAAGGAAGCGCAGGTCATGAGCAAGCTGCTGGATCACGATACCAACTTTCAGTTTGTGATTTTGGACAATGGACAAGAACGTGGCTCGTCGTACGATCTCATCCTCCAAGATATCTCTGGAGATGACGATGATGCTCTCGCGGATGCGCGCAAGCCATGTCTTGCCGTGAGGGTCATTGACAACCAACTCAGCTGTATCCACCTTTGGCCACTGGAGAAACTCCGACTACGAGTGGCCAAGATGCGGCAAATGCGCCAGTACAAGAATCAGCCAGAATATTTGCAGCATTTCCGGATGGACAACCCGTTTCGTGACTCTGACCAGCCTTTGTTTTCGCTAATTGGGGACGGGAGTATTCCTCTGACTGCGGTCTTTGAAACACGGGTCCAAGATTTTGTGGTAGAGGTATCCTCGCCATCCACTAGACAAATTGTCGGCAAGGTCAGGATGTCATTGGAACCCTCGTTAGCAGAGTCCCCACCTTCCACCATCAAATTCAACATTGTCATGCGTGACTTAGTGGGATTCGCTGAACACGAGGGCACACAAGTCCATGCCCAGATGACAGTCCTGGGGACTGAGGACGAGAGCGTGGCCACCACCCAACCCGTCCATGGCTTCGGCGATGGACCTGTACGTTTTGAGAGCATTCACAACCTGAGCATCCGTCAATCAGGGGAGAAATCTGCAATCCTGAAGATCGCCATTTTTGCTCAA
Organism: Cladophialophora psammophila CBS 110553; assembly: GCF_000585535.1. Lineage (NCBI taxonomy): Eukaryota > Fungi > Ascomycota > Eurotiomycetes > Chaetothyriales > Herpotrichiellaceae > Cladophialophora > Cladophialophora psammophila. The sequence goes on from NW_006912924.1 coordinate 1,780,255, forward strand.
GTCAGCTCGACCCATCTCGATAAGCTGATCAGCTGGGACGAGCTTCGTGAAATGAATGAACAACCTCCCGATCATCAACCTGCTCATCGCCTGCCAGAGTCTGAATACAGTGTTGAAGAACGGCATGACGTTTTTGCAAAAGTCCAGCTCCTAGAACTAGCAGAAAACGGCCAGTATATGCCAGTAGAAGTCCTACAAAGCAACGCAAACGATAGCGGAGCGTTCCAGCTGCATCAGGGACTCCAACGTCGAATCTCCGTCAATCTGACGCACGTTCTGACGGAATCTCTGCCTTGGGACGACCTGAAGTCCTTGCGGGTCGGGGAAGTTCATCAACTAGATTCGTCCGGGCGTGTCGTCGATATTGCCTCAGTCACACCTGATATCCTTCTCAAACAAATCCAAGAACCCATGATCAAAGACAATGCCGATGGCACCTCGAACATCACCATCGTGGGACAATGGGACAGTTCGCTACACAAAACCCTTCTGCTCGACCGTGCCACGAACGAAAACTGCAGAGTCCAGATCTCACTGCGCTGGGATGTCATCTCCAACCGTCTCGGGCACGATCAGCCGATGACATTCTCCATCGACCAACAGTTACAAATCTTGCCGCGATCTTACGTCCGCCCGCAGTCTCTGTTCAAATCCTTCTGGAGCCAAACACGGGTCACTCACGCTACAGATGGACTATTCTCAATTGTTGTACGACCAGTCAGTGCAAAGAGAGCAGCCGATCTCTGGCGTCTGGATACTTCAAAGAACTACATTAACGGCGAAGAACTTCTCGGTAATTGGCAACCAAGAGGGATTTCGTTAGTGAAAGACTACCTGATCGCCCGAAGGAAAAGGCGTCAATTGGAGGACATCGAATCTGCAAAAGCCTCGTTGGGATTGCGTAGATTGAGTGTAACCACACACAAATCCAGGTCTCGTGCAGCATCACCTTCTACGCCGGATACCAAAGAGGAGGAACTTCTGCGTAAGTATCTCGCGATCTGGATGAAGCCGAGTGCGGAGATGAAGAATCCCATCTTCGATGATGCCGACGAGAGCGTGCGATTCCCGGCATCACCTACCCCGTTGACTGAGACCTCGCGATTGCCGTCGACGCGGTATCGAGCCACCGTCTCCCACGTGCCCAAGAACACTGTGTCCCTAAAATCAGGTTATCTTCTCATGCCCTCGGAAACCTACGAATCCCCCGGCTCCGGCAATCATACCAATACCATGCAATGGAAACGACGCTTTGTTGATCTACGTCCTCCTTATCTTCTCATTCAATCCGTCCCTGACGGCGAAGGAGTCAACGCGGTAAACCTCACGCACGCACGAATCGACCACGATCCCGACTTCAAGCGCTTACTTGGCAGTGGATCATCCATTGTGCATGAAGGCACCGAGTTCTCGTCGGGAGAGCGGTGGGGTCATAGAAGGACAGGCAGCAATGCGGAACTGCATGGTCTAGCGCACGTATTTGCTGTCTATGGCGAGCAGAACACCTTCCTGTTTGCAGCAAGAAGCGAGAGTCAGAAAGTTGAATGGATCCTGAAGATCGACCAGAGTTACTTCGCGGACGATGAGGAGCAAGATCAAGTTGAGGTCTAAGATACCAAATCTTCGGCGATCCCAGGGCGATGGACAGCGTGGAAGGCTTAAAGGATGCGAATTAGATGCAAATCTGAAATCTGAACAGATGGGTGGGGAGGTTATCTCCATATGAATGTGATTTCATGCGAATTGAGCACGAAACAATGACTTGGACGTGGACTGAGCAGCGCGATTGTAGATCTGAATTGAGATACCCCTCGGTTATTATCAATATCCTTTTTCCAATGTATCACTCGTCGTCACTTGTAGTGGGGGTACCTGACTTGTGGCGATCTGGTCAGCACCGGGTTTTTGGATGGATTGCATGGGCGGTGGCCACTTACAGATGCCTGGGCACCCGCCTGCCAACACACGCTCACCGAGAACCCCTTGACGCTCTGAAGCCCAACACAGGTGGTTAGAATGACCAAGCGGCCGCTCTTGCGTAGTCGGCAGTCAGTATCATTGCATGGAAATCGACGGCTGAGCTCGAAACAGAAAGGCGTCAGAGCGAAGAACAACGAGAACACGGCCATTGTCGACCAGATAATGGTGGCGATTGGGCAGTCAGTCATAGCCTTTTCCCCAAGATGATACACGATGCCAGCTAATAGTACAGAGGAGGGTGACGGATGAAGTCGCCCACAGAAGCCAAAAAGACGCCGAGAACAGTCAATGCCAACGTGATCACATTGAGCATCCCATTTTCTGAGTTGCTTTCTGGTCTGTGTCCATGTAGCCCCGCACGGTGGCCTCCCAAGTATAGTCGTCCAACGAGTGCTTGCTGCTTGGTGTTGTTAAGTGGTGATTGCATGCGGAGCGCTAACTGCTGCAGAAGCGACATTGGTATTGGGTGTTGGCGGAGAAATCATCGAGACGACACCAGATGGGCCTGATGCATGGACTGGGTGGGCGCTGCGGTGTGCCTGCTGGAAATGATACCAGTCTGATGGGAGCAGCAGGAGGAGCGGATCGAGCAGTCGACAACGGCGTAGCGCTTGCCACGGATGTCATGTAGCTGCGCTGTTGCTTGATGTCATTGAATGGGTTAGTGCATTGTGGGAATCGTTTCTGGATTCTGATTCTGTTCGAAGAATGACTTCATCGACGATGAGATTGTAGTCTGGGGGGTGGTGTGCAAGTGCCAGTCGCCTTGTATGAGAAAACGCGAGGCAGAATGAACCCCATGGCAACGAGTCAGCCTGACAGCCTAGCGACAGTCGGTTCAAAAAAAAAATAATAAATAAATAAATAACTGAGAAGGTGGAACCCATCGACATTCGTCAATCATGGTGCGTAGTCGAGCCTTACAGCCGATATATAAGAGAGGGCCAGACACGGGTGCCATGATCTTCTCGATCGCAAGTCTTGGTGCTCAGCTTTCCCCACAGTCTTGAGTAGAATTGAGCAGGTGCACTTGGAATGCTCGAAGCCCACCAAGGGCCTTCAATATGCGTCTGCCACTTCATGGTTCGGAGGGAACAATACCCTAGCGGGACATTGAAACTTGCACCCGGATACCAAGGCAGCGAAGTCTTGGCTGGTAGCGGAGGCTATGGGCGGTATAGTTAGTCCCTCCGTTCTCTTCTGTCTAGATGATTCGTCTGCCGTATTGTGCCACAAAGACCGATCTGGTATAGACCTAAGTTGTGCTCGGTGGTCCTGGAATATATGCGGTTGATGGGCCCTCGGCGCCTCGCCATTGTTTTTATGTGTCCTGTCGGTGACTCGGGCTGTTCGCCGGGATGGGATTATGTAAGTTGTTGGTCAGCCGGTCTTGGCAGTTCTCACTCCCTCCGTCTTCTTATTTCATCTTGTCCTCTTTCCTTCGTCGCTTTCTCGTTTTGACGACTATTCGTGTTGGTCATCATCTTGCGTTTCCTATTGTCATTTTCCAATGTTCGGAACGGCACCTCCGTGGGCGTAGCACAGACTGTTGATATTCCTTGAGCTGGGCCTGGGACTGGATATTTTTGGATGTCATGTTGGGCATTACCAGCCGCACCTACAGCAAGCAGTCACGTACCAGGGTCCAACAGGACGGATCGCATCTCCAGAGAGCCGGTGACAACATCGCATTCGCGAATCCCATCACAATTGGGGTTGACAGCGGCCGGCCGGGCGCGCCTTGATGGCTGTCGAGGGTTGTGTCTGCTCACTTCCGTCCCCTCTGAGCCAACACCAATGTCCATTTGACTCGGTCAAGCCTTGGCCGGCATGCCGCTCTTGCATTGGATCGACAAGGAGCTGTGACAGCGAAGCCACATGTAAGGGGAATCGGGATGCTTGCACATTCCTCTCACCTTGTACCGAGCCCATCAGGCTGAACAGGTTCCACCTTCACAGGTAATTCCTAAGTACAGCAAGGTTTGTGCCATTGTATTCCTCTTATAGCCGCCCGAGAGGTCATTTATTGACATCATCCATCCCTCTCCCTCCTCTCCTGTGCTCCCTACAAATCCAAACCCCTCCCTTTCCATCGCAAGGACGGCCACAATACTTTCCTCCAAACCCTTTCTCGAACCCATTTTCATCGCTTCCAGTATGCCACGCCAGTTCCCACCCTTCTCAGCCCAACGACTCAAAATGTCCACAACCGCAAATACAGGCTCGCCTTCCAACAGCCAAAACCACCACCACCACCACCACCACCACCATCTTCCTCGCAACAATGACCCCGATCGAGACATTCTCTCACGTCGGGCCCGCACAAAGAACCATGTCATCGCCATGATTGGTGAATTCGTGGGCACTACCCTTTTCCTCTGGTTCGCCTTTGCTGGCACCCAAGCCGCAGCTATTACGGGCGGAGGTGTAGCAAATACGCCGACTCAAGTTACCTTGACGAGCTTGGCTTTTGGCTTTTCGCTTCTCGTCACCGTGTGGGCTTTCTACAGGATCTCTGGAGGATTATTTAATCCAGCTGTATGTCTCTTTGCATCGCTGCGAAAATTTCATTGGCGCGCTTTGGGAGACTGACCAAGGAACCAAAATAACATCAGGTGACCCTCGGCCTCGTCATAACCAAGAATCTCCCTGGGGTGCGCGGTCTCCTTCTCTTCCCTGCTCAAATTCTCGGCGGCATCGTCGCCGCTGCCCTCGTAAGATGCATGTTCCCGGGTCCCTTGGTCGTGGGCACAGTGCTTAGCAACAACACTACGCCAGCCCAAGGCGTCTTTATCGAAATGTTCCTCACCTCGCTCTTGGTGTTTACCATCCTCATGCTCGCCGCGGAGAAACATTACGCCACATTCATGGCTCCCGTGGGAATCGGCCTAGCGCTGTTCGTGGGCATGATGGCAGGCCTCCCGTACACGGGTTCCTCCATGAACCCGGCACGAAGTTTCGGCCCTGCGATCGCAGCCCCCTATTTCCCAGGGTATCATTATATTTACTGGTTTGGACCGATCATGGGCGCCCTGCTGGCTGCCGGGTACTACCACTTTGTTAAATATTTCCGATACGAAGAGGCGAATCCGGGTCAGGACGCTGTTAGTTCCAAGGAGAAGAGCAGAGATGAGGAGAGGGGGCCCTCAACAATGAACTGACTTCCAGCATTAAATGGCATGGGGCAAGCAGGCACAGAGGAGGGGGAGGTGGGGGGGGGAACCAAAACTGAACTGAACTGTACTCCGTGGAAAGCGGAAAGGATTTGGTCTATGCTATACTGGTCTATTTTGGATCCCAGCAATGAAAAAGTGGACATTACTGGTGTATGACATGCACGGAGTAATATCCGTTTGGACGATGAGGGAAATAGCAACGTAGGAGGGGAACAAGCGACAGCGACCAATGAACGGAAGAAAATGCAAGCCTCAGGTCGACTTCCTGTGCATGAATCTTTTGGTTTGGCTGCGACGGGTCTGATCCCCACAGACGTGAGTGGATGAATGAATGAAGGGATGAACTACAGCTTCTATAACGGGCACATGCTTGAAGTGGAAAACTGCCGGTTGATTTTTGGACATGTTAGATGGATATTGAACCTATCTTCGGCGGCGGATGCCACACGGCAAATTCTACATAAGCCGTAGGGACTTCGCACAGTTCTTGCCGCGTCGATTGAAAACTTTTCGTCTTCCCTTCACCGTTTTGGAAAAAGCAAGAGCAGGAACAAAAGCAGAATACCACTCTCTCGTGTTGGCCGAGGAAGTCTAAGCTTGCTCTTCCAAGGCCCTTTGGCATTGCAGTGTCGAGTAAGCCACAATGCCTGGGACCAATCCCCAAAACTGTAGGACTCCCGCCGCTATACATACCGCTGGATGGTCGACGGCGTCCAGAGCCACGATTTCGCCTGATGTCCATTTTCCTTCTCCTTCTTGTTATTGCCTGGACTCGGCGAGGTCCCATCCTCGCGTTGATCCAACTCTGACTTCCAACCAATTTCCACGCTATGCTTCCTTCGAATAGGGACCCAGCAATCCGAAAGGCGTGCAGTCCGTTGAAGACCATGGCCGGCTTTTCTCTCCCACACCGACATATCGAAGCCCACACACTCCGCCGCCCGTGGTGTAAATGGATCTCTTCAAAAAGCCCTACCGCCTCCCCAGAGAACGACGTGAAATGTTTTCAAAAATATGTCCTCTCTGTTCCTGTCCTAACTCCAGATCCAGTCACTTGTATCATCATAAAGTCTTTTGTCGTAAATCGTAATTTCATAGTGCCAACAGTGCGCCCGCATCTTCAACAGTCTTATTCAGAGCCCCCAGCCTCCTTTCTATCTTCGTGCCAAATCTTCTGTACACCATTTTTGACTTGTCGGTCATAACTTTTTCACAGGCCGTCGCTTTATGCCACGGTGATCTTTTACGTCACTAACGCCGTAACCATTCGAACTTTTTTCTAGGATCAATTCCGGTCTGTTGTGGTTCAACCTGTACACTTCGGTCGTATAACTCACTTCGTGGGTCTGCAGAATCCTGTTGTACGCAGTTAGAACAAGTCGCAACGCATTAAATAAGTCAAGCATCTCACCTCTGACTCCTCCAGGATCTTGGTTTCTAAGATCAACTTGGTTATCTCGTCGGTCCGAACGGACCTTGGTGGGAAGCTGTAGGGATTTTCGAGGCTTCGCTGGATGCCCACGATGACGTCTCCCATGATCTCAAATTTCCTCCAGTTTATGTTCGTTCCTATAAAGGTCTTGTTTGCTGAAGCAGCCATTGTAAGATCTTGCCGGACAAGTGGGAGAAATGGGATTCTCTCCCCGGGGGAATTGTCCCAGGCCATTCGATATGCAGCGTGGGATCTTGATATTCCCATGAGAATTGTCAGTCTCAGAAATTGCTTCTGAACCTCCGGCGGTACCATATCTCGGGTTGCAGCTAGTCGAGCAATCTCATGGCCAGTGATGCCCGCCACGATAGCACCGAGGGAGTTGTAATTATTCATTTGCCTCACTTTCCATGCCAACGCCATAAATTTCTCCAAGGCTCTTGCGCGGTGTTTTGGCTTGTCTCGGAGGAGGATCATGCCGGAAACAAATAATGCCAAATGGTTGAAGTTTTTCACCATCGCGCCGATGTTATCGGCTGAGCTGCATTTTCTTTTCTGTGACGTTGAAAGAGAGACATGTCGAACAAAATCCCGAGGTCTGATCGCCGAGTACACTGTCCAATCGATTCGGGTGATTTCCCTGGCAAGATCATCGAGGGTGCTTTCCATAAATAGATGCCATTGAAACTTGCTGAGGCGGAAACGAGGTATTGGCTTGAACCTCTCAGCTTCCAATTTTGCGTTTTCCAATTGTAGAAAGTTCGCATATGACTGACTGGATGGATTGCTTGATCTGATCATGCTGGAAGATGCTGAAGGCACATTGGATCCGCGTGCAGACGAATTCGTCCCGTCTAGATCGTCTTCACTGCCGTCGTCTTCTCGTTGTCGCCTGCGACTTGATTTCGTGACATTCTCTGTGCTTGGAGACGGAACCAGAGTCGACGACGTGCCCGTTTTGTGGTGACTGCTTGCACCACTCTTTTTGCTCGACGGAGAGGGAGAATCATCGAAGGCCCAATCTAAATCTTCATCCGGAATGACGGTGTCCAAGTTGTTGCTGATCTCTCTGGCAGCAGGGGCGAACACCTTGCTCTTTTCAATGCTTTGCACAAAAGGAATAGCAATATCACGAGCAGGACCTGGAGAAAAGTCTCCGGGGTATGTGGCAGTCCATTGAGCCAGTACCTGCAGGTAGCGAAGCATTTCTGCGACTTTGGTGAAATGAACCATCTTACTCTGTTCCACCTTCATGAATTGGTCGATGATGGCGGAAAGCAACTTTTGTGGAGTTGCAAAGGCACGGTACAGACACAAAAAGGAGGGGACGAATTTGGAATCCGTCTTGCTGGTAGGCAACAAGAGGAGCTTGTCCACCAGTTCTTGGAACGGGATCCCGCGCTCTATATTGGAATTTTCATCAATGTTTAGACTGCCCAAAGGAGGGCCCAAGGCTTCCACTTCTGTTCGGGGCGAGAGGTCATGTGAATCTTCGTCCATGTTTAGGAAGGTTTGATAAGCCCGGCTGTCAACGGTGGACGTCGACTCAGGACGAAGCATTGATTTTACAAAATAAGAATCGGGTGTTTCGGGTACTGCTGTTGTCGAAGTCTCAAGAGGAGACATCAATTTGCTGGTATATTCACCAGAAGATATTGGTGTATGGGGTTCTGCTGGCCGGCGCCGAGATTGAGGAACAGCTGTTGTATCCACTCTGAGTTTGGTCTTGCGACCGGCCGGGGCTACATCCTCCGCTTCCGAAGACTGGCTATATTCGTTCTCGGATTCGATAAGTGCTTGTCGCACTGAAAGATTCAGCAAGAACTCCTTGGATTTGGACACTTGCAATCGACTATTGGATCGACTTCGGCTTCTTGCTGTCTTTGGGGATGGATCCCTTGAGACGACGCGCTGACTGCCCGAAGATTCTGTGGAGGTGTACGACGACTTACTCGCTCGAATAGATGCTGTATTCTTGTCAGCCATAAGGTCACAATTTGTAGAGAGACGCGGGCTTGGGCGTGAGGGTCGGGCCACGAGGTCATGGTTGTGGAGCATCATAATGTGGAAGCTGGATGAGGGATGGGCGAAGCCAGAGTGACAAGATTGGGGGCATCAGGGCTCAGAGGAGACGAAGTGTTTTCGAATCCGTTGTGCAAGACAAGCTCAATGTTGATCTGGGCTTACCTCGCGGAGAGGCAATGACTCGATGGATCATTGCAAGAAAGCACTGCTTGGTATTCTCAGGAGATCTGAGGGAAATTTCGGCAATGGCAACCTTGGCAAGGTTGCGACGAACAGTCTCGTGGAATCGTGGACTGATCTGACGAGATTCGTCCCTGACGTCGCATTTGGCGGCAACAAGCATACAAGGCACGCCAGTATTGGTCATGGAGGCTTTAGAGACGTTGTTAGCTAGAGACCGATCTTGATTTGGAAGGACAAATCTGCTGAGGACCGACGGGGGGGAAGGGTCGTCACGATCTCTCGTGGATAATACTCACTCAATGCAGCCGGTACATCGGCGACGCTTTCCTTATCAGAGACGTCGTACAGACAAAACACACCATCGACTTCGGGCAAAGGAGCCCCATTCAAGTATGGTGGCCATTCGATTCTTCGCTCGCTACTGAAATCGACATCCTCAAAGAGCAATTCGAAGAGCTGGATCCGATAGCACCTGTCCTTGATGAGGACTTCAGTCGAAGCACGAGACCGCTCTTTCCCGACAGCGTTGCGAATAAAGGTAGATTTGCCCGAGTTGCGTGAGCCCAAGACCAGCAAGTTAATGGACGAGCTCGATTCAGAGTCACTTGGCTAAGACACAAACCGAGGTCAATATAGCTGCCGAGGATTAGAGCTAAGAAATGGGCCAGACCCAGACGTACCTTGGTCGGTAGCTTCGCCTCGAGGGAATAGCCAGAAAGTTGATGGCGGTCTGAGCGTCGGGTGTTTGTGGCACGGTCTGGAGAGGTCAAAGAGTCACCGCGAGCATGGGGTTTGGAGCTTCGGTGGCTGGCATCTGAGGTTCTGGCAGCGGCTGATGGACGCCTTTGATGTTGGTCTTTCCGTCGATCAACCGTGGGGGCCGAGTTGTGTCGTTCCCTGGCTCGAGGCGGTGGCTCAATGCTCTTCGCATCGAGGGATCGATACCTCGTGGAACGGGAATCCATGGATTTGGGGGGCTGGAGGGGGTCAAGTGGCAATCATTGCATAGCTACTGGCACCACTGGTAAGGGATGATAGACTGGCTCAGGCTCAGGCTCAGGTTGGTCCTGCGAGAATCCAGTCGATGCAAACGGATGACGAGCAGAAAGCTGGAAACTGGTGGAGGTCATGGATTTCTGGGACATCAAGACACCAAGTCAATGGGTCTCTGGGACTTTGTGATGGGCTAGCGGGGAGTCGGGAGGAGATGAATGTGGTTAGCGGGCCAACAGAGCTCCGTGTCGAGGAGAGATATGTGAAGGAGGACTAGACGAATCGAGCAGGTGGGAAGTGAGAAGTCGTGATGATTGTGTGTCTGTCGGTTTCAGGTGATCGTAGTGAGCGTGGTTCCTCCACCAGGCGTGTGGAAATGAACGAGCGTGAAGAAAGTCAGGGTCTGTGTGAGCAGAAGCGAGTGTCGATCGAGGCAGGATTGGGATTGAGAAGAAAAAGATGAGGTCTAGCACAGTCCTCCGGAGGGGATGAGCGGAGGGTGGATATCTGAGAGGCCCGAGGCTGGGTCAACGGTGGAGAGGGCAATCTAGCCTGGCGGGTTGAGTTCGAGATAGGTTCTGGGCCCAAAGGAAGGGGGAGGTGGCTGGATCCAAACCGAGTGAAGTTGAGGGTGAGGTAATATAGGGATTGAGGGTGGACGAGTCTGGGAAGGAGATGGAGGAGAAGAAGCAGGTAGAAATACGGAGTACAATGCTACTCAAGGGTTTGGTAGCTAGGTACCGGGTAGGGGAAATTGAAACTGCTGGAGAGGTTTGGCGGAGAGAGTGTCTCGGGCACAAGAGAGAGAGAGAAAGAGTGGACGAGCAGTTGACAGTTCGGCCCCATGTGAAAAGGAACTGATGGCTCCGAGCACAAGTGACAGTTCGGCCTCTTGTTACTGCCAGGCACAAGAGAACAAGAGGAACAAGAGGTTTGATGCAGGAACTACGTGGTAGGTGATGCATGAAGCGGCACCAGCGGGCAGGAAGCTGCAGGAAGCTGCAGGCTTGCGGTTCCGCGGACTGGCGTAGGCGTCGGTTGACGCTGGTTAAGACGCTTTCAGGCGCATTAGGCGGTTTAGGCAGTTTAGACGGCCGATATGCAAGCAACCCCCCAGTTGCGGCTCTAGCGGCTGCCACAAGCTGCGACTGGCGCTGCTCCCGCCGGCCGCCACCATGCACGATCATCCTGCTCTTGACGACCTTGCAGACCTTGCAGACCTTGCAGTTCAGTGTTTGAAATTGCTCGAGTTGGAAATTCACCCTGCTCCCATCATGTGTGTAAAAAGTACTCGGTACTGGGCTCGCAGGGTACCTCTGTAGCTGTATTTCCGACTGCATGTCGTCACAGTGAGAGAAGCGCGAGAGTACTCCCGTGCTGTGAGTAAGACTGGGTAGTCTCTACCCAGTACCACACTACGCACACTATCACTCTCAACTTATTTCACTTCACTTTCACTTCATTTTCACCTCCCTCTGCCAACACTTCACTTACCCACTATACCCTTTCCTCGTCTTTCTCGTATATGCACACATACATCATCACCTTCGCCCTCCCCTTCCACAACCTCCCTAGGCAGGTATGTAAGTACGATTATTCACCTCGCTGCTAAAAGGCTTCTTTCGACCTTGCAGCAGCTAGTGAGCCCGACACAACAGTCTATCCTGGTCAGGGGCCACCCAAGGCCATTCGAACTTGCAATCCCTTCCAAGCCCTTCCCACAAACCACTCCACTCTCCCCTCTCCACTTTCCCCAACACCCCTTTACCGTTGGTCCACTAACCCTTAGTCTTTGGCAGCTGCTTTTTGACACTCACGCTTTTTCTCTTTGTGTTTCCAATCCCCTGACGAAGCTATTAATTGAAGAGATGGCTATGGAATCATGACTCTGTTGAAGGCACTCTTTGCAAGCCTCGTCCCAATCTCATAAGAGGGCGCCTAGGTAAGGAGGTAATGTGATACCTCTGCGGTTGGCTGACTGGCGGGGGGTTTTCCCTTCCACCATTGACCGACGATGTCCGGCAGTTTTACGAAGAACCTTTTGCGATCTCGGGACGGTAGAGCGAGCGTTCTGGATTTTCTGTGCCCCTCTTCGTCTTGGTCCATGTCACTCTGAATACTACCGAGCACCCCAATGCTACATACCTATAGTACTGGATACCACCCAGCACGACTAAGTCATCTCTGTCGACACTTCTCTACTCGTACTCTCCTCAGTCGAGTGTGAATCATGTCTCTTTGCCGCCCCGCCAACGAGTCTATCACCAATTTTCAAGCCACCCGCTTCCTGTTTTAGACGGGAGCCTCAGCTCCTCCGTCATCTACGGCGCCCGCCATGCCCTTTTTGGTGTTATACTCTTACTATGTAGGAACTCTCTCCTTTCCAGCCGTGGGTGGCACCGAGTGATCGAGCTGGAATGAGATTTGGTCATCGCTTTTGGTCGAGCCTCGCTTCACACATTTTGCCGTCCCCCCTTTCGCTTAACTTCGCTCCAGCTCAAAAAGGTGGGTGAGAAAAACGTGGCATTCGGGTGCGCCAACCTCCTTTCAAGTTTCAACACGTCAAGCACATTTCAACATAAAGTGATGGCGACCGTTTCTGTCTCCAGGTGTCACCTACTGTGCGCGCGTTGAGTCCGACGTCTTTCCAAATTTTCATATACCCACACTCAAACTTGGCAATGTCATCCTTGTACTCTGGTGACCATGGGGAAGGAGGCAAGACCAGAGCGAGCACCAAATCTATCGGTCACGCCATGCAGCGGACGCGGGAATGGATGGCAACCTCCCAGACTAGATCTAGCGGTTTGACGGCATCGACTTCGTCACATTCGCCCTTTAGCAGCAAGACCGATGATTTGGATCTTGACTCACTATTCAAACGTCTGGACAAGTATACCGCTGAAATGAAGGAAGTAGAGAAGCGTCTCAAGCGAGCGAGGAGCGTTTCTGAGAAATCCGAAGGAATCAACATCAAGCGTTTCTCCTTTGAGAACAATGATTCTTTGGAAGAGGGGCCTTTGCCGACATTCAAGTCGCCGACCGAGTCATCCTCTTCCAATGAGCTAACCCAAGCACAAATGGCCAGCGACGCGGCCAGCGACACGACTTCTCCAGAACAGGCGCTGCCCACTCCTATTGCCGAAGCCAACCCCCAGACCGCTTCAAGCACTAAGAACCCGCCACCTGAACCGGACCAATTGCGACAGGACTCCCCAGCGCCAGTGTTTGGGAATTGGAAACAATGGGCAGAGGAACAATTCTTGCCAACAAAACTAGTCAAGGACCGTTCGAGCAGCAGATACTCAAACAAAGTAAAATCATACTCCAAATCTTCGCGCCAGAGATATCTCTGGAAGAGACAGTCACCGTCACCCCCGTCGAGAGGGAGCCATCACGCATCAAATTCCGAAAAGGGCCAGGTCTTGGATCAGATGCCCGAAGATCGAAGAGAAGACCACCAAGAGCGTCACCAATACGACTTCTCTGAAGGCGACGAACCTGGTCCATCCTTCCCAACATCTTGGATCTTGCCGCCCAGAACTTCAAGCAGGAAAGAAGCCAGTAAGGAGATGATGCAAGAAGAAGCAATTACGCCTCCCAGGCCAACACCTCGCAGGCGGACGACAACAAGCGATGGCCGGCCTTCGATAAGGAATGGTGGATTTTGGTCCGACCAAACTGCTGAACTGTTCGCTCAAGGAGAGGTACCGCCTGTTCCTGCGTTATCCCAATCTAACTCAAATGCGACATTAAAATCGAATCCCCCTCTGACACCTTTGACACTGAGCGATCCGAGAGAAGACCAATTACGCCGAGAGATGGAAAGTTTTGCCATCCGGGACGGACCAGAGACACTCGAACACAGGTACAAGAAGCGAAGGCCTCCCGTGTTGAATTTGTTCGACTCGGATGACGAGAAAGAAGACCAGCAGTCGGTCTCCACAACACTGGAACCGGACAACTTGAGTTTGCTGGAAACGAGCGACGATCGCGGCGCTAGACCTCGAACGCGGCGGCGTAAGAGTATTTTCAGCATCTTCCAGCGGAGGTCGCCGGTTGAAAAGCTGATTGACATGTATTTCGATGACGAGCCAGAGGAGAGGCCGGCCCTCCAAAGAGGGTCAACTCGGTCAAGAAAAGGATCTCCTGTCCAGGAGAAGATGCCGAAAAGCCCAGCAATGCCACCGCTGCCACAAACCCTCCATGGAAAGCAGACATCGCTCTAGGCAGCGAGACTGGCACGATTTGAATCTTTCTCTACCTTTCCCGTACCCAACTCCGCCACTAACTCTGCAAAAGCCATCATGCCTGAGGGTTCAGCCGTATCCGAATCTAGCTGCCGTTCCAGAAGTCGCATAGCACGACCAATACGTTTCTGTGGAGTGTCTTGGGACTTCTGCCCTCGCGAACTAGAGAATGTGGACTGGTCCCTTCCCTGATCGTCTGCGATAGTGATTTCAAAGATGAATTTGAGCTTGTCACGTAAGCTTGGATATTGTTGAAAGAGTTTTTGCAATCTTGGATCGTCCATCAAAAGGTCGCCGAGAGGAATGTCCTCCACTGGAGCCGCCTCTTCTTTCGGGGGCCCAGCGCTCGGGCTTGAAAGATCACTCGCGGTCACGAGCTGGTCACATTGGCTCTTGTGTGTCTTGAAACACGGCAAGGAACAGCTGTTTCAAGCAATGATTAATACCAACAGATGTAATTTTATGCATGAAGTATCGCACCTTGCAGCCCTACATGACGGACAATGATACTTGGAGGTCCGATTTTGACATACGCTGCAAGGCTTCAATGATGACATGGGGCACGCGAAATCTAGTTGCAATCTGATATCGACGGGATAGTTGACCAACTGGAGACAATTAATGCCGGTTTGAAGGGCCAGATACATATTTTGCTCGATTCTGACTGTCGTATAAGTGGCGAGTGGGTGGGTGATGATTGGTCGTGAAAGCTGACTAATTCAGGCTACGCCACGTGACACAGCCTCCCTGTTGCGTCATTCGAAGTTTTCGCTTGGCGCGCTTTTGGAAAGTTCGCTCTTCTGGAACTTGAACTTGGAAACTGCCAACAACACCACAGCATCCTGTATACAAGTCCTGGCTATTTCTGTACCCGAATTTGGACATCTTATTCACAGCTACACAATGCACAACCTTATGCCGTCTCGGTCATTGCGCGCTCTGGCCAGTTTGAGCTCAAAGCAGCCATTGAGGCAAGCCTCTCGGGCGGCTTGCACCCGCCACGTCCACCAATCCGTCCGCATCCCCCCCATTACCTCGTCGCAGTCTCGTCGCCGGCCCATTCTACGGCCGGGACAGCAAAGCACAACCTCGATACCCTCCGCAAGCCGTTCAATCTATATCCAGACACAGCCAACGCCCAATGCGTCGGCGTTGAAGTTTCTCCCCAACCACCCTGTCCTGCCCGAAGGCTTCCCATCCACGTTTCTGGAATACAACTCGCCCCGGTCGACACTGGCTGCTCCGCACCCGTCGCCCCTCGCGGCAAGGCTCCTCGACGTCGACGGCGTTTCATCGGTCTTCTACGGCCCTGATTTCATTACAGTCACCAAAGCAGAGGATGTCAACTGGACGCACATCAAGCCCGAGATCTTCGCGTTGATTACTGAGGCCATAACATCGGGCGAAGCACTTGTGAATACAGTGGAAAAGTCTACGTCTGCGGAAGAAGGACAAGGAGGCCTCGGCGAGGACTCTCTGGCTCCCAACGACGAGGATGACGAGGTGGTGGCCATGATCAAAGAGTTGCTGGAGACGCGCATTCGACCAGCGATCCAAGAAGACGGCGGAGACATTGAGTTTCGCGGCTTTGAGAATGGGATGGTGAATTTGAAACTGCGGGGAGCGTGCCGAACATGCGACTCCAGCACAGTTACGTTGAAGAATGGTATCGAGTCGATGCTGATGCATTACATTGAGGAGGTCAAGGGCGTAAACCAGGTGCTGGACGAAGAGGAAGAGATTGCCATGAAGGAGTTTGCCAGGTTCGAGGAGAAATTGCGACAACCCAAGGGACCGGATGCGGCTCCATCAACCGTGGGTAAAGGCAGTCTCGATTTTGTCGAATGAGATTTGGTGGGTTGAGGATCGGCACTGGTCTTTTTTGGATGTTTGTGTCGACCAATCAACTGGCATCTCCTCGGGGACTGATTGACTGAATGAGTTTTGGTTTCTGTCGATTTTCGAGCAGACGGGGCCCCATTCCAAGATCGCAGGGTGATCCCAGAGGCAACCTCTTCGACCAATGGTTCAATGGTGGTAAGCACGCCGTCACTTGTCAGCATCGAGTTGACGGAAGGCCACGGCCGGCACCGGGGGGCCATCAACGATTTCCGAAGTAATACTTGTGCTTGTAGTGAGGGATCGAGATACAGTAGCTGGGCAGGGCGGAGGCGAGGCATGTCAGGTGGACAGGGCTGTCCGCAATGGTTGCGGCATATATTCGCCATCCGCAGGTGGCGCCATGAATGACGAGGAGGAGACGGGCATCAAGGGTGGTCATGAGAACGCAGCGAGAAGTACGGTACATGGAGTGGTATGTACGAAAGCAGCATAGATCAGGGCGCACATGTTCGTGCATACCATAGTCATAACAGACTCTGGTCTTCCCCGCAAAATGCTGAATTGTATTCCGGTAGCTTGATGCAAGTCAATACCAGGACGAGGTAGAGTGCTGATGGATGGCCTTGTGGCACGATGGCTGTGTGGGAGACATCTGGAGACATCTCGATCCTCGTGCCCGTGGCTGCCCGTGCCCGCCAGTGCCAGCGGCCACCGACTACCGTCTTTCCAGTGTGGTGCCAGGCCTCAACGGCTGGCAACCAGTGCTTGGATGCTGTTACCCAGTACACAACCCTTGTTCCCTGGGCTAAGACAGCCACTGGCCACGGCTATCCGGGGGCTTGTCAGGGCCATCCTCCCGCATCCCTGGTTGGCGGTTCGGTGGGGGTTCCATTGTTCTTGGTTTCTTGGTTTCCGTCACGTCTTCACACCTTTCTGCACACCCTCTTCCATCACCATTCACCATCCTTTGACCCTCTTGATCTTGCCCATCTTGCCATCATCCCTCGGTCGCCTGCTCTCACCCCTCCTTGTCTCCTCTTCTGCCTCCTTCTCCTCTCTTCTCAACAACTAACAAGTACCCAGTAGGGAGGAGAGGTCACCCTCTGGGCCCACCCCCGCTTTGCCCAAAACTCAAAGGCTGGTTCTGGCTTCTGGCTGCTCGTCGAGTCCTCCCCGCCTCCCAACCTTGTGGAACTCGACTTGCCTATTCCGTGTTTGCTGGTTCATGGCGTGATGATGTCCATCTTGTCCATACCAGTACACGCACCATGATCAAGGGCCCAAGCCACAAGGTTCACCGCGTGGTTTGAGGGGGCCTGGTGCCCATGTTGGCACACTAGCCCCCTCTCCAGCTAACCGTGACTAACAGAACCGCTCCAAGCACAGGCTGGTGAGCCTACCCGTACCTAGTGAGCAGCTAGAACGCCCTGTTCGGGTCGAGAGCCAACGCCTTCATCCATCCTGTGTTTCTTCTGTGGTTTTTTTTTTTTTTTTTGCTTTTTTGCTTTTCGGCTTTTCGTAACAATCATCCTCCATCGTTGCCCTTGTCGCCGTCGCCGTCGCTCTTCGTATCACCTGCTGGGCGCTTGTTTGTTTGCTACACCCTGTCCTCCTACCCAGTACACTGCAACACTCTGCTCCCTACCCCTCGCCATCTACCGAGTAAAAAGCATCTGGTCGCAATTTGATCCATTGATCATCGCCCAGTCGAGTCTAGAGTCTAGACAGCGAGGGCCAGCCCCAGGGTCGCCGAACCTCTTCTCCCCCCCCGCCCGCTTAGACCATCACCATCAGCACTTCCCGCCTTTTGCCTCTCTTCATTCCCTTCCCTTTCAACTACTACTCTTTGGACTCCTCGCTCCTCGGACCTCGCACCTTGCAGCCCTCCAACGAGCAAGACGGAGAAACATTGTGGTCGCGTGAGAAACTAAGCGAAAAGCCTGTTGATCATAATCCGGGGAAGGCGGCACATCAGTCTTTTCTTAGCTGTGAACCCCGTCCTTGTTCTTGTTCTTGTCCCTCACCCTTGCCCTTGCCCTCCGTCTGTCTCTTGTCTGTTCTCAGACCCGCCATCTCTTGCGCCCTCCATCTCTCTCGGATTGCTCCGCCTGCTGTTCGTAGTAAGTGAAAGGACCCATTCAACATTTACCACCCTCCCTTAACAACACCATCACCCGTCATCCATCACCACCACCATCAACCCACTTCATCTCTTCCCACCCGGCCAGGCACACACCCTGTTGCTCTCTTTTCATTTTTCCCATCCCCATCAATCACTTTCTGCCGTCTGGTGACAAATATCCTGCCCTTCTCTGTCCTTGACAGCTCTGCCACAAACCTCAGACAGTCACCTGACTCTTCCAGCCACTTGCCGGGGGCGCGGGCCGATAGGTGTTGTGGTTGTTAAGGGCCAAATCCCGAACTATTCGCCGACAGCGACGTCCTGCTTTGTCGACCACGCCACCAAATCCCCTTTACGGTATTCAACAGCCGTTGCGCAAACCAACCCGAAACCACTCGCTCTCCGTCTATACTCTCTTCCGGCTTGTCCCAGCAGGTCCCACAGTCTTCCAAGACGGAGTGTTGGTCCGGCGGCGCGGGCGCGCCCCTACTCAACTCATCGCCATACTCCGATATGTCAAGTCAGATCGCCAACATCTCCATGTCTCTTCTATAGCAATAAGGTGAGTCGGAGCTTTCAGCCTTCATCATCATCCATCATCATCCATCATCAGGTTCGCTTTGAAATGGTCGTGTCGGTGTGTTGC
The DNA here is from genome assembly GCF_000585535.1 of Cladophialophora psammophila CBS 110553. Lineage (NCBI taxonomy): Eukaryota > Fungi > Ascomycota > Eurotiomycetes > Chaetothyriales > Herpotrichiellaceae > Cladophialophora > Cladophialophora psammophila. The sequence goes on from NW_006912924.1 coordinate 1,798,904, forward strand.
CGTGAGTCCTGTGGACTTGCATTTGGATCGTCGTGGGTGAGAAGCTCGAGGCCTCTGAGGTTCTTCCTCCTCCCCCTCATCTCGCTTCCCCTATCACAAGCTAGAACTTTTGCTTTTTTTCCGTCAATATTCCCCCGAGCCTGATTCCAAACGTTCTAATTCTCAAAGTCTTTGAACCCGACAGTTTGAGCTGACTCCCAGGTGAGAGAACAGCGTCAACCCATGTCTCATCTGGCGTTGCCACCCTCACCCATCATGACCAACACACCCACCAAATCGGGTCTGACGACTCGCGCGCCTATGCCGGCATTCGGAACCTTTGGCACGCATCAAGCATCTGCATCGCTCTTACTCCAGAAATCAAATCCGGGCTTGGGCAGATCGACCCCCGATTCTGAGGCTCTGGCTTCCTCAGACGACGAGCCTGACCACGCAAAGGCTGCCGCTAGTGGCAACGTCAAGCCCAATAGAAACGTGCGAAGGACCTCATGGCTCAACGACGTCTCGTCGGCCAATGCGAATCGCAAACCCTCCATCACTGGTCCCTATAGTCCGTCCACGTCGCATCCGGGAACCCCTGGTGCAGAGCCGTCGCCCTGGGGGAATGCCAATAACGCTGCAGGTTCCGCAGCATGGCCCAACCCCACGACATCGTATCCTTGGCCCACCATCTGGAGTCAGGATGGTCGCAAAGACCCACCGGCCCGACTCCAGGAGGTCCTGCACACGAATGGTGACGGCGGCATCCCATTCTCGATTCCTCTGCAGCCGACCCCCAAGACTTACCGCTCACAGTCATACTCTGTGGGCCAACTCGACACGACCAGTGCTCCGCCGGCTAATCCGATATCAACTTCGATTGAAGCCACGCGCAGCAGGCTCGGCAATCAATATCAATTGCAGAGACGAACGTCCAGGACAAGCGGACTGGGCGTGTTGGAGTCCGGTGGGCTTGGCCGCTTGCGAGAGGTAGAAGATGACGAAGAAGATCAGCAAGGCCATGCCACTCCCGATGCTATTAGTGCTGAACAGGCGCGAATGATCGAGAGGCTGGAAAAGGAGAACGCTCAGCTTCGGCATGCTGCTCAAAGCCGAGAGAGGGCTTTCCCAGCGACGACCGCCACCACGGCCCCGGTCCAGCCTCCTGGATTTCGAAACACGAGACTTCGAACCGCTGTACCCGAAGAAGCCGAAACCGCGATCGATGATAGAGAAGACCTCACCGGATTTCCTGGTCGTGACAACAACGCCCGTCGCATGAGTGAACAAGCGCTCGGAGTCGCCGAAAGACAGTCGCTGTCGCCCATCGAAAATCGTACCTTTGACGGAATCAAGAAGGCACACTGGCAGACTTCCCTTGGATTCGGTCCCATTCCAGAAGCGCCCCAGAGTCGTCGACATTCGTTCGCTGATGTGCCAACCCGCCACGGATCCTTCAGCTCGAACGGTGAGCACACGCTGCAAATGTTGCTTTTACAATTCCCCGGGGCTAATTGGTTAGGTCGCGAAGACGATGCGACGGCGTATGAAAGCGGATCCCAGGCACTATCCCAAGGAGATGATCGTAAGTTGGCCCTGGCCCTAGCTCTAGCCCTGATGAATCCGAACGAGGATCAGATGAATAATACGTACTTACGTGATCGCCACTTTGCAGCTGCGTACTTCAACACCACCGAGTCCACTCGACGTGCTGCGGACGCCCGAGTCCACCAGCACCACCGCGATCCCCAACTTTACGGACAGCATCTCGGTGTTGGACCGTACCTCGAGCCCGCCGCACAGCCGCTCTTCATCGTCAACTTCAAATGTTGTCGCTCGGATGTCTTCTACATCCAAGAGGGAACCGGCCTCCATGTCAATGTCGGTGACCTTGTCATTGTTGAGGCAGATCGAGGCACTGATCTTGGCACCGTTCAACATACAAATGTAACTTGGGAAGACGCTCGACGGTATAAAGAATATTATGCCGAGGAACATTATAAATGGTTGATGATGTTCTCCTTGCAAAGTCGAAACGGTGGACCCAACGTCGTCAATCCCAACGGCATCCCCGGTAGACATGGCAGCGCAGTGGGAGGAATGGGCCCCCAAGGTCATCATGGTCCTCACGACTCTGGCCCCGATCTCAAGCCAAAGATGATCAAGCGTTTGGCCCAGAACCACGAAATTCAAGCACTGAAGGACAAAGAAGGCAATGAGGCTAAAGCCAAGCGGGTCTGTCAGCAAAAAGTTCTCGAGCACCGATTGAATATGGAGATTCTTGATGCCGAGTTTCAGATGTACGTCTCAAACCGGAATGTGCTGTAACGTATCACTAACACCATCTAGGGACAGCAAGAAGCTCACATTTTACTACTTTGCTGACAACTACATCAATTTCAATCATCTGGTCACCGACCTCTTCAAGATCTACAAGACTCGGATCTGGATGTCTGCCATCAATCCTGCGTCTTTCCAGACTCCCACCGCTTCGCTTGGCATCCAGCCTGTCTATAGCACAGCTCCCGGTGACGAGCGCCATCGGAGACGGCAGCAACAGGCACAGCAACCCCATAACCTCGGTCACCAGGCCGTTACCACGCCGTTCGGAGACACGTTCGACGCAGATCGAAACTTCAACCACCAGAATCAGGGAATGCGCAATGCTTTCTATAATCAATTCCAGGACGTTGGGGCTGGACCTCAACAAATGCAACCGGGGGTATCACCGTTTGCTCCGAACATGCAAGGCCAAATGGATCCGTTCATGTCCTTTTACGGTCAACCGTTTCCCACCCTCAATCCTAATGCCCCTAATTTCGCCAGCAGCCGGCCGGACTTTAGAGGAAGAGCACCAAACCAACCCGGTGATGTCAACTGGATGGGACGATTCCAAGGTCTCTCGCTCGGTTCTTAAGTCAGGATATGGTACCTAATATACAGGCAACGGACGACGACACTTCTCCAGAAACTTATTTCGGACGACTTCTTGCATATGATGACCGGATGACAACACGTAGAAGTGGTGTTCAGCAAGATGAGGTTCAAGGCATTCACGGAAGGCAACTAGACCTGCGCTTTGGGGGGCGGGATGGCTGAAAGATAAGACTAGCTGATGAACGGGCTTCGGTGCTGGGATGCACTTTACACTCGAATTTGTTGAATTGTGGCTCAAGATTTTTTGACATCAAAAATGTTGGTTAGGCTGGATTGGACAAAAGACCTTTGAAAAATCAGATTGTTTATGGATTGCTGGATACAGAAAGATGAAATAATATCGACGCGAGAAAAATGCCCTACATGGTGTTGGAACTTGTGGGGGCAGAACTCGAGATTGACCTGGGTGCAAAGTGCACTGGATATCGAGCTCCGAGGAATGTCCAAACTGCGGGCTGGCTTGTGTACTATAGCAACACCAGAGTGCTTTGGACACCGATGACAACTTGATGGAGCCGATAACCATTGCTCAGTGAAATTCCTGACACAGCCAGACGATGAGAGGGCGCTGTTCTGCACTGCAATTGCCTTGGTTTTTTTTTTTTTGCCCCTGCCTCTGCACCGAAGTTTGACTTCACTTCACCTCTCTGTCACTTCTACCACCACATCAACCTCCTCACTCCGTGTTTTCGTTGTGTCGAACTCCGACGCTCACCACACTCCTGCTAGAGGAGGCGGATATGCCGAGCACCTCAGCAAAGCCAGGTATTTTAAAATTCATTCTCGATTCTTCGAGGTCAAGCAGGTGGCCCCTAACGCTGAGCAGCCAAGTCAGCTGCACATTCAAGTTCACGGCGAAGCAGCACCAAGTCTCCGTACAAAACAGCCAAGTTCGAGGATGAGATGGTTCTGTCGTCGGATATATCGTCGCCGGTGGAAGCAACCGGAGAATGTGGTGACAACGGCGCAGAAGATCTACCGTAAGTGACTGGTGATGGCAATCGACTTGGCTGGGTGCCAATGACCCAGGGCTAGTTTCAACCAAGAGAGGATGGACAAATTATGGGAAAAGCTCAATAAAGCTGACCCATGGCCGCGCCAGTTTGGAAATGTAATCAAAGACAAGCAATCCTTCATCAGCCAGAAGTTGAAGGAAATTAAAGAGAAGAAGTTGACTTCAAGCTCCATTCGTTGCGTGCCATCGGCTAACAGTCTCAGCACCTTGTACAAGCAATCGTTCGATGCAGAGATTGCACCGCTTCTCAGCTCCGCTCTCGGAAGTTTCGCGAGTGGTGAGCCCACGGATTCTACTTCTTTCTCACTGCCAATTCACGTTCAATTTCTGGGAGCGGAAGGGCAGACGTACTGCGATGCCATGGTCCAGCTCATGAAGCAGTCAGGCGCACTTATATTTGCATACGACGAGCTGGCAGGTCGACCATCGCATACATCACGTCTGCAGGAGATTTGGGCATCCTTTGAGAAGGACAAGGGAGTTAGCGTGGCCACTATCGAGGCCGGCAAAAAGGTCGCAAGCATGGAAATCGAGAGACTTCTGGCCGACAGGTTCCAAGAAGTCAGGGACCTGCAAAGCCTGACAGGCGAGGAGGAACAAAAGGGAAGATTACTTCTGTCACATGGAACGGACAAGCAAGAGGCGGCTTCGAAGCAGACACTGGGATGGGGAAATGTCGCCAGGGACACGGAAATGGCGATTGAGAGACTCTGTTTTGCGGGACAAGCACAGGCCAGTGAGCGCTGATGCTGATGCTGATGCTGATGCTGATACTGCGTGTTGCAACCGCGAGGTGAGAGGACATGCTATTCCTATGTACGTACCAGGGTTGCTTGTATCGTGTACGCAGTAGTTGTAGGGAGGAGTATCGAGTACCCAGCTCGCCTGTACCATCCTTGCCATGTACTTGTAGATGAGAAGCGGCCGAGGCACTAATGCCGACGGGCCGACTCGCCGAATGAGTTTGATTAGCTAACACCAATGCCAAGATTGCAACTTTGCCAAGCCTGCGCACGAACTTGGCCGTCGAAAATTGAGAGCCGATCTAGTCCTCAATTCTCAATCCCAAGACATTTTCTTTTTCCACCACGACCATCTCCTGCGAGGCGTGACAGTCAAGGTAAATGAACTTGCCCGTAGAAAGCTGCGTCGATAGCTGACCATTCTTCACAGATGGGTGCCCTCAAATACGTCGAAGAGCTTCAGAAGAAGAAGCAGTCCGATGTCCTTCGATTCCTTCTCCGAGTCCGCTGCTGGGAGGTAAGATGCTCCCTGAGATGACGATGGAAGCGACAAGAGGAGATGTTGTTGGAAACACACATGCACACCCTCTTCGGTCTTCACCACATTGTGGCACATTTCTCTTCTGGAGTTGTGTCTTGCTATACACTCGTTGAACATGTTAGCTGAGAGTGCATAATATAGCTCCGACAATTGAACGTCATCCACCGCGCCTCTCGTCCTTCTCGACCTGACAAGGCCCGTCGCTTGGGCTACAAGGCCAAGCAAGGCTATGTCATCTACCGAATTCGTGTGCGTCGCGGTGGTCGCAAGCGACCTGTGCCGAAGGGTGCTACCTATGGTGAGAACAAGGCCGTCCCGAATGCAGCCACCAGTCCATGTATCAAATCCTGACGCTGTAATGTGCAGGCAAACCCACCAACCAGGGTGTGAATCAACTCAAGTACCAACGTTCCCTCCGCTCCACCGCCGAAGAACGGGTTGGTCGCCGCTGCGCCAACCTACGGGTCCTCAACTCCTACTGGATCAACCAGGACTCTACCTACAAGTACTACGAAGTCATTCTTGTTGACCCCAACCACAAGGCTATTCGCCGTGATGCGCGGATCAACTGGATTGTGAATCCTGTCCACAAGGTAAGTATCTACATCTGCTCTTGCAAAGGATCAGGGCACCTACCAAGGGATATTGTGTTGCTAACTGATTTTGATTAGCACCGAGAATCCCGTGGTCTCACCGCTACGGGCAAGAAGTCTCGTGGCTTGGGCAAGGGGCACGGGTACACCAAGACCACCTCTGGACGGAGAAAGACTTGGAAGAGACACAACACCCTCTCGCTCTGGAGATATCGCTGAGCGACAGGCACTCGAGGTCTTTAATACGATGCTTCTAGTGTGCATGGCAATCGTACGCAGCGTGGATGATCATGGCACGATTTTGCGAACATTGCATATGCTTACGGATGATGGTCATAGGTCTCGGGATCGTGCTGACTTGGTCTGGCCTTGAAGGAGATAGCCACAAGACTTCAAAGGCCATGGCCTAGACTGCGATCTGAGAATACAGGAACGAGCTTGCAGAGGGGGATTTCGCAAAAGTGATTCGTTTTGTGTCGGGGCCTGGCAGGGAGAAGCTTCTCGAGAAATCTCATTCGCATGCATCATGGATGGATGCGAACGGGTCCTTTCAAATGAGCGAATGAAAGGATACAAGAACAAATTTTTCTTGCGAACAGAAAGCCTCCTCTTCAATATGAACCCCTTGTCGAGCTGTGACGGTGAAAACCCACAAACTTTTTCGCAAAAGTTCCATGCCCGCAATCACTCTTTCTTTTTCCCCGCAGAAATATTTTGACTTGCCGCTTGACTTTCCGTCCCTCTGTGTTTTGATGACTCTCACATTCCGTCCCATCTCCCGCCCTCTCGCGATAAAGGGATCTCTGGCGGAACAGATCGCTCGGGTCTCTTGATTCCTTATTGCGACTCAACTCAATTGAATTCGTTGTACCCCGTACAGGGCCGACTTCTGCGGGGCTCGACTGGCCAAGGCCTCCAAGGAAGGAAACGACTCCAACGACACTTTCTGTCCGGCTTCAACTACCTCAGAACTCACCCCCCTTTGCCTTGCCACCCTTCAACCGGCGAGTCGATCACTTGAACCACACGATGCCGTCTACCACGACAACCGCCGCGGCGGCCGCAACGACCCTCGATCTCACCGGCTGCGGAGCCTCCTCTTCGGCCAAGGCCGCCGAAGACCTCGACATCTACGACGAAATCGAGATCGAAGACATGACCTACGACGCAACACTGCAAATCTACCACTACCCATGTCCCTGTGGCGACCGGTTCGAAATCTCGATCGATAGTCTGAGAGAAGGGGAGGACATCGCTGTCTGTCCTAGTTGCAGTTTGATGGTGCGGGTGATTTTTGACCTGGAGGATTTGGAGGGCGCGGAGAAGGAGGAGAATTGACGGATTGACTTGTTGTGGAAAGAAGAACAATGACTCGAGAAGACAGTTCGGCTGGGTGGATGGTCATGCGATATGAGAGATGTTGGAGGTGTTGTGGTTTGCCGTGGCGGCCACCCACCGTGCGCTCATTGATGAGCACCCTCCATGTCAAGGTGGCTCTCTCGCTGGAAGCACAGGCGAGACATCTCACCAAGTTATCCTCGCAGCACTGAGGCCCGCGGATACGAAGACGACTACGGCTCCGTGATCTCAACACACATGAGCCGGGAGACTTGCCATGCTGAAAGCACTTCCTTCCAAGAGCCTTTTTAGCAACACTGCTTGTGTGGATGGCCCATCGCATACTGCACGAGGAGATGTGCTCTCGAAATTTTGGGGATTAGCCCAGGCTGGAGTTATTCACACCGACGCCTGTTCTGAGACTACAAGAAAACATCGCCGTCGAATGCAGTCGCGAATTCTCGCCGCCTCTGCGTCCGCCTAGTTTGGACTAACTAACCAGGTCGGCAACGCCTTCCAGTGTGTTAGAAAGCGGATCTCGGACTGTTGGATTGGAAGATAATGCCGCAGAGTGTTGAAAAGTATCAGACCAGAGCGCCGAATTCAGCGGCGGCTTCTACATACCCGTCATTCGCTTGGTGGGAAACACTACATCAGGCTGGGGGCCGGCCCGGGGGGGGAGACATTCACCCAGGCATCGGCCAAACCACGCAGACTTGCTCCACAATCAAAGCAGCTAGCTCTCTGAACTGCTTCTTCGTCGTTCTGATCTTGGTCCTGGTTTAACTCCACGTCTTGGGAGGATAACACGGCCGGATCAAAGGCCCGCAACGGCATCTATTCCCCCCCAGAATCAGGAACAAGGAGGTTCCTCAAGCTGCACCACACATCATACCACATACACACACGTTTACCGCGTTCCACACAGGGCGTTCCCTGATCAACCAGCGGAGCGGAGATAGAACAGAAGCGTGGATAACGAAGCTAAGCTAGGCTCAGGCCAACTCACGCCCCATCCATTATTCCAGGAGATACGGACTATCGTGAATGATGATTATACTCGACCTCTATATGGTTTTGGTTTCAAGACTTGTCGTTCTTTGCTAACGGGCTTGCTGGTGCAGAGCATGCATCACTCTGCATGGCATGGCATGTATGGCAGCAAATACGGAGTAATTACGTGTTGTCGCCGTGCATGTCTAGATGGATTTGTCACTGATCACTGAGGCACCGATCGTCGATGATTGATTATTGCAATATCTGATCATCGATACCATCCACCTCGAGCGTTTCGGGCCCTCACCTCAGGTTGAAATCTCGTTTGTTTCGTGTACATTTGATACATCCGCATAGATTCCGGATATATTTCACTTCCTCTATCGGTTTTCTGTTGATGTATGTGACCGACCGACCGACCGCCCACTGCGCCCAGCCCTTTCCCCTCTAGCCAAACGAACAATTGACGCTTGAGTGGATTCTGTCCCCCCTCTCGCTCTTCTGCAGAAGTCTGCCTCCCCGTCATCTGATTCCGAGCCCGGCACGAGTCTTATTCTGGGGCCTGGCCAGCCATGAACACTTTCTCCGCGACAAGCCGGTACTCAAGCCCCCAGCCCGGGATGGAAGAGGGTTCGGCACCCATTTTGCAGATGCGGATGCTCCGGATCGTGATGTCTCGGGCCCATATGAAAGGGGTTTGAATCTGAGGGGATTGTTCACTTTTGGTGCCCGTTTTATCTGTAGGATTTGGCGATAGCGCTGGATCTAGCGTTTGATTTCCAGTCCTCACGCCCTCGGCAGGTTTGGTTTCGCGAATGGTCGTGCTCATCATGGTGGGCGCTGCTGGTTTGTCCCCCTTGTCATTAATCTCAGCAGGAGTACTTCTTGGTGGTGGTGATGATGATGCTCTTCCTTTTTGATTCCCGTTCGCGTTTGGCCCATGGTTGAACAACCTCAAAATCTCCCTGGCGTCCACATTCCCGCCGTCTCTGGCCTTCTCGTTTCCATTCCTTTCTCTTCCTCCGCGACCTTTTCTGCCCCCCTTTCTGCCCTTCACATAGATTAGATTGGCGACCGTGGCATGCAGAACCAAGGGCCTAGTCTCCGTGACGAGGCCCGCTTCCCGGAAAACGTCGCGGACCAGGTTCCCAAACCTGTGCAGGCGAGCCGTGGGATCGTGAGGGTGCGCAAAGAAGACGCGGGCTGAGCGAGACGAGGGGAAGGTGCCAAGGGAGGATAGAGATATGGATATGGGTTGTAGAGGGTCTGGCTCTCCGAAATCTTGTGTCAACATCGAAGGTGCAGAGACCGCTGGTGGCGAGACTTCTCGAGTTAGGGACTTGAGTGATTGAAGGAGAGAAGACGGGACTGCTCCGACCTCTCTTGCTGTCTCTCGCAGCTTCCCGCTCCCTTCTGACGCGTGGTTCGATGTAGGTGCTGACAGCTGTGGATTGTCGGCCCCTTGCAGGTGCTCCGAATCGGCCTGTTCTTCGACAGTGGAAAGACTTCCGCCATCGCGACGGGCACCACTATATTGATTTTGATTTCCTTCTGTGGCCGATGGGCTTTTTGCCTTTTCCTGCTCCATTGGCGGCATTATGTTCTCTGCAGCTAAAAGGAAACTTCCAGACTCCCCTTCCCGCTTAGATTGCGTCTCGTCCCTAGCTTGCGTCACTTCGTTGGAGTCCCCGCCTATTCCATCTTTTGGTGTTTTCTTAGTCCTTCTCCCTCGCCCAGACTTGTGCGCCTCGTTCCCCTCTCCAGATTCCGCTCGCCTCAGTAGTTCCACGTAGTCAATTTCCTGCAATAACGCCACCGCCTTCTCCAAATCCTCCGCGTCCGGAAGATGCATTGTCCCTAGGGTTAAATGGAACGTCCCTGGCGGACGATGCGCCGATTCTGGGATGACTCTCACTGCTTGATCCACATCCCGACCCCCTATTTCGCTGTTGGATTGGTCGGGTGCTGCGGGCTCAGCATTGGCTTCTCCTCCCCGAGCACCGACCTCCGATGTCACATGCCGGTCTGCAGGAGGCAAAGGCATGGTGAGTGATCTAAAGTATGCCAGGGATTTAGAGAGCTGTGCCACTGATTCATCACTGACTAACGGGAAGCAGACAAAGTGCGTGGGCTGCTTGTTGTGTCGAGGTTTTATCCGTTGCTTTTCCAACGGCTTTTTACTCGGCGCTACTCGTGCTTGCAGCGTCGATGATGGTTGGGTTGGTTGAGGTCCCAGTTGTGCTTGCCCGGATGGGGGAGTTGCTGGCGGTTGCACAGAAGTCATGATGGTGGCAATTGTTGATGGTACAGTCGACGTCGAAGATCCAAGTCGACCAAAGTCTGCTATGGCTTGACGGTGCAATGTCCGAAGAAGAAAGTCGGTGCGCATTGATAATGCAGACAATCAGGCGAAGATTCCGTCATCAAAGGGGCACTTCTTGCCACTCGCACCATACCGGCTCAATCGAGTTCTTGGGTTCTGGTTATATCGCGGAGACTGAGAAAGAGGAGGTGCTTCCCTGCCCAAAACATTCAGAGCTGGCATTCGGAACGACGGACTAATTCATGATGGATGACAGATGGTTCAGGCCGACAGGCAGCCAGGCAAGGAATGACATTTCGCACTGATGAGATGAGAAAGGACCAATACGGCTAAGCTTGTGTTTTAGGTAATTGTTTATGCTTAATTGGGCATAGTCCACAGACACTACAGCCTCGTCAGCCTCGTCAGCCTTGGCTGCCCTCAAGTTATGTAGGCGAGTCCGCTCGGCCTCCTTTCTTCCCGCCCATGTGGCTCGACCGGCGACAGTGTGTGCCAACGGCTGTCTATTACCGAATCATCAGAGCATCTTCTGATGGCAAACTCTTCTGCCTCCCTCAGATTCCCTTGGCATTGTCATCCGGCTCTTTGGTGTGGTTTGATCGCGTTCCTCAAACGCCAAAAGGACAGTCCAACCAGGCTAGAAGCCCGGATCCCTATTGCAACCATGCCGCCTACCCTTGACAACCAGCCGGCAGAAAGGCGGTGTCAGTCGGGGAAAAGACCAGCGTTGATGTCCTAACCTTCTTGATAGGTGGTGTATTGGATAATTGGAGAAAGAAGATCCGCGTTTACTGAAGACAAAAAAAAAAAACACCCTTGAAAACCCTGACCTGCAGGCAACGAAAACATTCCTTACCTTGGATAATTGGATCTACAAGGCCACTTGCCACCGACTTCAGACTGGGCGAGGTTTGAGAGAGATTTTGAATCGCCCAAAAGCTTACCTGCCCTGGAGAGTACTTCACCTTGGCCGGTCTTCTGGTCCATCCAATGGACACCTCGAATTCTCCGCTCCCTGTTGTCGCAGCGATCTTGCGATATTCATTTCGACGCCCTGTCCCATAGACATGCTGTCGCGGATGGTGGCGGAAAAGATCATGTTCTGTCTCTAGGGAAGCAAAGACGAAGGTTGGCTGCCTGATAAATCGATCGCATGGGGGAGCGCATCCGGTCCAACAGCTTCGCCATGCCTAGACGGCGATCGCCGCAGATTTTGTGATACTTATCGGACCTTTGGCGTTTGCGAAGTGGGTAGCCTCTGAATTTCTTGTTCCCAGAAGAATGTGGAGGAGATAATTCAGCTCCCACTGATGTCGGCGGTTACATTCGAGTGGCTTTACGCCAGAACCTCTCACACAAGGGATATCTCCTTCATTCATGATTCGGCCACAGCGGCGCGAAATCTCTCCTCCTACACATCGATAATGGGTAACACCAAGTTTTGGTTCCTTGGATGAGTAAGTATTGTACTTCGTTTTCCCCAAGTGAACTTCAACCTCGTTTCCGTATCCGCTCTGCTGAGAGATCCCCTCATTCTTGGTCTTTCACTGCGTACTGGTCATTTTATGTCTTCCTCCATTGTTGATACCGTCAATGGTGCTGGCTTAACTTATCCAGGTTCAGTCGTTACATCTGCTATCGGTAAGGATCCACCGGCCGTGAAAGCGCTGTCAGTTGGTGCAGGACTCTGTTGGCTGTATTCACAATGCCAGAATCATCGATAGGGCGAGATGTGGAGGTCCCTTGAGTCTCAGAGGTTGACTCTGAAAAGTCGGCTGCCACTTGCTCGGGTCTTCCAGATCCTGAATGCCACTACGCCACTTTCTCGACCCACTACCACAAGCAGTTCAGGCACACCGACTCGCTCTGGGAAAACTAAAGCTCAGCAGTCTCCATGTCTGTCCGTTCTTAGTGAAGCCATACGTTGTGCATTCAACTCGGTCAGCAAAGCTGGCTTTCCAATCTTTTCGCTCACCTGCGCGGAGCTCAAATGGCGACTTGGTGCAACGGGATCGAAACAGAATCGCAGCAGCATAGTCTCCATGTTGAGAGCCAGTTCCTTGTTGTCTTAAGTCCCGGCGCTCGAAATAACAGCCCCCACTGAACTGGGGCGAGGCTACTAGCCATGGGCATCAACTCGTACGGCGGTGGGATAGCCTCTTCACAGCACGTACGCTCAACCAAAGGAAGTTCTCCCGTTCGTAACTTGATTGATTATTCTATGAATGATAGTCCCCGAGGACTATATAAGAAGAACCTTAGTCTAGCGTCGACGCCCCAGCCAATCATAAAGCTATCCACCACTTCAAACTTCTCCCATTACACCACCAAGGACACACCTTGTATCTTCTACGTCCAGGGCTGGTATTCTACCTCTAGCGCCCTTGTTGACAAGCTGTGCTGGCAAGAACTTGCCCGCCCTGTTTCTCAAGAATTCTGTCAGTTGACCATATTACAGTCTTTTGGTCGCAATGAGGCCATAAAACGTCGACCGATCTTGATCATCAGCATTTTTGCACCTCATCTGAGTTTGGCTCAAGAGTCAACAACATTCGGCGTCAGAGGACGCATAAGAAAAGCGATAATTCTCAACACAGATGCACCAAACGGTGTGAGGCTATGGGCGCATGGTGTGGTCCCAAGATACGTCAAATCGCCGTCTACAGTGGATTTCCCCCTGGAAACGGACCAAAGCAGACCTCCAATTGATAAGCTTGACCAATGTGAATTTTTGCCTAGCATATTATCAAGGGAAGCGCCACAGATTTATTAAGGATATGGATGTCGCAACGACCTAGTCAATCAACTGATTTCAAAATAATGTAATCGGGAACATCATGTCGAACCATCTCCGGTCTTTCACTTCATGGATCGATTTCAACTATTGGCGAGACTGGAGTGTGGACGGTCGTGGAACAACAACGCCCCAGGCCATCTCACTCCCCACGACTTTCACTCTCAGGGACCTGCCACACAAGAAGAACATAGTCTGATGAAATACACCTAAATACCTACACAGATGATGTATCGGAAATTCTCCTTTGAAGAAAGGAAATTCGTTCCGTGCTTGAGATACCTGCTACCACGGCGCGGCCATCGTCTTTGTTCTGAAACGTTAAACCACCCCCTTGCCACGCAAGCCTCACCCTGCAGTGGCTGCACTTCTATTTTTGATGAGGGATGACAATAACTGCCATACAGGCCATGAGCAATTGCCCAAAAGCAAACGGCATATTCCAGTTCCCTCCTAGGCCACCCCAACAGCGCGACGCAAAGCCAGACAACTCCAACCACCAGCCAACACCAAGCAACACGGGGTAGTAGTTCATATTGAAGGCGGTCAGTTTGTCATCCCACGATATACATGAGGCCATGGAGTTCGTCAGTTCCGTCGTACGGCCCGTGACGAACCGGCATCTCGAATCTATCTGCTCCGCTACGAACAAATTAGCTGATGCATTGTAAGCGCAGGCAACGTTACTCACTCGAGTTCGTATATTAAACAATCCGTGGCCACCCCTTCCAATAATCTGGGTCCATTGAATTTGGCCTCCCATGGGCTCCGCGCACACTTTGTCAGGATATCAACCATGTAAAGGGCCTTCTTGCGGCGCCGAGCTTCCGAGATTCGTTCCAGAGCTTCATTCCGGATTCGCGTCGAAGTATCACCGATGTAGCGCATTACACTCTTACAACGCTTGCAGTGGCGCATTGTGTCGCACACATCGTCAATGCCATATCCACATTTGATGGGCCTCGGATCCCTGGCGATATCATCATCTAGCTCTTCTCGGATCTTGTCAAATGTCTAGCGTAGTCTTAACAATCAGAAGGGTCCCGTCCTTCTGGACGCTTCCGACAAATTGAAACTGCGGACAATCAGCAAGACTATTTTACCATATGAAGAAAGACTCACATGAACTTCTTCAACTTTGGTAACCCCACAGTATGGAAGCCACTTCTTCCAAGTATCCTGGTGTTTGAAACACGTCCGTCGCAATCTCTCAAAGACTGCGGCGGCGCAATCGACTTCCCTCTCTTTCGGTTCCATCTCTCTATCAATTTCTCGATCCCGGTGCTTCGCCGGTAAGTATTTGATCCGATAAGCTTCTTTGGGCCGGTGGCAAGGCACGGGGATGGCAAAGAGAGGGTCTCTCTTGCCTAAGCCCAGAAAACAGCATTGTCCTGCTCGTTCGTGGATCGGGGCGTATATTGATGAAAGGCGCCTTGATCGCGTTCGGAGATGTTGCATCTTCATGGAAGTCTCTCTTCCTGTGGCACTTTGCGAGCATTTGGCGGAAAAACATACTTCAATGTCTGTCCTGTCGAAGCACCTTGGGGCTGTGTCTCTTGTCTCTCTAGATCAGAAGGCTCGGAACCTTGCTGGCCTCTGCTGCCGTCAACCTCTGGTTCGTCAGATTGAGATGCCATCTGGGGAGCCGTTCGCAGCAAAAAGATGCCGACAGTGTGAGGGGTCTAGCTGTTGTGTGATTATGAGCTGCACTCACAGGTGATGGCAGGAAAAGTTTATAAGCCTGGTGGCGCTGTTAGTGGATGTATGCGTGAGGGTCAATGCGCAAGGAACGACTGGGACAGCACTGCCACTTTCGACAACATTCAAGCCCCGTCGTCCGCGAATGAGCTTTTGTAGAAGCTCGACTTCCCATGCATTTGCCTGGTCTGCCAGCAGCCCCAGCATCGTTGCCTAGTTGAGGCTGAAACGGCCTCGCATTTGCTAGGCCCACGCGACTGCCAATCTATAACCGGAGGGAGACGTGCGAGAGGTTGAACAAGGATAAAAACCGACTGAAGCTCATACGACTTCGAGGCTGCGCGGTGCGACGAGAAGCCCATTCTCATAGCCACCATTATAGTTTCACCATCTCATCTTCATTTTGAGCATCTATTCGGGGTATCTATCTGTTGAAGAAGCTGATGAAGCTTCTGCCATTGTCCGTTGAAGGACGTCTCTTCCCTCTGATCTCCGATCAGGAATCTCTTCCCCCCAGGTTCTCGTACCAGCACTCTCGAAACAAGGATTCTAAGCACCCCTTTATTCTAGGGGTCTTGATCGCGTCCCAAACTTTTCAGCCCCGTCATTCTCGTCGCAAGGTCGTTGAGTTTCGTGCATAATTCCTGTTGTGGACAAAAACGGTCAATATGGCCGTGCGCTGGAACTCTCCGTTTCTATGCGTTGAGCATTAGAAAACCTTCTCTCCTGAAAAAGACCTCAGACGCCGAGACAGATGCAGTCATTCAAAAGCCAGTGAGGTGGCCCTCGACGAACATCAAACCGTCTAGTAGCGGTAGATATCAGACTTGAAGGGACCTTCAACAGTCAAGCCCAAGTATTCGGCCTGAACAGGGGTCAACTTTGTCAATTTGGCGTTGACATGCTCCAAATGGAGCAGGGCAACCTGTTCGTCCAAGATCTTGGGAAGAACGTAGACACCGATTTCCTTCTTGCCGCTCTTTCCAAACTCGACGTATTTCTTGCCGAATGCCTCGTCTTCGGCCTTGTACAGCATAATCTGAGCCAGAACTTGGTTGGAGAAGGAGCAAGACATGACGAAGGAAGAGTGGCCGGTAGCGCAGCCTAGATTGACGAGACGACCCTCGGCGAGCAGGATGATGTGGCGTCCGCTGGCCATCGTGTAGCGATCAACCTGAGGCTTGATATTCTGGACGGATTTAGCATTCTTCTTGAGCCACGCGACATCGATCTCAATGTCAAAGTGCCCGATGTTGCAGACGATGGCGTCGTTGCGCATCGCCTCAAAGTGTTTTCCAACAATGATGTCGCGGCAGCCCGTGGTGGTGACAAAGATTTGACCCTGGGGAGCGGCCTCGTCCATGGTGACCACCCGGTACCCGGTGACGGCGGCCTGGAGGGCGTTGATGGGATCCACCTCGGTGACGAGAACATGGGCACCCATGCTGTGGAGAGCTTGAGCACAACCTTTTCCAACATCGCCGTAGCCTGCCACAACGGCAACTTTGCCGGCGATCATGACATCCGTGGCACGCTTGATCCCGTCGACGAGAGATTCTCGGCATCCGTAGAGGTTGTCGAATTTGGATTTCGTGACGCTGTCATTGACATTGATGGCAGGAACGAGGAGCTTCTTGCCCTTGAGCATGCGGTAGAGGTGGTGGACTCCAGTGGTGGTCTCTTCTGACACCCCGTAGCAGTCTTTCAGCATCTCTGGGTATTTGTTGTGGACAAGGGCAGTCAAGTCACCGCCATCATCGAGGATGAGATTCAGTGTCTTTCCCGACGGGAAGGCCTTGAGTTGTTGTTCCAGGCACCACTCGTACTCTTCTTCAGTCTCGCCCTTCCAGGCGAAGACGGGAGTGCCTCCAGCCGCAATTGCTGCCGCCGCGTGGTCTTGTGTGGAGAAGATGTTGCAGGACGACCAGGTCACCTCAGCGCCGAGAGCTTTGAGGGTTTCGATGAGGACGGCAGTCTGGATGGTCATGTGCAGGCAGCCAGCGATTCGAGCGCCAGCAAGAGGTTGGTCTGCGGCATACTTCTTTCTGATTGCCATCAGACCTGGCATCTCAACCTCGGCGAGGTCAATCTCACGTCGGCCAAAGGCCGCCAACGAGATGTCGGCGACCTTGAATTTCTGGGCTGGAGCACCGCTCATGATGATGGTATCGCTGGAGGAGGCAGGGAGCAGGGGAGATGGCTGAGGGAACGATTGTTGGGTGGTGCTGAAGGACAGAGAAAAGTGAGGACACTGAGGAGGAGGAGGAGGTGGTGGTGAGGGTGAATTGTCGGTGACATTTTTTTTTTCCCGCCCTGCAAAATCTCGAGGGCGGAAAAGGCCCAAAAAGGCCCCTCTGAACAACACGCTTTCATCCCACTTTCCATCACCACCCACCAATCACTCACCGATCATTCACCAATCACTTGCCCACCAAGCCACCTCTTCATCGTGGGGTAGTACATACAATCCAGACCGGCGAGATTCTAACTGCCGCAGCGTGGATTTGTGCTCCTGGTTCGGTTGAGGCCAGCCACGAGCCAGCCGAGGATGGCATGATCACGGCATCAGTCAATCTGCATCAGATCCCTCCCACATATAATGGATGAACTCCCCCCCAAGATCGATGGACGCTATCAATCTCCTCTTTATCTGTCTTCTGGGTTGCCAATATGGGCCATAAGGGCGGTCTATCTGGCCATCTTGCCGCTATCGGTGAGTGTTCTGATCACTCGATGCCCCCGTGATTTTTTGCCTCGATTAGGAAACGAAATGGCAAATGTCCTGCCCGTCTGCCCTTGCTGCCTCTCGCGCTCTTGTCGTGTCTGCAGCTCGCACAATGTTCCGTCCTTCCACGCGCAGCGTTTGTCGATGTTCCCTAGCCTGGGATGCGGGCAAGGAGAGGCTGCCCGAGGGTCTGAGTGCTGCGGTCAGAGACGGCAATGCACTGTACACGTGGAAGTCAGCCAGAATCGCCGCTGGAGTCTTTGAGCGGCAGACTGCATCCCACTGCAGATGGACACCAGTAAGTGCATTAATGGCCTTTGCCTGATCTTCTGACCGCCATATACTCCTCAACTGGGGACCCCGTGTTCGCGTTCTCCCTGCTTTGATTCTTTTGTATTTACACTCAATCTAAGGCGGTGGTTCCTTCCTTTGCCATAAGCCTCAATTGCGTGATCAGTTCCGCATTTCACACAATACCACCTCCAGGAGAGCTGCCATCATTCAGCTATTTTTTCCTGCTTTCCTACGTTGATTTATCCTGTACTGCTAAAATTCCCACAATATCCTTGTTGTCTCCTTCCACGACATCCGCAATTGGGTGAAGGAAGTTGGGATTCAATTCCAAATGGCAGCCGCTCAGCCTGGACCAAAGCCAAAAGCGAAGGAGGACATCAAGATAAGCGCGCACGATTCTCGAACCTCGAACAAGGTCCACGGGCTCTCCGCTGAGGTCTCCATCCAACATCAACCACACCAAACCGAGTGCGAAAGCGGTCCGGCCTCTGCTCGCTTGCTAACAGTTTCCCCATATCTGGAGCCAGAACATCTCCTAGATCTGAACACCCTCGACACTCCAAGCCGGCTTCTTGCTCTTGCATCGACACAGCTGGAGCCGGCTTCATGCAAATACGCCACAGTCCCATATGAAGACGCGTTTGATTGGAGCAGTCTCATGGCAACATTGAAGTCGCTTGCAGCCAACGAAGGATACCGGTGGACACGGCAAGAGTTCTACGCTGTCGAGTTCAGGTCCAAGCTCAGGAGGAACATCGACGTTGACCTCTTGTTCAAATTGGACAAGGAATCCCACATCGAAGCTACACAGAGTGGAGGGCTTCTAAAGTACTGGTACGGCGTACCTGACATGGATAGGAGGAATCTGGCAACCTGTGAGTGAACTCAACGAACTTTCGAGATGTGAGGTCTGATTATCCCCTAGGCTTCTGGCGGAACAAGGAAGACGCAGTCAAAGGTGGTCGAGGGCCATGGCATAAACAAGCTCGGGCCGCTATTTCCAGCATGTATGAAGAAATCGATGTGAAAGGGCTGCGCTTTACCATCGAAGACGACGCGGGAAGCTGGAGATTTTCTCCATATGCTTGACATCGAAAGCGTGCAGCAACCGCTTCGCATCAACAGGAAGAGAGAAGGGCAGATTCGAGGTTGGGACTGACTCTTGCGGGAGTAGGCGGTGACTGGGTTTTCGAGCGTTGGCGCGGTAGTCGTTCGAGTTGTTCAGGGTTAAAAGCTCCGGTTATCGTCGGTGTGACATAGACTGCTTCAATGACAATTTCAACACGGGTGGCCTCGGCCCTTTTGACATCTCATCACAGTGGAAGGAGAGCTGTGGTCGGAGAGCGTAAAGGACATGAACCGAAGCTCTCTAATGCCCAGACCATTGATCCCCGATTGGGACTAGTTCCATCCTGCGATTGACGAGCTTGCTTTTCCACCCTCATCGTTCAATCCAAAGCTCCAGCAAGTCCTGATTTCACCTGACTCTCCGCTCTCAGGCTTCAGTCTTTTCCTTTGCAGGTCCAACCTTTTGCATCGTCTCTCCCACCTTCAAGATGATGTCCTCCAAACTGATGCGCCCAGCTTTCGCAGCTGCCCGTCGGACTGCCCCCAGAACAGCTATCCGAACATACGCTGCGCCGGCCGCTGTAGACACAAAGCCTCCGGTGCCTTTGTTTGGCCTCGACGGGACTTACGCAAATGCTTTGGTATGCTCACTCCAGTGTTTTTATGCAAAGGGTGGACTTTGGATCTGGGCGCAGCTGTGGTGAACCACGGCTTCCGCGGACGTCAGAAGATCAGGGATTCGAGGATGTCTCATTGAGAGAATTTCAAGCTGACGCCTCCATACTCAATAGTATACCGCAGCCGCCAAACAGGGCTCTCTGGAGCCGACGGCCAAAGCTCTCAGCAGCCTAGAACAGATCTTCAAGACCGACGCCAAACTCCCCCAGATCCTCGCTGCTCCCACACTTTCCGATACCGACAAATCACAGATCATTGCAGAACTGGAAAAGCACACCGGAGCAGCTGACAAGACTAACACGGTCAAGAATTTTCTACAAACGCTGGCGGAGAACAACCGGTTGAGTCTGCTTGAGGGAGTTTGCGAAAAGTTTGGTACTCTGATGAGTGCGGCGAGAGGAGAGATAGAGTTGGTTGTGACGAGCGCTTCGGTATGTCCAAGCAACGTAGTTTGCACAAACTGCGGCTATGGAGACTGAAAACCGTACCTGGTAACACCGGTGGGCGCGTGAAAACTAACTCTTTCGGATCACAGAAACTCGACGAGAAACTCCTCCGCCGTCTTGAAGCCGCCATCGCCAAATCCGAATACAGCCAAGGCAAGAAGCTGAAGGTGGTCACGAAAGTCAACCCAGATATCCTCGGTGGGCTCATCGTCGAGATTGGCGAGCGAACTATCGACCTCAGCGTTTCGAGCAAGATCACGCGGTTGAACAAGATGCTCACTGAGACTGTGTAAAATTATCCTTGATCACCGGGACTCGTGAAATGCGAGGTGAAGCCGTGGGCTTGGCTGGCGAGAAGGGCACATTTGGGCCACAAAATCAGCATCTTTCCGAAGGTTGAAAGGGAGAGAGACACTAGACAAGCGGCAGGGGGGGCGGTCGTGTATATAACCAATCCAGTTCTTTCGTCCTGGCCACGTTGGAATCACTTTCAGCTTCTATTTCCCTAGCATTACGGAACAGACAAGAGTATTGCGATGAGTCTAACTACATGTACGCAGGGAGCACCCTGACACCAGGCGCCTTCATCGGTACGCAAGCCTTCCTCTGTGTGACTCGGTGAATGCTCTGGGCTAATTGCAATATGTCAATCGCCCAAGGTTGCCTTCTTCGGTTTGCTCAACGCCTACGCTCCTGTTCGCAGGGTCGGTGAATCTTTTTGCTGTGATGATCACAATCAGACGAAATCAAAAAGGCCGATTAGCCCAAGAGACGGTCTCAGATCATCAACCTTCAACATACCCACGTCTGTCATTGCAAGCCGCAGTTGGCAAAAACGAGACAGGCACAAAGCATGAAAAGACGACCGGCAACTGAGTTATCTGTGACGACGTTGGCAGTAGTGAAAGGCACCTGGTCTTAAGCTCCTTCTCCCCAATTCTTTCGGCACGATTTCAGGAAGAAAGTCATTTTGACTGACGAACCTGAGGCTCATATGAACATGTCAACCCCAAAGGCAGATGGAGAGGACAAGTCCCTGCCTCCAGGAATTCGAAAGCCGGTTCTTCCCGTACTGTGTCAACGGATCAATTCCATATATCGGCCAAAGATTTGAGAAAAGCAGACTCTTGCCAGGGCTCTTTGGGCTCTCCACGGAGAACATAAGACCAGTGCACAAAACTTGCCGCCAGGAGAATCAGGAGGTTGCCAAACAGTGTGACCACTGCCCAAGGTACGCACCAGTTGGTGGCCAAGCAGATTTGGCCCCCTCGAGGTCGGGTTGCCTGATCGTCAATTAGTTAGGGCCTGATACACCTGTGGTGCCTGGACAAGGTACCCTCTATCCAAGCCACCCGACTAGGTGCCTCGTACACTGCCTCCCCTGCGGGTGTAACGAATCACCCGTCGCTGGGACAGAGACCAAGCAGAGCCACCAGAGCCATAAGTGAAACACTTGCAGAGCCGAATGAGGCACAATCCCTCATGGATTTGTCGAAATAGCCATTGCTAGCGGCTAGCTAAACCAGGCATCTGGCTACAGATCCAGCCTAACCACAGATGTTAGCGATTCACACCCTTGCACCTGGATTCCCAGCTCTAAGTACATAAGAGCCTCGACATCTCCACCTGTCAGTGAACCAGACCAAACCAGCGGTCGTGAAGTCCGCATCTGCAAGGCTACCTGAGTCCCATTCTATGATGACCGAGGTCTGACCTAGTGGTGAGGGAGTGGCAGCCTCGTCGTTAGAAGAATCTCGTCCCAAGATGGCTTTTCAAGGCTTTGCGCCGCTATTACAACAATGCGACGACGGCAACACCTTGACAGAAACCCAAGATCAGGACAGTCGATCTAAAGAAGATGTTAGAGAATTGAGAGGCGGTCATTATTCACGGGCTCAATCCGCAAAAGCTCGAACTACCGACGTAACTGCGCATGGACTCGACGGAGCAGTTCTCGATATAACTTGGGCTCTTACGTGCCTCAGTCTGCCAATGCTTGTGTTGACCGCCGTCTTTATCGGCCTCGTATATGCTTACGAGGTTTCCAACGGTCCCGAGGCTTCTGAAAACTTGCTAGGAGTTGCGTCCCCTCGAGACAACTCGGCATATTTCGTTGACTATAGTGCCACACGGTTGATCACAGTTTCCTCCTGGACAAGCACTGTCACATCGCTCACCTCGACGTTTGTCATGGCCCTGATCTCTTATCCTCTTGCAAAGGACTACATCAGAACATCGAACTTGGGACAGACCGAGTCTCTTCCTACAGTCTATCAGTTCAAGTTAATTATAGGTCTCCTCGGAGGGGGCTATGGGCCTTTATGGTCATGGTTTCAGTACAGTTTCTGGAGAGGACGAAGCAAGCAGACCAGACTCCTGTGGATGGTCGTTGCGAGTCTTTTGGCAGCGACTGTTTTGAGGTAACCCCCACGTCACAACTTCCTTCGGGCAAGAGTTGCACCAGCTAATTTGTGCGAATAGTATCGCTATCCTCGCGGTCGACACTTGGCTCCATGTCACTACGTCTACAGTGGACTTTGACATCATGTCTCCACCAGCTCTCATGCCTGTCTCGAGTTACGGCCGTGGCCTCATAGCCCTTTGCTACAACCAAACTTGGACAGCAGGAGATATCAACCAGTGCATAGGCGGCTTGCAACTGCCCGGGTCCATTCACTTCGACAGTGCTTCAGAGGCGACTCGCACCTCAATGAACCTTTCCTCCGTCAACGCCGTCTTGACCAGTACCGTGAAAAACAAGCATTTCGCTTACCTCACTTCAGCGCAACGAAACTCGAGTCTCGATTTCCGAGCCCGAACTTACGCCATGAGTACTACATGTGCTCCAGCCAGCAAAGCCTGTCACCTTCAACAGATTCAATGGTGCAACCTTGAAAATGGTTGTGCCCTGGGCCAAGTCCAGTTAACTCTGGGGATGACGTACAACTGCAGCTCGAATCTCTATGGAGACATGAACAATAATACCGGCTCCAGCTTCATGTCGGGAAACGGCAGTTCGGACGGGACGAAGAGTAACATTGGCTTCTTCCTGCAGATGTTCAGACAACAAGGATTTTCGGACCCAATCGGGACTGTTGATGAACAGATGGCGACCCCGAACCCATTCTACTTCGCCGTTGGCGCTCGAGTGGCCACTTCAGACGCATTATCCAAGGATCCGGAAGCCGTCGAGGATACCGACCAATACAATTACGCCTTCATTTTCGCATGTACTTCTACCATCTATGAACTTGAGTACACGTCCATCGACGGTAATGTGGTGGATGGGAATTACACCAGAGCGAACGATACTCTGTCGAATAATGCAGGCTGGGCTCTTCTCCAAGGCCGACCGCTTGCCCAGAACGCCCTTGAATCCGCTTTCTTCAGCGGGGCTCAACAGGTCAACACGTCTCAAGCATTCGCCGATTTCTTCGCCCAACAATTCAGCAAGACTGCAGTGAGCATGATTGCCGGAATCACAGACGGGAGATTAAACACTGCAGAGCAAACGAGACAAAGTCGACTGGTCACTCGGCTTCCGAAAGCCCCCTTCTTCGCCTTAATCATTCTGAATCTGCTATATGCCATATTTGGCATGCTACTTGCTGGCATGGCTGTAGCTAGTCAACCCAGGAAGACACGCAATATTCAAGCACGGCTAAGCATTGCTGGGTTGGTGGCTGCGTTGTTGGAACCGGCATCCGTGCAGCGTGCATCTGGCTCCGAGGGAGGTGGCACCGGAATTGAAAGTGTCTTTGCCGAGTTCTATAATGATGGCCAGCGTGATGACGACAGTCGAGTCATTCTGGTGGATTCTAATCCTGGAAACTGTGTCTTCGAGAAGATCTCGTTGCAAAGCGACTTGTTTGATGACAATTCTACCATCCAAGTGCCTCAGGCAGTTGGTGGCCAGCCACTCGTTCATCCCGTCGGCGCGAGCTGGTTGCCCGAAGAAGGACCACAGAGGCCGCAGGAAACAGCGACAGCAGCATATGCTGGCTCTTTGGCTGCGGGGGTAGTAGAAGACAATCCAACCGATCAAGTTGAAGGCACAGCACTTGTTTCAGGGCGATCTGACAATTGATGAGATACGAACAAAGAGTCCTATCCGTTTGTGCACAAGCTTCGACCCGCTACAGATGGACTCATCTCGGGCAAATGGTTGTTCAAGGCGGGTTTTCGCCTTTTGGCGGGAGCACACCTCCGAGATGCTTTTGATGAAGGATGACGCTGTCCGTTACCACAATGGAGTCTAGACGAAGGGGGCCGTCATTCGACAAGATTCACCAATGTTCCTGCCACAACTCCCAGACGGTCCAATACCCAACCACTGTGGGGATGCCATGGGTCCTAAAGGACGACCCCCATCCCGCGCCCGAAGCGGCCGAAAGTAAAAAGTCACTAATGCCGTTGACACCAACGCAGGCCAACACAATCACCACCGCCCGCCACTCGTTGCATGCCTCGAGGACTAGCAGAGCAAGACTTAGGCAGAGCTGCCGTATGGCGAAGAGGTGAAAAAAGGTAAGGGAGACCTTGTCGGTTGGGGGCGGAAAACTCGCCGAGGCTGAGAGCGCGTGCGGGCTGACGAAGGCGCCGACGAAAACTCCCAGAAACATGACTGGGATCAAGTACGCGATGAGGTACTGTAAGGGCGGGATCGACAAGGAGGAGACGGAATCCATGTTGATGGTGCTGGGGCGGTGCTGAGCCGAGAGGGACAGAGCGAGGAAGTCTGATATGTCGTGTTGTGTACCTCAATAGCTCGGTAAGAAGTAAGTCAGTGGGCAGGTAGGCAGTTTGGATATTTGTTGTTGTTTGTTGTCCTGAACCTCCAACCCAAATAAGTCGCCTGGCTGAGAGTTGAGACGCGGCACGAAGTTGGCGTTTATATGTGTCAACTACAAACCTACCCAGGTAAAGTACGAGCTGGTATATATATACACACACACACACACACCCACACCCAAGCGATTCGGCATGTAAAAACTCCGTGTATGCACTCACGCGCCAATAGGACAGGCAGCAAGCCGAGTAAGGCAACCCGTCGAGCCAACGAACGGCCGCTACTTGCCCCCCAAAAAGGCGAATTCTTGTTGTCTGCAGCGCATGGAGTTACATAAAAGACGCATGTCAACGGTGATAAGGCCGCCTCTCAGTGACTAGGTTGGGCGGCAGATATCAGTAGTACAAGACGTATCCTTTGGCCGTCCCACGTGGTAGACTGAGTTGCGTCCATACGTGGATTTTGCCCAAGGTGCTGGTTCAATAAACTAACACATGAACGGTCTATCAAAGACTGGTTATATACAACGAGCTGGGGTACGTCTAACTGGGCGCTGACTCTGTTGCCGCCCACGAGAGCGGAGATATAGGGTTCTGGACTGATGTGTCATTCAATTGGTCCAGCCTAGGTATACATCCCTCCTCTGACGCCGCACAAGGCTGAGTTCTTGTCTTGGGCCCCTTCTGTTTAGCTTGTGTAAGGCTGAACACGGAGAAAATAGAAGGTAGAGCTGAAAGACAGGAATCCAATTAGTGGCGTTCAAGGTCATGTAGAGTTGAACAGGGCTCCGGCCGAACTATATAGATCTCGGTAGAGAAGATACAAGTTCAGGTAAAAAGCAATATTGGGTATTCGTGTATTAATGTTCAAAGACTTGCTCAAATGATGCTCAAATGACGCTCTAATGATGCTCTGACGCCAAAGTTCATTCTCTGGGCGTCTACTCTATAGCCACGGTCTGGCCAAAATAAGTGGGTCACCCAATGTTTTCGTCTCAACTCAAGAAACAGTCCGTATAGTAATTACTACTAGAACTAGTTCAATTCTTTGTCAAATAACATGAAATACCCATTAACTAGTAGGCCGTCATTTGGCCTTTACCATCGATAACTGCTTGTAATCTGGTAGGCATGCTGTCGACCCAGGCGTTGATTGTTGTCTGCGATAAGTGTTCCCACCCCTCCTGTGTAATCGTCCATACTATCTCGTCGTTCCAGTGAGTAAACTTTCTCAGAAAGCCCTTTGGTGCTTGCCAGGCATTCTCAATTGGTGATAGATCAGAAGAGTAAGAACAGTTGAAGTAATGTCGTAAATTATGTAGAGTTTTCCAAGTGCGAACAGAATTCGATTTACTCTTGCCATGGCCAGAATCACCATCTTCTTCAAGAACAGTATCAGGCGGCCAGGAAAGACACTCCTGAGTCAACAACGTAATATAAACTTGGTGTGTCATCTTGCCATTTGAGTTATCAGTATAATATCGATATAGCTGGCTTTTATAGTTATATCCAATTACTCCCCATGCATGAACGCATTTTGTATCTTTATTCTTTGGTATCGCCTTTTGCTGAATGCAATCTGGACAATGAGCCTCTCCTAATTTACGGGTAACCCAGACTCTACCAACAGAACCATATTCAAAATGAGCTTCATCAGAAAAGCGTACGTTTCGTCAATGTTGTGGTGTTGAATATCGAGATAGCATTAATCGAGCGAAGTTAACCCGAAGCGCAGCAAGTTTTGGTGATACCCAGGAACGTTGGCAGGATAAACAGCGACGATATTCCTTCTGTCGTAGATGGCGACGTAAGGTTCTTCCAGAGACATCAAGTCCAGACTCAATAACTAATTAATCCCAAGGTAAAGCGCGTCCATTAAAGCCTTCCCGCCAAAGAATTCTCTCAGCCAGGTGTATATCTTTTTCAGTTAATTTTGGCTTTCTTCCACGCGTTTCCAATCTTATTTCGCTATGAGCTAATCGTCGAGGGTCTTCGCTATTTATGATTCGATTTTCAGAGGTCTGAGGGACGCGTTGTTATGCAAAAAGCTGACGTTGACTGAGAGGCTTGCCATTGGCATTTCGTACAGATTTCGAACGGATCAGTTGCGCCTGCGCCTAAAGCCTAGCCCTGCTAGGAGTGTCCCAATGCTTATTAGGAATATGTGGCATATAGGTATACTAAAGGATCATAGGTAATTAGGTGGTAAATGACAAAGTATTGCATGCGCTGTAGTAGTATTTACAAAGAGGGTGTAGGAGCGCATTCAAAAAAAAACATTGGGTGACCCACTTATTTTGGCCAGACCGTGTCTATAGCGTAATGCCTTGTAGTCTTTAACAGTACCATATTCCTTCCCACCCCCATGTTCCGGGGAGGAGACCAGGAGTCTTACCACGTCTAATCCAGCTGCGCCTCGAACTCATCCTCGTACACTGCGGTGCTCTCATCCGTCTTGATCTTGGTCAGTTGCTCGCTGACATACCTGTCGTAATGACTATCTGCAATGCTCCTTCTGCGTTCTTTCTCCAGTTTATCCTCTTGTC
Source organism: Cladophialophora psammophila CBS 110553 (assembly GCF_000585535.1). Taxonomy (NCBI): domain Eukaryota; kingdom Fungi; phylum Ascomycota; class Eurotiomycetes; order Chaetothyriales; family Herpotrichiellaceae; genus Cladophialophora; species Cladophialophora psammophila. Next base: position 1,826,406 of record NW_006912924.1, read on the forward strand.
CCCACGCATCTGAATCTGTCGCTGTGGTCTCGGCCGCTTCAAAATAAGATTTGGGAGCATCCACGTCGTGGATAACGGCGGGAGTCGCGTTGCCTCTGCTGGAGTGGTCGCCGTTGGTGACGGTGGAGACAAATGAGCCGCGGTTGCCAATCGAGCGCGAAGTTGAGGGTCGTCGCATAGGACCAGGAGTACCAACGACGGTGCCTTTCCTGCTAAGTCCTCTTGAAAGAATGTCGTCGAAGTAATGCGCTGCGGCGGTGGAGGGTGTACGCGGAGTCTGCGGTAGACGACAGTTGATCCCCGTGTCGTGGATCATTTTCGCCATCAGCCCGGTCCAGCCGCATTGGTGGCTCGCGCCGAGACCACGTCCGGTATCCCCGTCGAAGAACTCAAAGAACCATAGGTAGTCCTTCCAATGTGGGTCGAAGTCGAGGGTATCATTGCCTGCATTTATGGCACGACGACCTTCACTGTCCCGCACCATGAGATGCTGAAGCCGGTGCTGAACCTCTTCGGCAACATGGCCAAGGTGCATGTATTCGCCAGAGCCAGTGGGACACTCGATCTGAAGAGAGGTCCCATAGAACATATAGTACCGGAGAAGGGACTCGACCAGAAGGAAATTCACAGCAATCCAGATCGGGCCGCGCCAGTTTGAGTTGCCGCCGAAGAGGCCTGAGTCAGAGTCGCCGGGCACGTAGCTAACTTTGAATTGTTGGCCGTTGACATCCATGCTGACAGGATGGTCTTCGTGGTACTTGGACAAGCTGCGGATACCATGCTCCGACAGGAACTCTGTCTCGTCGAGCATCCTCTTCAAGATCTTCTCTAGCCGCTCCTTGCTGACTAGAGATAGAAGGAGCCGCTCATCCTTCCCTCTTTTGCGCATGGAGGCAATGTTTCGTTCCGCAACGTCGTGGCGATTTTCGATAAACCAATCCATTCGCCTTTTGAAGTTGGGAAACTTGTTGATTAGCTCCGGCTCCAATGTCAGGACCGCATATAGTGGGATGAGGCCGACGAGAGACCGTACGCGCATTTGCTGGCTCCATGGTCCGCCCCAAGAGATGGCGTCGTAGTAAAATCCGTCCTCCTCGTTCCACAAGCTCTTTTCTTTGCCACCGGCACGGAAGCTCATCGCATCTGCGATCAAGAGAAAGTGCTCGAAGAACTTTGAGGCAATGTCCTCGTATATTCGTCTATGCTTAGCCAATTCCAGTGCGATGTTCAGCATGCAGAGGCAGTAAAATGCCATCCACCCTGTGCTGTCGGCTTGCTCGAGCACTCCACCGGTAGGTAGCGGCTCGGAACGGTTGAACAAACCAATGTTGTCCAGACCCAGAAAGCCGCCTTCGAACACATTTTTGCCCTCGTAGTCCTTGCGGTTGACCCACCAGGTAAAGTTGAGGAGCAACTTCTGGAAAACGCGTTCGAGGAAATCTAGATCCTGTCTTCCGTACATTTTTCGTTCAATCTTGAATGTCCGGAAGACGGACCATGCGTGCACCGGGGGATTGACATCGCCGAAATTCCACTCATAGGCTGGGAGCTGCCCGTTAGGGTGCATGTACCATTCACGAGTGAACAGATCGAGCTGCTTCTTCGCAAATTCTGGGTCGATCATGGCAAGCGGGATACAGTGGAAAGCCGAGTCCCACGCTGCGAAGAACGGATACTCCCAGGAATCCGGCATTGAGAGAATGTCGTCCAGATGCATATGCTTCCAATGCAGATTCCGGACATTCTTGCGGTTCTCCGGCGGAGGGGGCATATTAGGGTCGCCGTTAGCCCACTGATCCCATATGAAGTAATAATGCTGTTTGCACCAGAGCATGCCGGCAAGGGCCTGGCGCTGGATATTCCTCAAATCTTCGGCCATGGGAAGAGGGCTGATTCTGTAGTAGAACTCGTCGGCTTCCTGCCGTCTTTGCTCAATAATGTCGTCCAGAAGCTCCTCGTTAAGGTAGCCGTCGTACTTGCGAGACAGGCGGAATCTGACAACAGCGCACTCTCCTGGAGGAACCCCGTCGCCTTGGCCAAAGTCGTACCAAGCAGCGCATTTGGTGCCAGAGCAGCGAGGATTGATGGCTCCCTTCTCTTCATCGACAATCCACCGGTGGAAAGCGTCCTTGACGTATGATTGCTTGTTCTTGACCCCATAAAGCTTTTGGAGGTTGGTGTCATTTTCCGTGAACATGAGTTGTGGATGAACATCATCAGCATTTGGACCACAGCCTGGTGATGGAGACAGTTGGAAGAAGCGATGGCCGAGCTTGTAGTGTTTGGACTGTGCGGTCATCGGTCCCACCATGCGGATGTTGGGTTTGAGCTTTTCAGACTCATGGCCCCAAGACCAAGTGTTTCTGAACCACATGTGAGGGATGATATGCAACGGAGCTGGCTCCGGGCCACGGTTGTAGGCCGTGACTCGAAATAGCAGCTCTTCAGGTTCATCTGTCTCTTTCGCTGTCTCGATGAAGATGTCAAAGTAACGATTGTCCTTGAAAGCGTCCGAGTCGATGATGTTGAATTCACGCTCGTGCTTGCCACGTTTTGCATTTTCCTGGATCAGTTGTTCGTAGGGAAACCGTCTCTGAGGGAGCTTGTAGAGGTATTTCATATACGCTGGAGAGATGTCAGCTGAATGTTTCTCGAGTTTGCAGTTGCCCAACTTACAATGCGTTGGAACATTGTCCAAATGAAAGTGTGCCTCCTTGATACTTTCCCCGTGGTTTCCCTGAGGATTGCTTAGACCGAAGAGCCTCTCCTTCAAGAAGTCGTCCTTCTCGTTCCAAAACGCAAAGGCCACGTTCTGGAGTCCATGAGTATCGGACACTCCAGCAATGCCATCTTCCCCCCAGCGGTAGGCTCTAGACCGGGATTGGTCATGAGAGAAATGACTCCATGCGTCACCATTGTCTGAGTAGTCTTCACGCACAGTTGCCCACTGACGTTCAGCAACATAGGGACCCCATTTCTTCCAGTATTTCGTACGCTCGCGGTCCTCTTTCAGCCGCTTCTCTTCCTCACACAAGTACTCATGGTGGTCAACAACAACCATATCGCATCAACGGAAGGCGATTCCGGTTGTGATATACCTGGGACAGGTCAACGCAGATCAGCACATGCAGCGGAGTGAGCGTTCCGGCTGTGTGAAACCGGGAAAATGAATGAAGGTGAGTATATGCTAGGACTGAGGTAGAGATGAAGTAGGGATAAGGATGGACCGAGAGGTCTCCAGCAGCATGAACCTCCTGTATAGAAGGAAAAATGAGCGACAGAGGCTGGGCTTCGTGAGAAGGTCGGAAAGACAGAAAAATTCCCCAAGTCGCAGGGGGGATGACGATCGGCGAAATCGAAATCGAATTCTTGATGGGAATTGGCAGCCGCCGTGTCGGTCGCCGTTGCCATCCCACCTGCCCACCAGCTCACCAGCTATGTACGTAGAGCTTGCAGAACCTGTGCAGGAATCTGGGCAGGAACAGTCGTCAGCGGCGCCAAAAGGCCCCATTGAACTGCGGCTAGTGAGGCTCTGATGAGCGGCGATAGGCTGTGCCCAATCTCTCTGGGCACCCGCTAACCCAGCCACTCGGTCGGCTGGTGGGCTCAACACTGAACAGGTTTCCCGCCCCAGTTCCCACGCCCCAAACACCAACAAACCTGGCCTAGAGCCCCGCGCCAGGTAACGACAAGGCTGCCAGTGCTACTTGCCTCGTACATATTTAGGTGCCTAGTCGCTAGGTACCTTGTAGCTCGTAGTTAACTAATGCCATGCCCCTAGGCGCCTGGGTCGGCCTGGCGAGCTGGGGTAAATACTTCGTACCCTGTACTCATTACCACGCCCTTCTCCTACGTGTGAGGTAGCACCTATTAGGTAGCGGACACAGCCTGCAAGGTGATTTATCAATATCTGTCATTGTTAATCACGGTTCTCTGCTTTCTGCTACAAATCTTACATCTCTCGCACGCTTGCTAGCTGCGTAATTTGAATCTAGAAGCAGCTTTCCCCGTTCGTACCAGATCCCAGCCAGGCGAATTGAATATCTATGCTAATTTAAGTACCCGAGCCTCGTGGTATTTCTCCTGTTCCCTTTTTATTTCCAATGGATTGCAATCCCAGAAATCTGATTGTGGTACAAGTGTCCGTATGCAACTCGGCTGTGCTTCCAACTCCTCCAAAGATGCAGAGCTGCAATGCCGGTCATCATTTAAACAGCGCCAGAATCTCCTTCATATGCTGTTCGCGCACCTCTTGCTTGCTCAACTGCTTGTAATTTTGATTTACCGACACGTCGGCCAACTGCTGTTTTCGTCTCTGCAATTCCACAATCTTGCCTTCAATACTATTTTCGATTTGATACCGTTTGACGAGGACGGGGCGCTTCTGCCCGATGCGATAAATTCGATCCACTGCTTGCGCTTCGGCTGCCGGGTTCCACATCGGCTCCATGATGAACGCTCGCGATGCAGCCGTCAGATTCAGTCCTTGTCCGGCAGCCTTGATCGACGCCAGGAGAATTCTGATGGTGTTATCTGATGCGAGCGCATCCAGCGACTTCTTGCGGCTGTTGAGGGACATGGTGCCATCAATGCGCACGAAACAGTGGCCATGATCGGTCAATGCCCTCTCGATGAGATCCAGGTGCGACGTAAATTCGGAAAAGACGACACATTTCAGAGGGGCTTCTCCAGCAGCCTCCAACGCTTCGCTCTCTTGGTTCATTTGCTCAATATCTGCCAACAGTGCCCTCGTCTTAGTATGAGGCCCGGTGTAAGTCTGCGCGCATTCATCTTCTTCCTGTTGGGCGATGGTATCGTCTGGCGCCACGAGGATGTCTTGCGCAGTGGATCCACTAAATCCAACATACTGGGCAGTAATTTGGGCGGAACAGAATGGACAGGTAATGACTTCCTTGTCCGTCATGCTGTCAAAGGACGGCTTTGTCGGATTGAAACAGTCGGCACAAACGAGGTCGAAGCATGGGAGGATGAAGCATCGAAGCGCCTGCTCCTCGTCATCTTCGGCCTTCACAACTTCCTTGGTGATGCTCCGTTCACAGTTCCTGCACACATCCAGCTCAGCCTCGGTCCTCAGATTCAATGCCTCATAAGCTGCTTTTCTCGATATGGTTGGTAGTGGAGCATCTTCGTCGACGTCAATAGCGTCAGCGGCGCTAATCCCTTTCAGCAGCTTTAGATCATTCTCCTTGAGCAACTCTCGACCGTGGGCGCAAATGAGCCGTAAGGTCATGATGCCACGGAGCACATGATGTTGAACTCCACTGTTCTTCTCTTTTGTACGAGTGAGCTGTTCAATTTGGACATGAGCAACTCCTTTGAAAAAGTCATGCAGTCGTCTTTCTTCGTCTGAAAAAGTCAATTTGGCCACAAAGTCTTTTCTCTCCGGCAGGTCGATTCGGTCTCGAAGTCGACGGAGTGTGAATGAATCCACAAAGACACGCAATGCCTTCAAAAACGCCGGATCGCCTGCTTGCGCCGGTCCTCGAATGTACTGATTAAATCGGCCTGACGTATCATAAGGATACATGCGGAGGAATCTCGTCAGAGACCCCAGGTCGTCCAATCGATTTTGGATAGGCGTTCCAGTCAAGCACCAGCGCCGTTGGGCCTCGAGACTGTAGCAGGCCTGTGACTGGAGAGCCTTTTGTTCTCTAATCGTATGCGCTTCGTCAAGCACTATTCTGAACCATTTTACCTGTCTCAGGGGGCTCACGGTTGCAGCAGTCTTGGAGAATTCAGAAGCCACCACCCCATATGTCGTGATGATCATCTCGTATTTCAGCAACTTGAATGGGTTCTTTTCCCGAGTTGGGCCATGATAAACGTAGTAATTCATGGTTCCAGGCTGGACATGCTGTGCGATCTGATCCTCCCAGTTTTTCACTGTGCTCGTCGGACAGATTATCACTGTCGCCTTGCTGTTAGATAATATGATGTGCTGCATGTCCTGATTGTCGCGCACTGGTTGCTCACTCGCAAACAGTTCAGCCTCCCCTAATGTACTTGCGATGAGGGAGAGGGCTTCCAGCGTCTTTCCGAGACCCATAACATCTGCAAGGAGACCACCAAGGACTTGCTCGGGCTCATCTCTGACAGAAAGACCTGTGACGACTTCGTGATAAGCGACGTCCCCATTCTTCCGTTGTTTCCGCCGCCAGAGTGAAGAATTATCTGCTTCATCACTGCCAAAAGTGCGCGGCTGCTCTTGTCGCAGAAGAAATGTGAGAGCCTGCTTCTGGTGACTAAGTAGAGGTGTTGTAATGATGGACGGTGGCGGACTGGTTTCAACCAGAGGCCGACTTGCATTTGCGAAAGAGTCAAAGAGCTTCGAGACTGCTTCTGTGGCTTCTTCAAGAGTGCGTGTGTCGGACAGGGTTCTCACCTGGCCCGCAGCACGCGGGGCTGGGAAAACCGGCTTTTTCTGTCCATGCGGATTAACGATTGGGATACCCGGTTCCGAAGCCATTGGTGGGCGGAACCAGAAGTTGTGTTGGCCAAAGTGCCTACCAACCTTACCGACATCTCCACGTCGGCCGTAAAGGTTAACAATCATCTTAAGCTGTTCAGAGCAAGGCTGGTGGGGCCACTCATTTGGTTTTTTGCGTCGATTGATCAATTTCGCCTGCGTACGAAACCCCTTCAGTCCATCTATGGCCGGTGCAAGCGCCGCAGCAAAGTCAGGGTTGACTTTGGCGAAGGTTGTACCCACCGGATCTTGCACGTCAATCACCGTGTCCTTTGACGGTTTGCGGATGAGGGTACACTTCATGACCGGCCATTCTCGCTCCTGGTGGAAGGAACTTGCAGTCGTTTTGGGCTTCGGGAGGAGGTGCGCTTGTGCGGTTGTTGCGATGTGGCCGTAGCATACCTCTTGATCATCGAGCGACCGAGAGGATATGATCTGAACATCATCATCCCCATCTTCTTCGTCATTGGTGAGATCAACCAGGCTGTTCTTGGTTACCTCGGCTGCTTGGTTGGGATCTGGTCGCATATATTCACCGACGATTCCATTGCCATGACGATAAGAGGACTTGCCCATCTTTGGTCTTTGCTCGCGCTGGTCTTCGGCGCTCAGTTTTACCTTTTTACGAGGATTGCTGATGCGGTCCTCTACCCCATAAATGCTTTCGAGCATGGATTTTTTCACACCATCCATGTGACCGGCTTCTCCTTTGGGTGAAGTTGAATCTCTTGGAGTTGAAGCAGATGTCGCAGATTTTAGAGATCGATTCAACGCCCGAGGGTCGAGAAGGGCCCTACGGTTAAAGTCATGAGGCAGCTTTGAGAGACTGTTAGATGATAGTGAAGGAGATGATGAGCGCGATGTGGTAGAGCCCGGTTTTCGAGGAGACTCTGACCTTGTGGTGTGGGATTGATCAGCGAAGGACATGTGTTTCCCTGTAGTTCCTGAAATAAAAGAGCGTCAGCTTGTCACTTGTCCAAGGAACTTTGTTCTCGATTTTGTTTGAGTCCTTGCGCCTGCCAACTTGACGGAAGTCCACTCAGATCACTGTTTTGCCCAAGTCCAAGAGTGACAAGAGGCATTGACCGGTAATTTGAGAATCCCGTTTGTGTGAGTTGAGGAGTCAGACTTGGTTTTGGGTAAGGGTTCATCTAGGGCAAGGTATGATCTAAAAATAAGGATTTCATGAGTCTTGGGCGTTCAGATTTACCTGATGTCTTAGGCATTTTCTTCAAGGATTTGGGGTCCAGCAACATATGAGCGTTGCTCGCCATATCCTATGTTTGTTTCTCGTCCACGACTACAGAAGCGTGTCACTTGTTTGTGACAATTGTGACTGCAGATCGGTTGAAGTGAAGGGGGTGGCGAATCATGTTGCGGCATGCGGCGTGCGACAAGCCTCACAAATGATGCTCGCGTGGATGAGTGAAAGCCGCAATGAGATGATATGACTATGGGATGAGACGCACGCCACTACAGCAGTCAGGAGCACCGGCTTGGAAAAGCCATGACAAGAGAAAGATTGCAGTCAGTGATGGAAGGAGTTTTATTAGGTTCTGAATCAAAAGACGCGCTCGTACTAGGGCGGTTGCAGCCTTGCGCTAAAACAGCAAATAATGGTTGGCGAGGCTGAGCGAGGCTGAGTAAAATCTGGCCCTTCTCTGACGCTGATTCGTCCCACAGTGACAAAGGATGTACCCAAAGGAAAGAGACGCTATGTAAGAGACCATTGACCTTCATGACGTAGTATTACTTCCAAGTGCTGACCAGGCAATTTTGCGACTTCTTTCGCCGCTTGCTGATTGAGTCCTTTCTTCCAACGCAAAATGCCGTGATAACCTCTTTTTATGTAATATCATTCGCACCGTCATCTGGCGCACGCGAGCCCACCATCCAATCTTCAAGGGCTAGCCACTCACTCCAGGTCCTCTCGGCCGCCTCAACCTCGGCGTCAGTAGGGTCATACAGCGGCCGCATGAAGGGTACCGTCTCCAAGGGGGGTATGTCATAGTCTCTTTTGACCGCCGCCCACCCGCCACTTTTGGCGGCAAAGAGGTAGTTCCTTCTTTCTTGCTCTCGTTGTGGCCCAATCCCAGCTCTCCAGTCGTCGCCGAAAAATCCGTGCAGGACTTGGGGCACATCCATTCCCGTGACCACAAGACGCCGCAGATATGGAATGAGAGATACAGCGGAGGCGGCGGCAGTTGCTTCGGAAGCAGAAGGCCTTACTGCATCTCTATCCAGCCGCGCTTTCCCACTTCGAGATCCGGACGTGGTGTAGACAGGATGCGGCTGACGCTGGAACGGGAGCAGAATGTTGATAAATGACGCGAACGCCTGGACAAGCGGCTCGTGCTGGGCATGATCTATAAAATAGCGCTGACAGCTTTGATATTTGGGAAACCACGCGATGATGTCGAATTGAAAGCCTCCTCCTGCTGGGCGTTTGCCGTGGCTGTCCGCTTCCGAAGGGCTACTGATGCCAGTAAACGCTGCATCGCGAACAGACCTCGGTGCGCTGAAGTTACTTTCGGACGACGATGACGAGAACGCCATATTGGCTAGCAGCTCCTGAGAACCGTGCTAAAAGCGCCGTCAAAACTGAGAGAGCCGCTCTGAAAGGGAAAAAAGACGCATGCAAGTCTCCCGCCCACGATAAGTCGAGGATGAAGTGGCATCAGGCTTAGGTGCATCCGTGTCCAATGCGCGCATCATGAGAGACGCAGCATCGATATATCAGACAACAGGAATATTGACACGTTCGACGGGACTATGCCTTCATGCTACGTGCCGAGACCACAGGGTGTTGACATGCGGAAACCGGGGGGCGGTGAAGACGTGCAAAAACAGCTGAAAGGGACAAGCTGTGAATTGTGCACTAGGTTCGTTGAACGATGGGGTTTCTTTCCCTCGCCACCAGATTGTACTCCCGAGGATGAGGGAAAACGGAGGGAGCAGCAGCGATGAAATAGTCCAGTTCCGAGGCTGCGTAAAAATGTGCCGTCAAGGGACGAAGATGAAACTTTGTTTGCGCGCTGGATATTTAATGAGCTGTTTTGATGGGGATGCACCGTAGGGTCGGAAATGGAATTAATGCGACAGCCTCATGGCACATGCCAATCAACACGCTACCAACGGCCACCAACGGCTTTCACAGCGGTTCCCTCTGGCATGGCATCTGCCGGCCTTGAAGACGAATCATATTCCTCTTGAGCATCACTAGCACTTGAGTAATCTCCCCGCCGGCATTCGATTCCGCTAGGTACAAGTAGCCGGATTTCGTACTCAATGGGCCCTTGCCGGCCAAGTTCCACGTCCAGAGCGCCGTCTCATCTACAAAGAGAGGAGAGAATATATATGCGCAGCAGCATCAATGGCGCCGAACAGCTTCTCACTGTCGTCTCGACTTCCTCTACCGAATGGCCTCTCCATTCCTCAGATCCACTTGGGTGTGTACCTGATGTCAAACCGAGAAGCTTCGCAGGCAGTCAAATGGGCCCTTGAAGCAGGATATCGCGGGGTCGACAGTGCTCAGATGTACCGAAATGAACGAGCCTGCGGCCAGGCCATATTATCCTTCCTAAATGACAAAGCCAGCAACACCGCTGGCTTGACACGAGAGGACATCTTCTTCACCTCTAAACTGGCGTCAAACACAAGCTATGACACTGCTCGTCGCTCAATTAGACAATCAGTGGAAGCAAGTGGCCTGGGTTACATTGATTTGTTCCTTCTTCACAGCCCATATGGAGGGATGAGCGCTCGCCTCTCTAGTTGGAGAGCTATCGAGGACGCCATCCAGGACGGCGAGATCAAGCTCGGAGGGGTCAGTAACTTTGGGATCAAGCATTTGGACGAGCTTGTTGCCTCCAAGCCACGCATCATGCCCTGTGTCAACCAGATCGAAGTCCACCGTGAGCTGATCCCCTCAGATATAATTTGTATTCCGAACAACCACGCTGACCTCCTGCATTTAGCATTCAATACCCGGATAGATATTGTCGAAACATGTCGCAAGTATGGCATCCTAATCGAGGCCTACGCTCCTCTTGCGAGAGCTCTGCGCATGGAGCACCCGACCATTGTATCACTCTCGAAGAAATACAAATGCACTCCTGCGCAACTGATGGTCAGGTGGAGTCTTCAACACGGGTATATTCCACTGCCTAAAAGCGTATCTCGAGACCGAATCAGGTCAAATGGTGATGTTGGCCATTTTGAGATTTCCAACGAAGACATGCAGACAATGGACCGTTTAGACGAATACTTAGTGACCGACTGGGATCCCGTCGACGCGGACTAAGGCCTAGACTGCAGCTTTACGGATGACCAAGCGCTTTTTAACCGGGGGAGTGGCCCGGCCATTGCGGTTGTACTGGAGAACAACAACCAAGCAGAACCTGACTGGCATCCGGTTGAACATTGCATATTCAGCTTGTTCCTGTCAGGTGATTCCCGAGCAACCAACAAGATAGCCAACAATATTCTTCCCAGAAGCCTGGCCAACGCAGAAGGACGAAGTAGATGCAGAAGCAAAGCTGACCCGCAGCCACCCATGATGTCAACGGCGTTCCGAGTACGGAGTATGTTGCACTGGAATGCAGGTCCCAGGCATTTGGGCTTCGAAGGTGGAAGTTCCCTCTTTTTCATGCCCTGTGCACTATGGCCATAGAGGAGACAGGCGGAGATTGGAGGCTGGTGGAGCAGCAGCGGACAGAAAAGTCTTCTTCGATACACAAGCCCTAGTAACTCCTACAAGTCAAGCCCTGCAAGCCCCAGAGATTTTAACAGTGCGAGAACATTTCACCCCGCATCATTTTTTTGTGTGCGTGTGAAACAGAGAACAGCATTTCGGGTCCGAGTCTCCCCTGCAAGTGAAGTGATTGGGATATGTGATTTTTGATTGGAACAGAAGTCTCACGAGTCCCAAGATGCGCATTCGATGAACGGATGATCTTCCGACTAGTGCACGCAAGGTCTTCCTTGTAAAAAAGACGGCGATTCAGGGTTTATTCCAGCTTAAGCATTATTCTTGTCCTCGTATGTACTGTACGCAGGTATCCAACGGCGGAGATAAGGTTGGTAAATTGGGCCCCCTTCGATTGCTTAGTGGGGGAGGTGACCAACATTGTATCGAGGATATGTAGGGATGGTGGTCATTCCTGGGGAGATTCGGCCTTGCTCGGAGCATGGGGTACCTTTCGTGGTCGATTTGTCCGTGCTTTGTCACTTGTGCACCTGAGAGTGTGCAGAGATTTGCGAAGGGCTCGAAACAGCGGATCGTTGAGACTTTACCGACAGAGGATAAGAAAAAGAAAAGCAATGAGACGACGACGACGACGACAACAGAGCAGTGGCTGGGACTCAGTACTCAGTAAAACTTCTGGCAATGGGTGCTCAGACGGAAGAGGGCTTACTTCAGCGACTGGCTGTCCCGCTTTCCACGTTGTTTCGCCCCCAGCTTTTATTCTTCTCCTACCCGCCTCGCTTGGAGTGGCCGATGTACAAGCGATTCTCGACACTCTCTCGTGTCTCCCATATCCTAGGATGGAGTGGCGCTGGGAGGTTCCTCTGTCTCGGCTTCAATAAGCCCGGGAGGAGGAGCGGACAAAGAGAGTGCTTACGGTCAAATTTCAACTGCCGCTGGCTGGAAGGATCCTGGACACCGGTATACCAGTCAGTCCTGCAACAAGAACGCTCAAAGGGGGAGTGGGACTTGGATCACGATCTGCTCCCAGTAGCAGAGTTTTCTCTTGCTCCCCTTGCCACAAGGCAGGATTGACATCAATACGCTCCCGTCTCTTCGCCCTGTTTCATTTCGCCTTTCATAGGGGGAAGTCGAGTCGTGACAATGGACTTAGGATCGAACAGGAGTGAGCATATTGCGGCCTCCATACTCGATACCGAGTACTCGAAACAGCGACTATCGCCCCCTTAAACCAGCTGCCTGTGTTTTGCCGGAAGATGGAGTTGCTGTGGGTTGACGGGGCGATTTTCTAGGCCTCATGCTCAAGCAAAGCGCAGGCAAGCCGCCTATCGAGCCATCTCTCGGGCTCTGAACCGTGCTGAGTCAGTCTGCAAACCCCCTTGTCTATTCATCCGATTATCTTTGGTTGGGCGGCAGATGTTACGTTAGCTGCAGAAGTGGCGTATGATGGGTGCTAGGTGCTGGTTGCTGGTTGCTGGTCACTGGTTATGGGATAGAGGAAAACCATCGACAAGTTTGCATATTCGCTGGTGGTCAGGTAGGTTCCTGCGCGTCGACTTGGGATTCAGCTCACTGGTCGCTCCTGGCCCCGGGAGGCCTGGCTAATTGCTGCCTTAGTCAGGACTCCAGTGTACCAAGTGCCCATCCATCTCGCCCACCTGGCTCTGGCATCTGGCCTTTCAATACTGTCAAGTCCTGTATGAATGTAGTAGGTACAGCGTACCTCGTACCCGGTACCGTTGTATCTCGTCGATGAGTTCGGCCTCTACCACCTTGGACGGCCTCCACTCTCAATCCCACGCCCGATTCCCTTTCCTAAGTCCCCGACGACAGACCCTGCCAGGTGCCCTAGTTCTTGCAGCGTCAACAGTTGGATGGTTGCGGACGCATAAATAGTGACGGCCAATGTACCAGCTGCCACCAGTCACAGGCCACATAGACCGCCCATTGGCTAAAAGGGCACTAAACGGGGTGTCCGCGCAAATCATCCGCCCTCTACCAGCAGAGTAAACCGAGTACCCAAAACGTGCTCGCGCGATAGACAGGGCTTTTAACTAAGTCAGCTCGGCCACTTAGGGACCACTGGGCGGCCCTGGTCTGCCCTGACGCCCCTCCACGCCCCCGGCCACGGGCATCTCCCACTGTGCGACAGCGCCAATCCGGGTACCACAGAGGGCCTCGGGTGCCTCCAGCAGTCAAGACTTGCCCTGCAGATTCCCTTGCGCGATCGCCCTCAAATCCTTCCACCTCGTCGTCAGTTTCACAACGGTCCCCTTCCCTCCAATTCCCAAATTCCCAATTCCTTTGAGCTTGTTCCCTCGGTATCGCCTCCTGAAAGTCTATTCACACCTACTCTGTGCCCGTTGAGAGAACGACGTAGAGCTACAAAAAGCTCTCCCTAATTGTCGCCCACCCTGACAGCTTAGACGATTCATCGTTCACCTTCTGCTAATATTTTCCCCTCCCCAAGATACTCCGAACTCGCACGATGCATCTTCCGCCGCCAGTTCGTTGAAACGTTCCCAACTGCGCCGCTCACGTCCTACTTCCTGTGAATCGCCTGCGTATCATTGCCACTCTGCTGTTCCCTCCACTCTTCCTGCGGCCATCTCCATTGCGACTTCACACATGTGAAAGCGATCGGCCTTTGTCCTGATCTAGACCTCTTTCCCAGAGGATATTGATACTTGTCGCCACGCTTATCGACGGGGAAATCTGGTCCAACTGCCTGTAAGATACAAGAGGAGGGACGTATTTCAGGAGACGTTGCAGTACACATATTTAAGATATTCCAGCACCAATTCTATATTCCCCGTCCCGAATCAGTCGTATCATGGACTTCTCGTACTTCACCTCAGCCCCGCAGCCCTACCAGTTCTTTGGCTTGCCTCACACCCCTTCCACCACACAAACAAGTCATCTGGACGAGTTCAGGACCGCTCCTCCTACTGTGAGCTGCTCCCTGTTCGTGAGGTGTCTGAGAATGTGGCTAACTGTCTTGTAGGATCAATATGACGCCGCCTTCGCGGCATTTCAGCAAAGTTTCCACTATGACCCTGCCACGTTTCTCGCCCAGCCGCATCAGGCGCCCACTCAATCTCCAGCGATCCAGGGACGCCATGACTCGATGGTGTCCATGCCAGAAGTGGATATGACAAGTCTCACTGCACCTGCAGTCGACGTGACGACTGATGAACCTACGGTAGCAAGAAGCAGCAGCGAAGAGAAGGACACCTTGACACCCCAGCAAAGCCGCAGGAAGGCACAAAACAGAGCTGCGTAAGACCACTGAAAGCTAGACCTCTCGAGGAGTAAATGATTCTAACAGTGATCCTCAGCCAACGAGCGTTTCGAGAGCGCAAGGAGAAACACGTGAAGGATCTCGAGGCGAAGTTGACAAGTCTGCAACACCAGTCGGTGACCCTGAACGGCGAAAACGAAAGGTTGCGGCGTGAGCTCGCGAAAATTGCAACCGAGAATGAGATCCTTCGCGCTACATCTGGTGCGGCGTCGAATGGTCCGACACCGTTTCTGGAAGAGCCAGATGAGTTGGTCGGGCCGTTGGGGTATGTCCCCACCGATCGACATTCGAAAGACCGCTCTCCGGCTAGCAGCAGTGGTTCATCCTTCGACATGAGCTCCAAATACGCCCACTTTGGCACATTAAGGACTATCACGGTGGACAATGACACTGGAGAACCTTTACTTGGGGCCGGCGCCACCTGGGACTACATTCAAGCCCACGAACTCTTCCGCAAGGGTCTGGTGGACGTCGGCGATGTCTGTGAGCGCTTGAAAAAGATGGCGAGATGCGACGGCCAGGGGCCCATCTTCCTCGAAAGTGATGTTCGGATGGCGATTGCTGAGAGCGCCGTCGCCGGAGGGCGTGATGAGCTGATATGAGTCCTGTTCATCGCTCCCCAAAAACTTGAGCCTCACCTCTCCACCAATCCCCACACCTCTGATTGAAAGTTCTATGACCAAGCGTTGGCGCTCAGGAGTATTGGTTGCTATTATGTCAAGCGAGAGGGCTACGCATTTGGAGGAATTCTGTCAGCGTGATTTGTGCAGTCTGTTCACCTTTCCTATACGACGAGGCGAAATGTCTCCCAAATTCGTACCTGGCGACTTTCCTGGTTCCACTGCGTACCGCGAGAGATTACCAGGAACCTTCATCACCAAAAATCCTCCAATCCCCACAGCTATCTCAGCATGCAGCTCTGCAAGGGCACGGAGATTTGCATGCAACGCTCTTCAGCCCTTTACCCAAGTGGATCGTGGCTGTTTCTGACAAATGGGTCTTGGCTACCTTAGGTCAGCCGAACCCTTTCTCCCACATGGGCGCCACGAGCAAACACATGTATGAATTACCACCCTAACCGCCTATCTGCACCGAAGACCACCGCTTTCTGGAAATAGAGAACATTTCTGGGTCACACACCATCTTGTTCTGCCGAATCCGATTACCGAATAAGATACGCGAGCCTTGAAAACTTCTGGACTGCCGCCCCTTTGCCTCATGTGGTCAAGACGCCGTTTCTGGCTTTATATGCTGGACAGACGAAGCAACCACTGTTAACTGGACAATGGTACCACCTTTGGAGTTCTCAGAATCCGAGATCCATGATCAGGGACGCATATCTCTCAGTGGCGTTGGAGATTCGCAGCAGCGGCACCGACCCTGGATGAATCGAATCATATTGTTTGGCACCACCGGGTCGCCTTAAGGCCTAGTCCCATGCACGACGTCCCGGCCCACGCAGGCGTAGAAATTTTGAGACCTCCAATATGTGCAAAGGCGGCCATTTGTTGGAAGCTATTGGGTAACCAGGTAGTGTTATGGGCAAAATGGATCGGCTCAGACCTTTGGAATCATGTACGTGTGTGAGCTGGCGTAGCAGAGCTCGCATGGCTCTCCCACATTGGCCAATGGCCACGGTTCATCGTATCAGCCTGGCTGAGGTTGAAGGCTGTGCAAATCAATTGGAAAGAATCACTCGATCAGTCCCAGTCGTCATCATCATCATTGTCTTGATCGTTTTGCATCTCATCTTCGTTGTCCTCCTTTCCTTTGAGCCGCATGTCATTCTCTGTGAGCGCGCCGACCTCAACAAGAAGGCGCTCAAGATCTTCCAGGCTCGTTCTCACACCGCTAAGCTGGGCCAGAGTAACAACCTGGCGCTTGATATCGCCATCCTTGTAGACTAGAATGGTCGGCGTGTTCTTCTCGGGATAGCCCTCGATGCACAGATCGGCACGCATCTCGCAAAACTTGATGTCTCCGAATTTTCTTGCGGCTTGTCTCCAGATGTTGGACAGGACCCGAGACTCGACATTAGTGCCTAGGGAAGAGGTTAAATTGACCAAAACATATGCCTTGGACGATTCCTCCGTGACATCCCGCGCATAATCTGGCTTTTGAAGCGGAAAGACTTGACCATAAAGTGACTTTTTCTGCAAGCTTGCAAGTTCGGCGAGGCGTTTCCGGCGATAAATCTCTAGAAATGCTTCATCTTCCTCGTCTTCGAGGTCATGAAGTTCATCCAGATCTTTGTCTTCTAGCCGATTCTCATGGGCCTTCTTCACCGCTTCAAGTAAAGCTTCTTGAATTATTGGTTCCGGATCGGGTTGCTTTTCGGGGATGATGCCATGTTTGCGAAGGATGTCGTTCCTGTATATGTCACAGAAACCATGTTAGATGGCAGGAGAAGCACTGGGGAAGGATGGGGCGAGACGAACCATTCTGTGTCTGCATTGGGATCATCGACGGGGACATTGACAGGCATATCCATTGTGAGCCAAGAAGCGCGCAGGCAGAAAAGAAAGGATACTGAAAGAGAAAGAGTCTGTTGGTGACAATGAGAAGAAATGTCAAGATATATCAAGATTCCATTCTCATCAGCGGCCTTCCAAGTGGCGTGAAGGATAAAGCCACAGTGTGGCTGGTGCTGTAAAACTGTGGCTGTTGCACAGACTCCGCACAAATTATTGACGGATGGAGGAGGACACCGTCGACAACTCCAGCCCACGTCCGACGCCAGACCAGAGGCCTCG
Source organism: Cladophialophora psammophila CBS 110553 (assembly GCF_000585535.1). Classification (NCBI taxonomy): domain Eukaryota; kingdom Fungi; phylum Ascomycota; class Eurotiomycetes; order Chaetothyriales; family Herpotrichiellaceae; genus Cladophialophora; species Cladophialophora psammophila. Next base: position 1,843,655 of record NW_006912924.1, read on the forward strand.
ACAGCATTGGCAACCAGCCAAGTTTCTCCCTCCGATTGACTGACATCTATTTCTGTTCGCTTCACGTCCCTCCTTGTTCCCAGCTTCAATCCTGCGAAATGATTCTCCGGTAGTGGCATACAGAATCCCCGTACCAGCTCGTTCTTGCCCTAGGGGCATGCTTGTCATCCTGAATCTCTACCAACCCATCGATTGAATGCGTGCGTGGTGCTACTGTTCAATATGAGTTACGCAAAGAAAGACGAGGATGCCGAACACTCCGGCTTCAAGCTGGATCGAACTTCTGTTTTCCAAGATGGTATTGCCTCCCCCTGTTTGGCTTTCACTGCCCAACACACCGTTTGCAAAGATTGACCCATATCTCCTTAGCTCGGCTGTTCAACTCTTCACCTATATCGCCTCGAAAATGCCGCACGCTGCTCACCAAGATCGCCGTCCTCCTCTTCACGGGAGAGAAATTCCCCACAAACGAAGCCACCACTCTTTTTTTCGGAATTTCAAAGTTGTTCCAGAACAAGGATCCCTCGCTGCGTCAAATGGTCTATTTGATACTGAAAGAGCTGGCACATACCGCTGAGGATGTCATCATGTCCACGAGTATCATTATGAAGGATATGACTGTGGGCAGCGAGATCATCTACAAGGCAAATGCTATCCGGGCTCTCTGCAGGATTATCGACGCTACGACGGTTCAGGGTATTGAAAGGCTAATCAAGACTGCTATTGTGGATAAGTCCCCCGCGGTCTCTTCGGCGGCTTTGGTTTCATCGTACCATTTACTTCCAATTGCCAGAGACGTGGTCCGGAGGTGGCAAAGTGAGACTCAAGAGGCCGCATCCTCTTCCAAACCCAGTGGTGGGTTTCTGAGTTTCGGGGGTGGCTCGCAGCATTCACTCGCCGCTGCAAACACCAATTACATGAACCAATATCACGCAATTGGTCTGTTGTATCAGATGCGGTCACACGACCGAATGGCTCTGGTTAAGATGGTGCAACAGTACGGCGCTGCAGGAGCAGTCAAGAGTCCGGCTGGAGTCATGATGCTAGTTCGGCTGGCTGCCCGCCTCGCCGAGGAGGATCCGAGTCTCAGAAAATCTATGATGCAGATGTTGGATACCTGGCTGCGGCATAAGAGCGAGATGGTGAATTTCGAAGCTGCCAAAGCCATTTGCAGCATGCCAGATGTTACCGACGCCGAGGCCGCGCAGGCCATCCACGTCTTGCAATCCTTTTTGACTTCACCAAGAGCGGTCACGAAATTTGCGGCCATCCGTATTCTTCATTCTTTCGCCTCCTTCAAACCCCAAGCCGTCCATTCCGCCAACCCCGATATTGAGGCGCTGATCTCCAACAGCAATCGATCGATCGCTACGTTCGCGATCACAACGTTACTGAAGACCGGCAATGAAGCTAGTGTAGACCGGCTCATGAAGCAAATATCCGGTTTCATGACCGAGATTACGGATGAGTTTAAGATTACCATCGTCGAAGCTATCCGGACGCTCTGTATGAAATTTCCCAGCAAACAGGCCGGCATGCTTACCTTCTTGAGCGGTATTCTGAGAGACGAAGGGGGTTACGAATTCAAACGTGCCGTGGTGGAGAGTATGTTCGATCTGATCAAATTTGTTCCGGGAAGCAAAGAAGAGACATTGTCTCACTTGTGCGAGTTCATTGAAGATTGCGAGTTTACCAAGTTGGCGGTGCGGATTTTGCATCTCATCGGTGTCGAGGGACCAAAGACGCCGCAACCTACAAAATACATCCGCTATATCTACAATCGAGTCGTGCTGGAGAATGCCTTGGTTCGTGCAGCAGCCGTGACTGCCCTTGCGAAGTTTGGTGTCGGGCAAAAGGACCCTGAGGTCAAAAAGAGTGTGCAGGTTCTGTTGACGAGATGTCTAGACGACACGGATGATGAGGTGCGCGACAGGGCAGCGCTGAATCTGCGGCTGATGCAGGAAGAAGACGATATCGCAGATCGCTTCATTAAAAATGACTCGATGTTCTCGCTATCAACCTTCGAACACAAGTTGGTCATGTACGTGACATCGGACGACAAGTCAGTGTTTGCCAAGGCATTCGATATAAAGTCGGTCCCGGTGGTATCTCACGAGCAAGCGTTGGCAGAAGAACGTACGAAGAAACTCACGACCGCAACACCTACACTGAAAGCACCGAGTACGGGACCGGCAAAACCCAAGGCAAACGGAGCCGCAGAAGGACCGGCAGCTGGTGCAGCAGCCGCACAGAAATATACACAGATCTTCGCCAGAATACCCGAGCTTGCAGCATACGGCCCGGTCCTGAAATCGAGTGCTGTGGTTGAACTTACAGAAAGTGAGACCGAATACGTGGTGTCGGCCGTGAAACACATCTTCAAAGAACATGTCGTCATTCAATACGATATCAAGAACACCCTTGAGCAAACTGTGCTCGAGAACGTGACTGTTCTAGCCTCCCCTGCCGACGAAGAAGAGCCCACCCTCGAAGAAGAATTCATCATTCCCGCCACCGCCCTGAAAACCAATGAACCGGGCGTTGTGTATGTTGCATTCCGCAAACTTGGGGGCATATCTGCCTTCCCTGTCACCGCATTCACGAACGTCCTTAAATTCACAAGCAAAGAAATTGACCCGACGACGGGTGAAGCCGAAGAAGGAGGCTATGAAGATGAATATGAAGTTGAGAATCTGGAGTTGACAGGCGCGGACTTTGTCAGTCCGGCATTCGCGGGAAATTTTGATCACATCTGGGAGGGGACAGGGGCAAACGGGGAGGAAGTTAGCGAGACGTTGGTGCTGGGAAATGTCAAGACTTTGGCTGGTAAGCAGGCGCATCATTTCTCGGAACTTTCGATATGTGGTCTTGGTTGCATTGCTAACGTGGACGATCTTGTAGACGCGACGGAACAACTCTCGCAGGCGCTCTCTCTGCAAGCTCTTGATGGCACTGATGTGGTTTTATCCAACACAACCCACACTCTGAAAATGTACGGCAAGTCGGTCACCGGTGGAAGAGTGGCGGCGCTGGTCAAAATGGTGCATTCGGCCAAGGCGGGCGTTACTGTCAAGGTTAGTGTGAGGACGGACGAGACAGGAGGGGGCCTCGCGCAGGGCATCATTGGTGCGCTCTCCTAGGCTCCAAAGCTTGAACCCATTGGGATGGGAATGGAGAGGGAGAGGAAAATCATTGCGACCGCTGCGAAACGGTAGTAAAGGGAAGGGTAGCAGGCCCGGAGTCTGACCCACGCTTGGAGACTGACAAGGCGGTCCGCCATAGAGCAGAATCGAAACGGATATCCAAACTCGCACGATCGAAGTCGCACCCGATCAGAAGCAATTGACACGTGGACCATGGGCGTTTTGTCATTAGGTATTTCGTAACCTCCCAAACGGGTCGGGAGGGAAAATGGAATTTACGCCAAGAGGAAAAGGAAAGAACTCGTGCTGTTTGAGAGTCCGACCCAACCGGGGCGTCATAGACTGTTCGCGTTCTCCAATCCAATGTTCTCTCCCCCGGTCATCTATCTGAGCGATTCAAGGCGGTTGACACCTCCCTCCATGCCGCTCCGCCTTTCAATTCACGAGAGCATATGTCTAAAGTCTATATCTATGCAGCCAATACAACACGAAGGTCGGGCGGGCTTTACGCCAAATTCCCCAAACCGACAGAATCTCCCGTGGTCTTCAGAAGTCGAGGTCGAGGCCGAGCTCGTAGTCAATTTTTGCCGGTGGGTGCTGGGTTGGATGGGATCTGTAGATTCCACTTAGTTTGGTACCTTGCAAGCAGATACTCGAGCGCGTCGTGGCCGATGCCTTGGTTTCGTCGCATTCGTTGAGATTTCGGGACGTTGTTAGGGGCTATATTTGACGGCGTGGGTTGGTTGGTTGAATATATGGTTTCTCTGTCTCGTCCTGGTTGAAATGGGCTGTCCGATCGATCCAAAGATCCCTCTCTGATCAATTGGTTGCCGCTAATTTAAATGGCAAGGTTAACGAGACAAATTGAATCCGATGCCATGTGGAGAGGTATCTCTGGTTGGGGCCTGACGAAATGTGTCTGCTGAGGGCACGGTCGAAAAGTCGATGTCACCGCGCGCAAGTGACCTGTGTAGATGATGTCAATGAAAGAGCGAAGCGCCGTCTGCTCCATAGATTCGGGTGTGAGGTCGCTTCCTGCCCAGCGTCTTTCTTCGTCGGCGTACAGAGCAGGACAGCATGAGGCTAGCGGGACGATGGAGAATGTAGTGACTTATTGGCCGCGCAAGACTCTGAACGCGATCAGGTTTTTTTCTTCGACCGCCCCTTCTTCGCACTGGCAGACACTGGACTTGTTTCCGCGCCGGACGAAACGGTCGTTACGTGTTCAGCTCCACGATCGGCCTGCACGGCGGGCATCATGACGGGAATCCGGTCTGATTTGTCCTTCTTGGCCATCTCCTCCTGTGCAGTCCTCAACACGTCAATATTGCTGCTGAGCCACGTTTGGAATTCCTTGCGCTGCAGATAGCCGTGCGTGTTGAACCATTGTGTGTAGTTTCCGGTGATTTCCTTGTCTTCCCATTTCTTACCGGTCGAGGGGGCCGAGTAGGTGACTTTCAGCTTGTAAACGGGGGAGTGTTTCGTCGCGAACGAGCGCAGTGTAATCTAGTTATCAAACCGGTGTCAGTTGCTCGCATCTGTGATAACATATAAATGGGGTCAGGAGAGACAAACCTTCTGACCTCCCTCTCTGACACCGACAAACACAGTCCCCGCCTCCACCGCCCAGATCCAGTATGTTAATGCGCTATTCAGCACAAAATATGCGGCACATGCAGGACCTGTATATGCCTTTGTGGCATCCCAGCCGAGTTTCCAATCCGCATAGAAGAGTACGCCCGCTATGAGCACAGCTGTGTACCCCAGGGCAAGCTTCACGTTTGTCGTGTAATGTTCTTGCTTGAAGGCGTAGGGCCTTGGGAGTGTCGTGAGATACGGTGCGAGGGCGTCGTCGGTTGCGTTTTTAAGATCTGTCAATACAATTTAGTGAGGATCAGGGACAGTCGGAGGGAGAGCTAACGAGGAGCCGTACCATTGACAGAGTAGAGTGAGACTTTCTGCGGAGGTGATGAAGACATGTTGGATGTTTAGGACCCAAGCCCGAGAAGTACAGAAACCAAAGGAATGGACTATGGCTTTGACATGTACTGTACAGAGTACCGAGTGCGTCGACTGGCTATCACTCGGCTCCGAATGGACACATTGTCCCTTGACAAGATTGTTTTGGGAAATCTGGGGAAATTCCTTGGCATTAAAGATGACTAAGAACTACTCGGTAGGTTTACTTGGAGCTCACGTGCGACTCACCTCGACTGTGCTGCTCAAGTTGACATATCAACACATATGAACCCTCCCCCTTCCCCTCTGCTCTCCTTCACCTTGGCCCTCACCTCGCTCACCTCGCTCACTCTCGTACTCCTCCTTTATCCTAAACCGCTCCACCGCGTGTAGAACTCCCAAGCTGCTCAACTGTCATTCACCCTAGCCAATATCCTCAGAAAGAAATCTTTAAAACAGGAGTCTGCTAGCCTCCAGCTGCCAATTTAATGGAGTATGTGGATTTGCTTGAGTCTCTCTGTGCTTCACCGAGTATCTCCAGAAAGTTCGGTGAGAAGGGTACCGCGACCACTGTTCAGAGGAAGCAAGTGAGAGGCAGGAAGACTCTGGAGGGCTGACACAAGGTTGAGTGTGAGGGCTTTGAAATCTATACAGGTCAATATACAAGTAGACATTGGACGGGGCTTGTGCGGGCATATCTCTGTGGCTCAGCTGAACACCAGCCACCGAGCCAGCTCCTATGGATGGAAGGAGTTCCTTGAATGAAGAAGCTGATTCTGCCCTTCTCCCTCCCTCCCCCCTGCCCAAAAAAAACCACCTCTGTCAGTTACTATCGCCATACGGGCCGCAACACAGCAAGCAGTCTTAACACATGACCAACAAACGGTGCTTCTGTCCCGCACCATCGGCCGAAAAGCACCCTAGGAGATGTGTGGTGTGCTACACGGCTGAAATTGGGGAATACTCGCTTAGGTTGTCTCGCTCTGGGTAAGTATCCATCTACCGACGGCAACGTGAATGAAGTCAACGTGACACGCCCTCGCCCTCGATGTCGCAGGAGCCTACGAGTAAGGATCGATTGCCATATCCGATGTTACCGCACAGTCCGACTATGGTGTCCGAATATTCTAATCAATCATCTCTGTCGCTTGACCCTGTGTGTGATGTCGAAACCGAACCTTGCCCTCAAATCAGTGCCGAATGTTGTAACTACTCACGAACGCATCACTCAACCGAACTTCGTTCACTGCCCTCCGTCCATGTGAGGTTGGCATTTTTCGCAGATACGACAACGGTCATGAAAAACCACTTGCGACAAGTTCGGCCTAATGTGGATCTTTCGGATGATCTCAACAGGGGAACTTGCGAGTATATTTCAGATTCAAAGGGTCAGATGTAATCGAGGGGGATGGGATCGTTCTACTTCAAAATGGTCTTCTTCCATGGTAGTTTAGAACGAGAGGAAATACTCCGTATAAAGTGAAAGTGAACCAAGAACTTGAAAAATTATTACATGGTATATCGGTCGGATAAATGTATAGATAAATGTTCGCTTGAAGCTAGTACCTCCTTCCCACTTCCCGTGACGCTCTGTAAACCTTTAAAGGGAAGCTCCTCCTATTTTCCCTTCGATCTTAAATAGCCTAGTACTCCCGCTTTTCGGTTAAGATTGATGCTCTCTCCACCCATTACTTTTCTCGGTGGGTGGTCTTCAGAAGCGATTTGTCAAAGTTGGCTCAGACTGGTGATCAAAATGTGGCATCAAATGTGGCTTGCGAAGGTTGAGAGATGCCATCCTTACTGGAGAGAATCTCCTTTTTTTGGTCTCGAAGGCCGCGCTCAATTTGTTGCCGCTGGAGGAATGTATCTCAATATAACCCTGTCGGGGGTTGTCGCTATGACCATCTTCTAGGTCCATTGCTCTCAATTTATCGTCATTTCGTTCAAAAGTTATCTTCACATCCGAAGGTGAATGAAGGACCTAGATAAAGTGTCATGCTCTCTACCATCGTCTGGAGAATTTCGAAGCCGTCCCACCTCCCGAAAGGGTAGCTGCATGTCCTTTGGGCATGGGAGACACATCGTCAGGGCAAGGCCGCACCATCATCTGCGCTGGTAGTGGCTCATCACTCCCTGGTAAAGCTGGGTAACATCGTCTCTAATTCGGCACATCGTCTGGCGTTGAGTGTCAAGGTACGTCAAGACAAAGTTGGCGGTCATTTCTTCTGCGGTAGCCTGCCCGCCTGCAATGCTCCTTAATTGCTGGATGAATCGTCTCCAGTTGTCTCGTGCAGCTTGGTCGAGAAACTCGGCACTGTTCGGATCCTGTGCGTCGGTACAGTGAACCCACATCAAACATTGCTCAGTATCGTACGCGAGGCCCCAGGCCTGGCAGACAACGTCTCTCACTGGAAAATTGGACGAGGCAGTCAGTCTCATCGAGTTGACATTATCGTCCAGATTGGAGGCTCTGCGAATACTCACTTGTCTTATGATAACTTATGAGTTTGTCGAACTCCTTTCGTTGCTCATTTTTCTTGTATAGCCCGTATGCGAGAACAGCGGTCAGTCCAGTCGCTGCGGCCAAGACGAAGGGATTGAAGCATAAAATTGTTGTCGTCAATATCACATCTCCTGTATAGCCGGCAAGCCCAGCTGAAGCCAGAGCCTCTGGCGCAAGAGAGGTTGCAGCTACTGTTTGTGCCACTTGTATGGTCGAGAAGGTCGAGCATCCTGCATACAATGAGAGACCCATGCTGACGCCTTTGGCTGCCATGTGGCACTTAATCTTTTCACGTTCGTCGATTAGGCTCTCACAGACGCCTCTGTTCGACGTTGCCAGTTGAGCCAACGTCTCGCCGAGGGTATATAGGGAATCACAAAGCGCTTCCTTCGGCGTCATGGACACATCTTCGCCTGCTTCTGCCCCATGAGCATATTGAGTCAGAGCCATTGTGGGCTGTGTTGACGCTGAGACGATTTTGATCGATGTTAGCCATACGCTAACAACGTCGGTCAATGATTGAAGTCCCCACTCACAGTGTCGGTACCTTTGCAAGCAGTCGACGAAGCGATTTATGTCCCTTTGGAAATTTTGATGCGACTCTTTGTACTCACGCTCGAGCTCTGCCCTAGGTCTCGTGGAGAGAAGGTTCTATACGTAGTCCATTAGACGCCTGACGGACTGCATATGATAGGCGACATGTACCGTGAACCTTCTGATGATCCTTTCACCCCAGTGATCGGTTGAGGCATTCAAGAGCTCTAGGATAGAAGCATTTGTTATCTCTCTGGCGGAAAAGATAGAGAAGTTCAGTCCGAAGAAAAAAGAGACTCCCAAGACCAACACCCTAGGGAGGAGCATCCGAAATTAGCAATCAAGGATCACAAGTGGCAGATTTTCGGTTCTTACCACAACGGAGGCCGATCGTCGGTCAAAGCAGCATTAAGTTCTGTGAGAAAATGGCCCCTTGCTTCCAGGCTGTAGGAGAAGAATGCTTGGCTGAACCAGACTCTCCAAGTTCGAGACACAGCTTTTATTCCAAGGATTGCCTCTGTGGTAACCAGAAACAAGAATCGGCGAGATGACCTTTGGAAGATCCTGGTACACAGATCTTGACCGGCAGATCGGAGGGAAGCACTAGTCAAGATTCCATGCTCGGACAAGCCGAATCGGACCTGCGTGTGTAACATCAGGATATGGGTGCACAAGTGGACAGGATCTTGATGAAACTTGCCTGGACAACTGTCCGCCCTCCGCTCGTCACGGCCAGGTGGTGATCGAGAACCAAGGGCGCCGGAGCAGGATGGAAGAGCTCAGCAAGAAATTCGTCGACCCTGCCAGCATATGTGGCCGGTCTATAGCGATTCGTAGCGAATTCAAGATGGTACTGTTCTTCCGCGGCTGGATTAGTACCGCCAAGTCCAACCTTCTCAGGGTCCCGTTCGGCCAGATCCAGCTTGTCGAGATCAGATCTGGCGCAATTGCCCCTAGCAAGCGCCATTTCGTCGACCTTAGCCCACCACTGAATGTTGGGTAGATCAGCTGGGGAGAGACTGAGTACGCGTGCCAGAAGAAGCTGGAGGGGAACCTGTCAGAGTCCTCGAGGCCACCAGGTGCGGATTTCGGGAGACATATAGCTACCTGGATGCGGCTGAGGCTGGCCACAAGAAAGGCAACCAGAACGGCATTCCTGTGCATGGTTGCCTTGCATCCTGGCATCAGCCACCAAGAGCGACGTTCTCCGCGGCCCTGTCAAAAGCGAAACCCTACGCGCCGGAGGGAAATGTTTCACCAGGCCACGATAACGCCTTCTGCATCTGCCGTGAATCTGCCTCGTATTCGCAGCAGGTTCTTTTGCTCTTCTCTGAGGAGCAACACAAGTGGGTGTAATCCAGGCAGTCCGACAGGCACGATACGGGGACTAATCTTCTCTTTCGAGAAGTCAACGGTTCGAGGATCCATGCGTTATGCTGAACAGGCGTCTATATGGTACCGATGAGGAGCGACAAGCTGCTGTTGATACTGTACTCGCAAGTACTCGGTACTGGGTAGATTAGGCTGGATTATGCTATTAATATTAGTGGGGCCTTTGCCCAGATTGTTTTGGGGCTCCACCTACTCCACTCACTCCACTCACTCCACTCACTCGATCGGTCCATCATCCCCTCAATTCCCCGACCGCATCGCGTTTTCACCTCAGCTCCGTCTTGCTACAGAGCAAGGCTACCACGTGGCGTCTGAATAAACATACATACAATCGATTGCTCGTGCTTGCGCTCTCGTCACCTTCCCTCAGCATTCTTTTGCTGTAGGTGTTGGCCTCACAAGTCGTGGCTTTCTCTAACAATCTCGAGTTTCTCGACGAGGCGACGCAATGGACGTGGCTCCGAGGCCGGGAAGCGACGCCACTGGATTGCAGCCCACGTCTATCGTGTCGCCCGCAAGAGGTAGAGGTCGGATACCGCCGCCACCTTTCAATGCTGGTGGACTGAAGCGGAATGCGCTGGATCATATCAGAAGCTATCGAAGATTCTTCAACAGCAGCCAATGGGCGAGAATCGACTTGCATGCAGCTGAAGGGCCGTCTGGGACAACGGATATTGGCAAGCACTCAACTAAGAAACAAGCTGTTTGAGACTCTAACTGGGTGGACCAGTTTCAAGCCAACAGGGCGGCAACTACCAGGAGGACCCGATAGTGAAGCGCAAAGTCATCCAGGGTATGCTGATGACTGACCTACAACGCCTTCTCGCCGGGATAGATCGATTGGAACGCTCACTCCGTCGAGGACGCTACCCGAGATGGCTCGTCAACGGTACATTGTGAGCTTTGTTCTTCCCCCATCTCAGTGCCACCTCTGGTGAGACTAATGGCTTTCTCCTTGTAGAGCTGCCCTGTGGAACGCAATCGTCATCAACTACATACCTGCCCCGAAACGAGACAGCTACGGTAGCCATATTCTGCACAGCAGCTATATCGCGACAGGGGCATACCTGCTATCACTGCCACTCTTCGGATATCCCATACTGAATTATGAGCGGCAGTTGTCGTGTACAGTGGCTGTTAAAGAGGGCCTGATGGACCTGTATGGACTCGTGCGGAAGGGCGCTGTTCTTGACGACGCTGATATTAGTTGTCTCACCGACTCCCAGTGGGATGTAGTTCCCTGGTCCAAGGTGGAAACTGATGTATAGGATCTCATTTCCCCGAGGTAGCCAATGTCAAGAACAGGGAGATGTGCATGTAAAACCCTTTCAAGCTCGGTCCGTCGCGGCAAAAGCTAGGTCAAAGATATGCACCAGATCTGCACGACCGCACACCGAAACCAAGATCCGATCCCGCCCGTGTCAATGGGGAAAGGATTCTCCATCAGCGGAGGGATAGTGGGAGCAACATGAGACATGTTGTCGGTGAAAGGGGGTGAAGGTGAACTTAGCAAAGTGATAATGAGGAACTTCCCCCTCTTACTGGCATCGTTGAAGGGAGAGCGGGAAATAAGTTCGCCGAAACTGGAATAGTCTCGCGATCCTTGCGCAGGAGCATCCCATTAGATGACTTGATGGTTTCGAGAGCTTTTGCGAATACTTTAGCTTTCAAGCTGAGGGAATGCGGATGACCTTGTTATAGATACTTAGAAAAGGGGGAGCTCTTCGTGGGGCCGAGACGGAGGAGTGGAGTCTAGATACCATGGAGTGTTACAGGTAGTCCGTAGATACCCATTCTCGATTTTGACGAATGACAAATGACGGTGCCAACTGCCGAGGTCGAATGGATTGGGGTTCTGGGCACTTGAATACCCGTAGAGGGTACTTGGTGAAGAGGCGAGAGGCCCGAGTCAAAGAATCAATGATAGAGCGCAGTCTACGACCAGGATGGAGCGGTCTGAAATGAGAGAGATATTAAGTCGCCATTCATTGACACACAGATACACACGTCTTCAGACAGGTGTGTGTCACTTAGCGTGCTTGAGGCTGACAGTTGCAAGCTTGCCCTTCACGAACGCTGAAGACGATATCGTCCAGCGCCGAGCGCTTCAAATCCTGCGCATCCTTCAACACTGGCCGCCTCTCGCCCTCATAGCCGACTATCCTCATCCACGCCTCCAGCCCCTTGATCCGATTCGGGCTGATCTCGTCAAGGAGAGCCATGTCTCTCGTCGCCCCGAACCCTTCCCCCCAATACTGCCACCATGCTTTGAAGTTTTCTTTCCAGCTCATCAAGGCGTCGTCGGTCGCGACGTTGGGTCCGACGCCCCAGTTGGCAGGGGCGCCGGGATAAGGCTCAGCCTTGGGGAGATACTCCTCCATCGGCATGCGCACGAACTTGGCGTCTTTCCCCGTCACTCGAGCCGCTGCGTCTGCTATTTCCTGCATGCTGACTTGGTCCGTTGCAACCTCGAGATCCATGCCTGCCGATCGATCGATATTGTCAAACATCCACGAGACAAACGGCCCGACATCGTCCAGCGCGATAAGTGGAATTTTCCCGTCAGCTAAGTGATTCCGTCAGAGAAACGTGTCTAGCTGAGAAAAACCGCCCAGGGGCTACATACCTGCCGGATTTGCCCAGACCAACGAGCCGTCGGGCTTTTGGTCTGGCACAAACATGCCTTCGAAAAGCATGTCCATGTATGGGCAAGTTGTGAAGAGCGACGTCTTCATCCCTGCCTGGCCTTGTGCGAGGATGAAATCTGCATCGCTTGGTCAACTCGGGGCCTCGAACTAGATCTGAGACTTGTGGATATGAGGCGACATACCTCCAATTCGCCCCTTAGTGTCATTATGGCAGCAGTGATATTCTTCGTCCCACCCGGCCTTCTTCAGCGAATAATCGATGCTGGCCCAGATATAGTGCTGGACCTTTTCATGTCGTGCAATCTCGTAGGCCCGGAGTCCATAGAAAAGCTCGTCCTTTTCTCCCAGAGTGAAGCCATCGATGTTCACCCACGCACCGTACACGCCATGAAAGGCGTGGTGCAAGTCGCTGAGACTGTCTTGCTTACCTTGTATCAAGGTAACGTTTGGGAGAGAGGCGAGGGCCTGTGCACGCTCCGAATTGGGATCACGGGTAAGCACTCATGCCTTGTAGCGACCACTCTCTGACAATGCTGCCAAGGGTCTCGGTAAGCTTGGCTCCTTGAAGATATATACTATGAAGAGCAAAATGCAGACTCGCCTTTGACAACAGGAGCACCCTGCGCCCCTGTTCCTCCCAAAACCAAGATTTCGTTGAGATTCGCCATGACTTCCGTGGTGGAGCGCCTATCCTCTGCGAAGGCATCGCTGCAACGCAGCTCTTATATTCATGCTTCGCCCCTCGAAAGCAGTCTACGCAAACTGGTTCCTAAACCCCTTTGTTGAGTCCCATGAACCTTTTCAGCCAACAAAGCCAACTTTCACTCACCGGGCATCCACACCATCAACCATTCCATTGGACATGCGTCCGGGCACGGCTCCGTTGATTATTCTAAATTTGAAATACCGGACCTCGGTCATCGATCAGTGATCATTTACCACGAGTGAAACAGACACTGTTCCCGGTTGCTTGTACGCAAGCCGATCTGTTGTAGTCCGATTGTAGCTGAACTTGACGCTTTGTCTCATCTCCGTGTACATAGACGCACCACTTGGTAGAGTCCGTTTGCCGTAGCAGCAGGCGAGTGTGATTACATCTGAAGCAATAGGCAGACTACCGAGACGACTTGGTCGAAGGAGTCGCCCCGCAAGTTTGGGGAGGTCACCCTGGACTTGGAGCGTCAATGTTGTGGCGTAAGGTGCTTCGCAGGATTCCTAGGTTTTCAACCCCAACTCAAATTGAGATGCGACATCGTTCTTCTGTCAATGTGCTCGCCTCGACCCTTGAAGTCGGTGCCGTCTGAATATTCGAATAGAAGACGTCGGTTGTGGTAAACGACGAACTTGCCTCTTTAGGTTAGGCTATATCTCATTTCCCACCACTCCTCGCGTCTCAACCCCGCGACCTGACTACAACGCAATCCTGACCTCTAGGCGCCTATTGAATCTTATTGGTGACGAAAGGCCTTGAGTATCACGGGAGTTGATCAGAGTTTATCTAACTTTGTGTGATCCTATGGCTGCAAGTGAAAGGAGAGCGCGAGCTATGAAGCCGAAACATAGACCCTTGCCTCAAACGGCTGCAAGCTATCCTTGCCAGGATCATCGACGTTTGCAATGGCAAGGCTGAAGGTTCGGCCATCCTCCAAGACTGCCATGGGAGCCCATTTCTTCTCTTGGGTGGACATATTGGCCACGGTCAAAGATTTCGTCCCGTCTGTTCCCTCTTTGACGAAGACGACCATGTCTTCGTCTGCTTTCTTACTCTCAATCTCGCGAAATTTCCCGTACACGAAAACATCCTTGCGTACCTTCCTCAGTCTCACAATCTGTTTCCAAAATTGCAAGACACTGCTTTTGTTCCCGACTTGGTCCTCAACATTGATCTGCTCATGAGACTCCAGCACGCTCATCCACGGCTTGACATGATCAGGGCAAAAACCCGCATTCGCTCCTTGTCCCTTCCATTGCATGGGCACTCGTGCGTGGTCACGTGCCGTCTTCTGCAAGATGTCCAGCGCCTCAGAAAGAGCGTTGGGATCGCTCTTAGACTTCTCTCGAACCTCGTTCAGATGCGAGACGGACTTGATGCACTTGTACTCGTCGGCCGACCAGGAGCGAGGTGCGTTGATCATCCCAATTTCCTGCCCTTGGTAGATGAACAATGTTCCAGTTAGCGTGGCTAAGATGACGGCTAGCATTTTGGCAGCACGCACGCGGAACCCGGGGAGATCGGAAGCAAAGCGAGACACGGAGCGGCCTTGGTCGTGGTTCTCCAAGAAAACTGTCGTCCAGGCATCGGTATTTTCGATCACAGACTGCCATTTGAAGAGCTCGCGTTTGAAGTCTTTGGTGGTGAATGGACGGGGGATGAAGCGAGCGCCAGGTGTCTGACCCAGGTCCACCACGTCGAAATTGAAAACCATGTTTAGCTGTTTGTTTCGGGCCGAGATGTAGGCCATCACATCGGCTTCGTTCGGCGTGTACGGTAGCTCCCCGACCGTCATGGTGTCGTAGTTGGCGAGAATGTCATTGATCTCGCACAGATACTCTTGCATTCGCGGTCCATTGGCGTAGTACATCATAGCTGGTTGCGATTCACTTTCAGGGTAAACAACAGGGGCATCTGGCAGCCCCGGATGTTTTGAGTAGAGATTGACCGTGTCTATGCGGAAGCCGTCAATGCCCTTGTCGAGCCAGAACTTGATGGCACCTTGGTAGATGGCCCGCCTGCACTCTTTATTCTCCCAGTTGAGGTCTGGTTGCTCCGGTGCATATAGATGGAGATAATATTCTTGACTGGTCTCATCCCAGGTCCAAGCGGGTTTCGAGAAATTGCTTCGCCAGTTGTTTGGACGGCACCGGTTACCGTCTGCATCATACTTGGCTGGACGCCAGATATACCAGTCCCTCTTGGGGTTGGTCTTTGAAGAGCGAGATTCTTGAAACCAACAATGAAGACTCGAGGTGTGATTTATCACCAAATCGAAGATGATACGCATGCCGCGGTCATGAACGGCCTTAATAAGTTCTTCCGTCTGCTCGAGAGTACCGTACTTCTCGTGGATGTCTTCGTAATCTTGGATATCGTAGCCCATGTCCACCTGAGGACTCTTGTAGTGCGGACAAACCCAGATCACGTCGACACCGAGATCGCGAATATAGTCCAATTTGGACATGATGCCGGGAACATCTCCAACCCCATCGCCATTGCTGTCTTTGAAACTTGCTGGATATATCTGATACACCACTGCTTCTTTCCACCACTTATGTTCATGCTGCTGATGAAGTATTTCGATCATGGCTAGAGGTGGAATCTCGAGATATGATGTGCAGGTCGCTAAGAAGAATTTTGCGATAGACGTGAAAAATTTCTGGAGGAGCAAACTCAGAGAGCCGGAATTTCAGTTACCAAGAAACCTTCACCCATTGCCGGGCTCACCGTGAGGCGGGCAGAAGTCCTTTGCGCCTTCTGACACCGGCTGTTATCTCACCATGCGGAAGAGCACTCCACAGCAAGTGGATTCCATTGTTGACATCAATAAATGATTTTGTTCAAGAAACACTCCATCCGATCAGATGGCTTGATGGCGACCGAAGATTGTCGGGAAGGCTAGCGCTAGTAATGCCAAGCGATATGCAAGTCCAGGAGCCGATCGGCAAAGCGTCCAAAGATGGAAATCCGGTACTTCTTGTAGCCCCTATTTTCACAGTGACGGCCATCCTCCGCCATAGCGTAAGCGACGTAGCCGACGCAGGAATCTTTAGCCTTTTCTTCCACTTGTCGATGCTCGCCAGCCTTCGGGAATAGACGCTTCAATCGACATCAGTGTCCATTTTCAGGAGATGAGAGCGACTGCAACCTACCATGACTGACTGGACTGTACCGGCTGCACCCCAGAAACTCGCTGGCCATGTGCCTGTACAATCTCCACTTTTCACTCGTGGGGGACAAACCCTGTACTATGGGGTCTGGCTCTCGCCACTTCTAGCTCCTCTGGTACCGAGTATATAACGGCGCTTTTGTCCTTCGTAAAGGGTTGGCATGGGCCTCTCCTGCCACGCACTCTACCAGTTGGTCAAGATCTGCGCAGTGAAACCCTGTCAGGACTCAACTTGAACGGTGTTTCTCTCCTTTGTTGTTCGCCATGTCCCACATCGAAGACGTCAAAGCACCAGTGGAGGCTCACGCCGAGCCTCTCAGTGCTCAAAAGGCCGTTATCCAAGAAGCCCAAGCGGCAGCGGAAGTTGAGCAAGAATTGGGATTGTTGAAGTCCATCAGGCTCTACCCCAAGGCAATATGCTGGTCTATTCTTCTGTCAACCGCTATCATTATGGAAGGCTATGACTTGCTGTTGATGTGAGTAGATGTCGAAGAGCCTCTTTGTCGCTGTCATTGTCCGATTACTGATTCGTCTCAGGGGTTCTTTCTATGCATTGCCTCCTTTCCAGAAGAAATATGGGAAACAATTGCCAGACGGTTCATTCCAGATCCCAGCGCCATGGCAATCTGGCCTTTCCAATGGTGCCACTGTCGGTTCGATCTTTGGTCTGATGTTGAATGGATACATCTCTGAGCGCTTTGGGTTCAAGAAGACAATGCTTGGTGCTCTTGCCGTGATCTGCGGGCTCATTTTCATCCCTTTCTTCGCCCCGAGTCTCGAGGTCCTTCTCGCCGGTCAAATCCTGATGGGCATACCCTGTGAGTCTCTCCTTGATGCCTTCCTTGGATTATACTGACACGAAAAGGGGGGGTCTTCCAAACTCTTCCGACTGCATATGCAGCGGAGGTAACGCCGACACACCTGAGAGCCTATCTCACAACATATGTCAATCTCTGCTGGGTATGTGCGGAGGACTGAGTAACTCGAAGAACAGCGCTGATTGCCGGGTTTAGGTTTTCGGTCAGCTTCTCGCATCTGGAGTGCTGCGTGCTCTGCTCACACGAGACGATCAATGGGCGTATCGAATGTGAGTACATAGGTTCCTCTGACGCGGTTCCAGCTAAGTTTCGGTCAAAGTCCGTTCGCGCTCCAGTGGGTTTGGCCAATTCCACTCATCATCGGGATTTCAGCGGCTCCAGAGTCCCCATGGTGGCTGGTAAGGCAGAATCGCATCGAGGATGCCAAAGCTGCCCTTGGTCGGCTCACATCAAAGAACGGTGCTGTTGATCTTGACAAGGCAGTCGCCCTTATGGTGTATACGACGGAGCACGAGAAGGAGTTAGGAACCGGGACAACTTACTTTCACTGCTTCAGGGGCATCGACCTGCGCAGAACCATGATTGCGTGTGGCTGCTGGCTGATTCAGACGCTGTCGGGTGCCAGTTTCCGGTATGTCTTCAGCCCTCACGTCTTGTTGATATCACCGGTGTGCGACCATTCTAACGATGAGATTTTCCAGCACGTATTCGACTTACTTCTACAAACAAGCCGGGTTAGCAACAGACCAAGCTTTCAACATGGCAATCGGCCAATACGCACTAGGAATCGTCGGCGTCTTCACGGCATGGTTCCTTCTTCCTCGAATAGGCCGCAGAACTATTTACCTGCTTGGCTTGCTTTGCATGACAACTCTCCTTGTCACCATTGGCGTCCTGGGAGCAGTATCGAACCCTCCCACAACTGGAATCGCTTGGAGTGTCGGATCGTTGCTCCTGGTGTACACGTTCTTTTACGATGTCTCCGTCGGGCCTGTTTGTTACAGCCTCGTCTCGGAGATCCCTTCCGTACGCCTTCGAAGCAAGTCCATCGTCTTGGCCCGCGCATCATATAACTGTTTGAACATCGTCACGGGGGTTATTACACCATACATGCTCAATCCAGGGGCATGGAACGTGAGTCCTTCCTGAATATGAATGTGTTCACCTGCTGACGCCGTCGAAGTGGGGCGCGAAGACCGGATTCTTTTACGGTGGAACGTGTGTTTTGAGTGTCTTGTTCACGTTCTTCTGCATCCCAGAGCCGAAGGGACGTACATTTGCGGAGCTTGATATCCTCTTCCACAAAAAGACCCCTGCCAGATTGTTCGCGAAGACCCCCGTAAGTCTGTATGAGACCACTGCCCTGGACGAGACGTATGAGAAGGAATAAGGTCAACAAAGGATAGCACTGGACATTTCTGAAAGGAGGATTCAGTATAATTGGGCGGTGTAATTCGTGTTGAAGAGGGAGAGGCTCTTCGAAGCAGGGTTGCTAGAGGCTCCGATCCAGTATATCTAAACCGATATCCAAGTGTTCTTCGACAGCTTGCGTTTCCGCCCAAGATGAGCTCTGTGTTTAGTTTCATCGTCTTCCTCGAGTGTAGTTCCTGTCGACCAAAGGGGTTCTGTGCCTGCTGTTCTTAATGTTTATCAGATGTATGGTGGAGCAATGCCAAATTTCTGCGTGCAAAAATAACGGCAATCAACCCGTTCAACGATTCGCCGCTGCAGCTCAAGAACGCCGTCCAGAAAGCGCGCCATGAAGTCAGTATGGTAGGTGGGCTTCCGGACTCGTTGGAGCATTTGGACAGCCCAGGTGCCCCCCTCTCGATCTGCTTCAAGAGCATAGAAGAAGATAGGCCATATGAATCCCGGATTGACAGCGTCGTTATTGCGCGAGACATTCTCATCGACAATCTGACGCACTCGCTGCATCGCTTCCTGAGCCTCTCGTGTCGGAGTGAGCCACTTTCCATGTGCCCTTCCGAGATCGACAATCTCAATCTGATACGCAGCGTTGCACAAGTCTATGAGCATTGACAACTGATCAAGTAATGACGCAGGAACGACAGATTGAAGCTCTTCTCGGCCCAGCCGTAGAAGACTTGGTGCCTGTTGATGCAACAAAATCAGCTGCTTCCGAATTTTCGACGCCGTGTGATCAACTTCATTTTCGTCCGTCAGAGTCCCCCTTGAGCGGTGATGGCGATTCAGACCACAGATTGCAGTCCCTATTTGCTGTGTCTGGATATAGAATTCGAAAAGAGGAGACGTGAGACTGTCGTAGAGGATTGATGTTGGAGGAGGCTCTTGGTCAAGAAAAATGAGACTGGGCACCGGGACCGTGTTGTGGGAAAGAAGATGGCAGACTTTTGCGGACAAAAAACCTCCTCCACCAAGATGCAAAGCCCGGACGTGCAATAGTTTCAGCCATACCTCAATGCGGCATACGACAGGGGGCCAGGGTCGCTCCTGGATCCAGCGCTCAAGCTTGATGATAAATGGACCTTCTCCTTTCATCGTAATAGGGACGGTATCTTCCTGAGAAACGGCCTCAAAACATGACAACAAAGAAATGGCGACGAATGTCAATTCAAGATCTGGCAGAGGCAATCGTAGCATTCTGGCGAGTTCTGCTTTGGCAACGTAATACAGTGCTATTGCACTGGTCGTCTCCTGCCCGTGTTCTTCGGCTTCATAGAGTGCCTCGACTGCAGATATTGCAGTAGCTATGGCGGTGCTTCGAAGGCTCAACTTGGCCATGTAGCGCTTTGTGCGTGTCCAGTTTCCTCCATCGAATGGTGAGATAAAAGGAAATTCCACTTTATCTAGGAAGTGAGAGAATGAACCTTGGTCTGCGACGGCCGTCGAGGTAGATCCAGGGACATTG
Source organism: Cladophialophora psammophila CBS 110553 (assembly GCF_000585535.1). Lineage (NCBI taxonomy): Eukaryota > Fungi > Ascomycota > Eurotiomycetes > Chaetothyriales > Herpotrichiellaceae > Cladophialophora > Cladophialophora psammophila. The sequence goes on from NW_006912924.1 coordinate 1,863,426, forward strand.
TTCTGTTGGATATTGCCGTAATCGTCACGAAGCCCCGACGAGGAAGACTCGGTAGCAGGCTCAGGTACGAACAAAGGGTCCAGGTTTTGGTCGGGGGTAGGAAACTCAGTGCTCTGCTCTAGTCGTCCTCGCGGAGCTACATCAAAAGTGGATTGGGACCAAGCATTGTCAGTGCCGAATGGAGAGACTTGAGGGTCGTCGAATGCGGCCATTGCATCTTGGGATGTGGACGACGTGACATCGAAAGAGAGGACCACCCCATGATTGACCCTTGAGCGAACCTTGTTAGGCGCGCTCTTTTTACGAGGAGGAGGTGGCTCATAGGCGCATACTCGGTTGAGTCTCTCACACTACAGGAGAGTTCAGTCAGTCCCCCAAATGCGTCAAAATCACAACTGCAGCATCCATTTGCTCTTACATTATGACATTTTGGCTTTTCCTCGTCGCATTTCACCTTTCTGCCGCGGCAGGTCAGGCACCCTACACTCTTTTGTGTCAGCTATTTGCTCCATGGTCTTTGAACGATATTGAAAATAAAACCGACCACTCCTGACCCGTCCCTTCGGGATCTGTATAGTCATGCGAATAGGTGGACAGGACAAGACGGAAGTTGCGCTGATTATTTTTTTTCGCCGACGGTTGTCGCTCTCCTCCCAGCCAAAAGACATGAGGATGTATACTCAGCAGGCTGAGGAAGAGGAATAACTAAGCGGGAGCTCGCAGTGGGTGGCGAGGCGGCTAAAATCCGCCCTCCATCTGCCAAGACCAGATTGGGCGGAGGACGAGGCGGAGAAGTTAAGGGCAGCGTGACGCTATTCCGTATTCGCCGGAACATTTAACCCCTATTTCTTGCAAGGCTGAGATGCAAACCAGTCATGTTGCGAACATGTACCTAACAGTAGGTGATCGAGTCACGACGACACTCTTGCGCTTCAATCCCACTTTCAAAAGTTTCAGAGGAGTGCGAGTTTATTTGCTGATTCAGGGAGTATTCTACCATAAGACCTACTCCCAGGGTATCTGTTGTCCAGGACGGTGATCACAGGACGGTTTGGCCCCATTTGTCAACGGGGTTAGGCATAAGTGATTCTCCTTTCATCCCTTGATCACTCAGACAACCGCTCGCTCGAACAGCATCCGGTCAGTTATCTTCCCAATCTTTTCAATCTCGATCTCTCCCCGATCGCCATCTCTCCTCCAGATAGGGGAATTCATGGACGGTGTGACATCACTATGAAGGCCTGAGTCGATGGACGCAAGAGAGAAGGCTGGCCACTCACTTAGGAGTCCCAGCAATTATCGCAATTCATTTCTCAACATCCTTCCCTTGCTCAGATGCCTCACAATCTGCCTGATGTTGAAGACCAAGTCATCCGTCGATCCATCCTGTCTCAATTGGCCATTGACACAAGTCCTCAGCCTGAGCCTAGGATGTAGTCGAAGGGATCCTCGGTCTCCGCAATATTCTTGACATCACGGCTGATGATGGTGGTTACCTCGACTTAATGATCGAGCTGTTTAGTGACTGAGTCGATGGGGGTATCCTCATAAGGTTCAGCCAGCAGAGTCTGTTCAAGCCCGTTCCGCTGAATATCCTGTCAAGAGGTTTAATAGTCGGACTTACTACTGGGCTTTGTGAAAACTTATAGATAAGACGGTAAGGGAAACTTTCTTCATTGGCCTGTTGACCGGGTTATTTGAATACTTTGCTTAGCAGCGTGAGGAAGACCCTCCTCCCACTGATCGCCAGCTTCGCCATCATGGATCTGGCCATTTTTATTCTCGAAGCGAACGAGGCGTGTAAATTTCTGTATCGTATAGGCTATCTGAGACACCCTCCTTGAAGGCAACGAAAGAGCTCTACCTGGCCAGGAAACCGTCTGCCCGGGGAACGGCTCCCTGAAGAGGCACTTGATCTTCTGCAAGACCATGGCATTCCGTGAGCTTTCCCCAGCCGGCAGTCGAGCGGCGGTCATATCTGACCCTATGATCCTCCCCTTCAAGTGGCGCAATAGCGACGCCTATTACTATCTTAACCACCTAGGTGGGCTGCGCGTAGCGGACGGCGACCCTAGGGACATTTTGAGTGTTGAGAAATTAGTGGCGTGGATGAAGGAAAAGAGCGACTCGACTGTTGCAGATCAAAGTTATCTTTCTTTGCTGTTCCACCCCTTCTTCCAGGAAACACCCGAAAAAGCGGCTGCTATGGCAGAGATTCTAGCATATATAAAGTCGAAACCAGGAGTCTAGGTGGCGCGTTGTATTGATGTGGCCGAGTAGGTGAGCAGCCACTCCGAGCAGTTTGGAAAACGACCCCGTTGGGATACTTCATCATGGAGGTAGACATACAAATAGAGGACCCTGGAGAATCCGGTTTCGTCAAATTTGCTCTTCCTTCTAGGCTTTCTACATCGTTTTCCTGCCCTCTTTCCCCCCGCTCCCGCCCCCCTAAACTACATCAGTTAACATTTTCGTCCTGGCAAGGCTGGATAACTGACCAGGACCGATGTGATATGAGTAGAGTTCCGGAAGGCCGGATGATCATAATAGGTTTCTTGTCAAAGAGCCTTGCAGTGTTTATGGGGTTGCGGGGTCGACGGCCAATAATATTGCGACTCCATAGGCTCAAGTTCCCCTATTTGGCATTGGGGACTGCACGAACAGCCGGGAAAGATTGATCGATAGACGAGATGCGAGACGCGAGACTTCCGGGCCCGAGTCTCGAGATTAGATCATTCTCAGCTGGGTGGGTAGGTGTCTTTTCTGTGCTGAGGAGCGTCAAATCCATTCCTGTCATGTCTATCAAAGCAATTATGTATCGAGGTACGATACAACCGATAGCTGTAGAGATGAAGACGCCATAAACCCGCGTTCTGTCTGAAGACTTTTATGACTGTGTTGCGGGAAGCCTCAGCTCCATTTCTTGTCATCAATACCAAGTATGATATTCTAGGCTCCTCTTCAACCTCTTTTCAATACATCCTTGTTCCGCGACCCTCTATTCGCAAGCGAATAAATTCAACTCACACATTAGGGAGATCATTTATGGGGAGAGAGGAATTGGGTCTGCCCTGACACACGCCACTCTAGCCTGTCTGTCTTTGGGCCTGTTGATTGCAGTTTGTATAGACGGCTGTATCCAAAGCCCCTGCCTATTATCCCATACAACGTTGAGGCCACCAACAACCTTTTCGGAGACATCCCGTCCCTCACACAATGGCAGAAAACGCACGGGGAAACGCGACGCTGGCTCCAGGCACAGTTCCAGAAATGGAACTCTCCCATTGTGCAGGTGTTTGTATATCCCTTCAAGAAGCCCGAGGTTCTGCTGGGCGGCCACCGCGAAATCCGCGACATCCCCTCCGGCGCCACAAAGTGTTCGACCGTGGTTTCAACGAGCCAAATGCATTCGGTACGCTTCTTCCAAAGCAGTTCCTCTCGATCAAGACTCCCACGCCCAAATTCAAGTTTCATAAAAAAGTTGATGAAGGACCTGGTGTGCCCACAATACTTCAGCCCTGTGGGTCTATTCTTGACCTATCGGGGCATTTTGAATTCTGTAGGTACTTTTTGGGGGGTAGGTCCAAGTCCAGGTCAACGGTCCCGATATCTATCCAAAAGTCATGAATTTGGTGGATCTATGGAAGGCGAAATCGCCTATTGCTGGGCAGAGGCCTTTCGATGTTAAACATGACCTTTGTAAGTTAGTGTACGATATCATCATGGTAATCTCCTTCGGTCTTAGCGATGACTCAAGCTGCGCCAGAATGCAACTCAGCGCCAACCCTTTCGAGTGTGAAATGAAGCGTAAAAGTGTATTGAACTATTCTAAATCTATCTGGTCGGGGAGGCTGCTTTTATAGCCATAATTACTAGCGTCTTGGCGTATTTCACACGAGCAACCGAGTTATCATTCATCGACGAGCAACCAGAGCCAGAGCCATGAGCCTTACCCCTTTCCTGACATATCGGTGGACGCCGAGGGCCAGGCAATGGTTGAGCTCACTGAAAGTATCAGCGCAGGATACACTTCGCCCTCTCCATACCTGTACACCTGGCTGGCCCTTCGACTTCATTCCATTCGGTCCGCCGTGAAGATCAAGAGAAAGACGACCAGACGGCCGATCGATGCCGCGGTCGCCAACCTCCCACCGACAAATGAAGAGGCTCAAAAGAGCGCTAAGACTGCAGTAGAATATCTGATCTTCCGAGAGTGCGCCGCAGCACCGGAGATGAATCGACATCCAAATTTCCACGCACATCTACAATGAGGCATGTAGACGATGCCAGAGAATTCACATGGTTCATCGTATTTCGCATTGCGATTGGGTCAAACAATGCTGGCGAACCGTCGTTATTTTTTTTTAGTTATTTGGCTACATCATCGGTGGCCACGACACGACTCCGAACAGCTTTGCATGGGGGTTACTATACCTAGCGGAAGTTCCTAGCGTCCAAGACAAGCTGCGAGACAGAATGCGAAGTGCCTTTGGCGACGCCGCACCCGAAAACCGCCCATCGACGCTCGACAAAATCGTCAAGACGTCCAACCTATACCTCCAGGCCGTGATCGAAGAGATCCCCCCGAAATTCGTGCGTGCCTTGAGTCTACCTTGCTCCTCCGTCATCTTGGTAAGCAATTAAGCAGCTCTCTTCGCATCCCTCTCGGATCGAGAGCTGGAGCCAAGTGGAAAGAAAGTATCGAAATGAGGATCTTCGGCCCTGACCGTGGGTCTCGCTTCCCCAAGAGCTTCGGATTGCTCGATCGCCCACTTCCGTTGCGATCTGTCCAGGGACTCACTTCCAAACCCGAGTTAAAGCCATATGAGAGATGGATGAACAACCTTTTTCTTCGGTATACCGGTCACCATCACGTCCTCTCCATAGGCTCGTTGCAGCTGTCGCTAGACTTCTGCTAGCGTGCGACGGGTAAGTTCGGGGTGCGGCAGATTCCACCAACTCACGCGGTGCATGTACACAAACTGGATCCAGAAACTGGCGAGATAGACGCCGAATATCTCTTCGAGTCCGGAGGCAAACTCGTACAAAACTATCGGCCCAAGTTCTTCTGCTGTCATGGAAATAATGGCCGGGCGGAAATGCCATGGCACGAATAGCTCGGCCTCAACCTGCCTACACGCCGTGATAACTTCGTTCTCGTCTTCAGTGGTGTCTTGACTACGATGGTGCATGTGGTAAGCGCTGATTCGTCGCCAGGAGGTCTGAGAAGTTAAATGCCATTGGAGGGGCTGGTTCCAATACTGCGTCGATGGAAGCTTGCTTGACCTGCATTTTTTTTTTTTTTTTTGGCTCGGGCTTTGTAAATTACCGAATGATAGCATTGTCGAGGGCCAAGATGGCAGTCACTTTCTGGTGACGGGTCAACTGACAAGCCATCAGAGTCGCCCTTCGCTTCTTGTCGTGAATTGAAATTGTCCCATGTATTTGGCGACGTGTTCCGTATGGAATAGTGACTGACAGCCTCCAGGGCCCTCGGAGAAAGCAGATGCTTGCCTCCCAGGTGAGTTGCTTTGCTATCTAAGACACTCAGCCATGACGCTCCCATAAGCATCGTTGCTGGAGGCGAAGCCATTTTCAGAAAAATACTATCTCAAACGCACAGACTACTTTCAAGGTAGATAGAGCTATCAGGATCGGGCTGAGGTGAAGCATTAAGTCCTTGAAGCTGTCGCATGTGCACGGGGAGCGCAGGTGCTGGCACTCCACCAATCGCCCGTGGCCCACTGCTCCCGTTGTGCCATGTGCCTGGGTTCGTTGTATTGTAAATTGCAGCATCGACACCGGTTCCATTTTGGTTTGCTGACACGGATGAGTTTGATAAATCTTCAACTTCAGGGAAGAGGCAACAGTGATTGCCTGCTGTCGAGGTGGAAAAGTCTCCCAGCAGATCAGTAAAGGTGAAGGCTTTACTATCGGACCAATGTGGGAAGTTGAGCTGCTCGACCAAGCTCAATGCCTCGTGAGTGTGTTCCTCGGAGCTGCCCGTCCATGTCAAAGCTTCATCTGCGGCATCCCCAGCAGCCTGTGACGCTTGATGCGAAGGAGTCGGAAGGACCATTCGAATGTGTTGTGTCGGTAGGGTGGGAAGGTCTCTTGGAGCCAGAAGTGGTTGTTCTCGACCTACGCGGTGGCGGCTCGTAGTGCCATCCTGGTGCAAAGTCCGCAGGTAGGCCTCGTCGCAACGAACTCTTCGCTACTTGCAAATTGCATAGCCGGGGCGAGAGCGAGACCAGACCGCCAAGACCGCGTTGGCAACGCCGACAGATGCCAGAGTGAGCTGTCAGATGTGTGTGTGTCGTTGGAAACCAGGCATCGAGTGAGATCTGAGCTAGCGCCACAGCCATCCTGCATGCCGATTGTCTTCATCCTGAGATGAATGCTCTTCCAACGAGAGAAATATAGGCGAATAGTCGCGAAAGGCGAGCGGGCCCAGAACGTGTCGTCCTTGGGGAAATGCTGGCAGGATCTGTGACGGAAGGGGAGGAGTCCTTGAGAGATGGATGAGACATCGGTATCTCGTACGGAGTACATAGCTCAACGCAGGCAATGCAGAGGCTACTAGGCTGGGGTCGCTGGTTGACTGGGGGCAAGAGGGGTCTATGCGGGAGAACCCGGAAGGTACAGTACCTCGTATGTAAGCGGCTCTGGGCGATCATTTGGTGGTGCTAGAGCCTACAGGCGCCCGTCCCATCAACCTGGCGATCCCTGGCGGAGACCACGATGATCGTGAGGGGGAGCCACGGGGGTCCCGGGGCTGCGCCGGAGTGCTCTGGTGGGACTGCCTCACACCCGGGGAACCTCACACCACCCCCGAGCACAGACCTAGGTCTGCTAAGGTTACTAAGGTACCCAACGTACCACGGGAATGGCGACGATTCGTTTCATTGAGATCGCCTGGACCTTGTATGTTTGTGCAAAAGCAAGCCGATAGAGATCACATCTCCACTGCATAGTGATCTCGCCGACATGCACTTTACCCATATCTCTCAGGTAGAATACACTTCCTGAGGGTTCACACTAGGATGTGGCCGAGTTATGTACATTAAGCATTCTTGATATCCTCCACGAAGACACCACCATCCTTAACCGCCGCTTCGGATCCGTCTTCACGCCTGGCTATTATCCGGTAAACCTCGGCGTCATCCCCAAGCAGGACAGCCATCTCTTCGACGGGCTAAGCCCCGAAAGTTGGGGAAAAAGAAGAAACAAATAATGGCAAACAGAAAGGACAGGATAATGAAGTATAGGTAGGACCTCCAGCCGATATTCCTAACATGATCGTCAGAACCAGTAGGAAAGTTATCTGTGACAAACAAGACTTACTCAAAGGCTGTTGGGGCTACTTCTAGCCACAACGGTTGACCAGATCAAGGTCGCCAACGAAAAGGCCACCCCTTTTGGACGGAGATGACTGGGGAAGACCTCCGCTTAGTAGATCCATTGAACCTCGTCGAGATAGAGCCACGCAGATGCCTGACGAGCCAGAATCGGTTATCACCATTGTCTTCCCGAGAAGCAAAATGACCAGTATACCTGTGGCCTGGGTGCCGAACGCCAACATCAGGGCAAACAACGTTCGCGTTCGATAAGATCTTAGTAGATGTCCGACTTCTCGCTATTCGGCCGCCCAATGGGACGTGCAGTGGGAAACTGTGACTCACCATATATCGACTTCGGCTGATGGAATGAAAACTTCGCGTCTTTTTGCTCGACTCCAAAGCTGTCTGTCTCTTCTGTATCTCGGAGCGGCATGGCTGGCAGCGACGGTCTCGAGCTTCAGCGACCAACGCTCGTTGTGGATGAGAGTCAGGTTGTAGACGCGCCTCGCCAGCAGCGCGATCATGACTATCCCACCGGGCTGCGGTTTGTCCTCTTGACCATTGGACTAGTATTTACTATATTCCTGTCCGCACTGGACACGTCCATCATCTCGACAGCCATACCCCGAATCACAGATCAGTTTGGAACTGTCAAAGACGTGGGCTGGTACGGATCGGCCTACACAATCACGAACGCTGCGTTTCAATCGACATGGGGGAAAGCGGTAAGTGGGCAATCAATCTCGCGTTGCACTGCAGGCCGGACGCGAGTGTAAAGCTAACCGGTTACCCCAAAATGATGAGCAGTACAAGTACTTCTCGTTTAAATGGACGTTCTTGCTCACAGTCTTCGTCTTCGAGCTTGGAAATGTCATATGTGCCATGGCTCCCAGCAGCTCAGTTCTGATCTTGGGCAGGGTCATTGCCGGAATGGGCGGTGGAGGAGCCATGACAGGAGCATTTATCATTATCGCCTTCAGTGCGAAACCGCAGTACAGGGCTGCATATATGGGAGTCCTGGGAGTCACATTTGGCTGCGCGAGTGTTGTCGGTCCCCTCTTGGGCGGCGTGCTCACGGACGGCCCTGGCTGGAGATGGTGCTTCTGGTGAGGGCCGTCACATATTCTGAGCCGGCAACTCTGATGCTATTCGTAGGATCAGCTTACCCGTCGGTGCTTTGGCGGCAGCTACCACGGCCCTCACCGTCAAGATGCCGTCGGTGCCTGAGTCAATGCGGGTCTCTCTAAGGGAAAAACTGTTCTCGTTAGATCTAGCCGGCAGCCTCCTTGTCTTAGGTCGGTTCTTTCTTTCGCTCGAGTTGAAGGCCTCTCGAGAAGACTAATACGAGGGTCGTGAATAGGTTCGCTGGCCTGCCTCGTTCTTGCACTGGAGAAAGGAGGAGTCTCGTCCCCGTGGAGCAACTGGCGCGTCATCACCAGCCTGGCAGGCTTTGTAGCTCTCGTCATCATTTTCACCATCAACGAGTGGCAAATGGGCAGTCGAGCCATGATCCAGTCACATCTATTGAAGAAACGGCCGATTGCCCTCAGCCTCGTGTACCAGGTGTTCATCGCCGGCCTGTTTTTCCCGCTCTCGTTTGCGTTGCCTATCCAGTTCCAATCGGTCGGCAATGCATCCGCGTCAGAGAGTGGGCTTCGTCTGATACCTTTAATCCTGGCCGTGTCTGCGTGCACGATGGTGGCCAACGGGCTGCTGACCTTCTGGCGGCACTACACGCCTTTCCTCGTGATTGGCGCTGTGGCAGGCACGCTTGGTGTAGTCATGGTTCACACTCTGGACGCCAACGCCGGTCTGGGGTCGTGGATCGGCTTCGAGATCCTAACGGGCATGGGCGTGGGCCTGGCTCTACAGGTGCCTATGATCGCAAATCAGGCGGCCGTGGGCGCGGAGGACATGGCGGCCGTGACCTCGTTGACGCTGTTCTGCGAGAACGTTGGCACGTCCATCTTCATCGCCGCAACCGAGGCTGCTTTCACCAACGGGCTCGTCTCGGCTCTGGGGTATCATGTTCCGCAGGTGAAGCCAGAGACGGTTGTCAACACAGGCGTGACGGAGATCCGGAGGCTGTTTGGCAAGAATCAGGTGCCAGGGATCCTGAGATCGTACCTGCAAGGCTGCAAGGTCAGTCACCTGGTGCCGATGGCGTGTGGGTCAGCTGCCACACTGGTGTCGATGGTGGTCGCGGTGCCGTCAGTGAGGCAGGGATGGGAGAAGTGGCAGCACAAAGCGCACGCACGGTGAGAGGAGAGGGTTGTGTGTGTGTGTGTGTGTGTGTGTGGTGTGTTCGCATCGGAGTGTGTAGCTAGTGAGTATTGTGTGGATGTGAATGTGGATGTGGATGGAGCAAGAGGGTGGCACAGGGCGGTGTGCAGGGGGAGACCGCAAAAGGAGACTACAGAGGAGACTACAGAGGAGACCGCAGAGGCCTGTGCACACCAGGTCGAGTGGTTGACCAGCAATGACCGATCTATGCTCTACTAGGGAATTAGTTCAACCACACCGCTACTACCGAGCACTACTACTACCACCACCACCACTACCACCACCAAGCTTGTGGCCTTTCACCATTTCTTGACTTTATTGCCCATGTTTCGTCACATGGTCTCCATTTTCTTGGTGGTGCCCGAGTAGTATGTGCCAATATGTGCCTAGGCAATTTTTGAATCCCTTCTCCCTTCACCCATCGAATTACCAATTGCCAATTGCGACAACCATGTCGGACATCTGCTGCCGACTTGGGCTCCTCCTCCTCCCATTGCCACTCTCGCTCCCCGTGAACTGCCCATGCATCCTCAACCGCCCACAAGCGCCCACTCGGCCCGTTCGTTGCCCCTCTAGAGTCTGAAAACGAAAATCAACGCCCTTCGTTTCATCCAGTCCTCCAAGCCAGAGCAAGCACAACCTCGAGCAAGGCGGCAAACTCCTACACACTCCCCCGCCTTCGAGGCTTAGACTCGCACAAGCGTCCCACGCGAATCATGGGCCGAATTCCGGCCAAGAGTGTTAATAATTGCTGTTCTAAAGGAGGCGACGCCGCCGAAAATTCGCTGTGCAGTTTTGGGCGGTTGGTGCGTAGACGGACAGATGACCTCTGGTCGATCTAACCTTTCCTCAAAAATCTGGGATGTCACTAGTTATTTTTTGTGCTTTTATTTGCTTTGTGCTTGTTTCCAGTACCTCCTCCTCTGCCTTTGCTCTGCGATACTCTGGTGTTTCAAGAATGTTTTTGATGATTCCCACAGAGTGACATCGGGGGTTCATTTGGCAGGAGAGATGATATAAAGCATTCTTCTCGAGGACGCCGAGCTTGTCCTTATTAATATCCATGCCCGTTCAACCTGTTCCAATCCCCCTCGCTGTGGTGACGGAGCAGTTACATCCGCTGTTTTTTTTCTTCCCTTTGTCGAAAAAGGCTCATACAATCCAGAGGGCCTCACTGCTCACGTACACCACGTCTCGGGGACGCCAGACCCTCCTAGAGATCTCTACTCCAGCTACACCACGCTGCATTCTTTGCCCCCCGACTTTTTGAATGACATGACGACGATACGAATTATGAGCTTGCATTACGATATGACAACCCCTTGTGACGATCCTGTCGAGGCATCAGACACCGAGTCATTCCACTCGGCCATTTCGAATGTCACGAAACGAAGCTCCAAATGCTGGACCTCTCCTTCCCAGGACACCACCATGACAGCAGAGTGTTTGATACATCGTCAACCCGTGCGTAAGAGACCCCGGTCGAGGACCGTCTGCTCCCAATCTTCCACCTCATCCAAAGCATCCCATCCTCGTCCCAGCCCCAGACACTCGCGGCATAACTCCATTTCAATCCCCTCGCGACAAAGCAGTCTTGCGAGGAAACATGTTCGATCACGTAAGGATTCAATGACACTGCATCGCCAGAGCTGCCAGCTCTTCTCCTCACTAGACGGGGTTTTGGCATTGAGTCGTGAAATCACACCTCTACCGAGCGTTTCGACTTCGCGGACAACGACTCGGCATGCATCCATGATCCCCGAAGATGCTCTGGACCAGGACAGCATCCAGCGCATCTGTAAAAAGATCGACGCAAAACTGATCGCGGTTAAATCCGGGCACCACGACCCGTCTGCGCCATATCCTTACACTGATGAATACTCGCACGCTCTTCCAACCAGCCGAAACGATCGCTCCCCAACACTGCGCTCGGAATCCATGCCGTCGATGTCCAAAGTCGACACTCGTCGCTCCCGAGCGGCTTCTGTTCCTCCCGCGACGATCCCGGAAAGACCAACTCTCAACACCGTCATATCCTGGACTTCCAATGCAACGCGGCGCGTCGAGTACGAGAAAATCGACCGTGCCCACAGCGGCGTCCGGGGTTTCCTGCGGCGAATCCTGCCCCGGCGTCTTCGAAGCAAGGATGGACGGCGGGGCTTCTTCACGGGTGAGTGTGACGGAGACAGCGTGAGGAGGTTTCGGTTGGACGTTAGCGATGACGATAGTGTCGCGGGGCATCAGGAAGAGGAGGATGCCACGCGCAAGGTATCTGAAGGTGTCGAGTATGAAGATGAGAAGGGTGGATCAAGGGTGAAAGTGGAGGTGGCAGTGGAAGAGGGAGACGTCCATCGTCGCAAAAGCAGAACCAAAGCCACCAAGGACGGGGAAGAGGACAAGGCGAAAACTCGAAGGTGGTCGTGTTTCGACTTATAACAGTATTGGCATGCGCCTTAGGCTCCCACGCGAAGCCAGATGTCGCGGAAGGTGTCGATCGAATCTAGCTCCATCACAGGTCTATCGAGCAGCAGCGTCATATTGCATTGCTGATGAGAACGGTGGCTGCGCTCGCATCCATTTTCTTTCCATTTTTTCCCCTGTTCTTCTTGAACCGGCATAGTCAATATCTTTCACGATTCGACAACAGGTGCTGTGCACAAAATCTGCCTAGGAAGGCTTGAAGATACCCTAATGATATGACAAGAGCGAGAGAGTTTCTGCGATCCAGCTGATGTACATAATTGTTCATAGAGAGCCAGTTGAGCCAAGCAGATGCAGGTTCTCACTCAGGGCACTCGCAGCCCCCATGGTTTCTTGTTCCAATCCCTTCTGTATGAAGCTCGATTCGGTCCATTGTTGGCCCCAGTTCCATTTCCATGCACAATTCGAAGAATCGGCTCGTCAGTCCTCGTTGATGAGGGAAATCTTCGAGAGAGTCGCAGGACAGCCCGCCTTCGCCGACAACGCAAGTTTGACTGAATTGCGCATCTGGTTGGTGTCTGCGTGGCCAGGGAACCTGCACTTTGCTATCATAGTTGGTGTTTGCGACCGATTCGGCTGTCTGCTATTCAATAGCACAGGGTTGAAAGTTGACCTTGGTGTAGGGACAACGTTGCCGCCTCGAAGACAGAAGGCGACGAGTCGTTGTTTACGGCGCCCAAGAGCTGTGTGTCATGCCTCTTTGCATGGTCTCGTCTGATCGACCCTTTCCTCGTATCTCAGCATGGGAAAGAGCTCTCAAGACCGCCATTCTCATTTTTGATGAGATCGCGTGTTGTCCGCATTCCGCAAACATGCCTCGGATTTCAGTTCTTCATCAGCTCACAGCAAATCAAAGTCGTCCAACTTCTCCCTGTACTCCAAAACCTGCCTCTTCACTTTACTGCTGTCCACCCAGGTCACAAAATCCTCCATGCCCCTCGATACAAGGAAGGCCGGGTCAGTAACCACTTCGGTCCCCACTCTTACATGACCCTGCTCAACGAATTTGTGCGCCGTGGCCACATGTTCTACCATGCCAATGCGGACCATCACTATGCCCAAGCGGCGACGACAGAATGCACTGACTGTAACATCCTTTTCCACCGAAGACAATCCGGCTCCTTGGCTGCGATTTTGCTTCAGGATCCCAATTTGGTGGAGTTTTTCCAACACGACGGTCTCCATTTCCACACGGTACGGATCGGTAGGGTCAAGATTTGATAGTAGATGCGCAAGTTGTCTCAGCCGACCGCAAAGAGCATTATATTTGGAATAATCGAGCGGGTGGTTTAGATGGTAGCGACGTCGCACGGCAGCTTCACGGTGGGAAGGACCATCGGATTTGTAGGTGAGGAGATCGACTTTGCGGAGGAGTCGCTGCTCGTGGTGCTTGAGTTTACGGACCATGGTTTCGAAGTAGGCGAAGGTAGAGCGATAAGTGGTGGCGGGTGTCTGAAGTCGCAGAAAGCATTTACAAGTACACTTAAGTTGTTGAAAAATATTTTGTTTTGGAGAATGTTGCGGGGACGGCCGGCTGCTTGAAGAAACCCTAGCCAGCCTCGTGGCATTCGACGAGGCTGTGTTCCACGCGGAATAGCTTGTTGACAAAAAAAAATGTCTCTGCGTTCTGCCCCCCTTGCGGCCCACTTGCCATGAACCTCGTATTACTTTGTATGAGGACTTCTGCCATTTCGGATCCGACCTAGATCTACTTGTCCTTGGTTGTCTTCCCTCACGGCCCAAGTCCTTTAATGGTTTACTCATCTACCCAGTACCATCAGCATGTCTTCTATGTACGAGCACATTTGGGGGGAAATGGACGCCATCATGGCATTCAGGGCACGCTAGTGGATCTCTTACACTCCGACATTGTTATTCCTCGTACCCGACACGGATTAATATACAGAGTGGCGATATGGCCCATTTAGGGACTCCTAGTGACCGGCGCAACAACTTACCGTCTGTGCTAACTAAACACTCGGCTAAGGCAAGCCAAGTAACAGATGCAGACAACTGCTTCTCTAGTCACAACAAATGCCAGATCGGACAAATTGAAATCAAAAATTCCCTAGTCAATATCGTGCTAATCTCCAGCATACTATCTATAACCCCGCTCACAACCGAAAATACGCCCTGACCTGGAGAAGTGCCAAACATCATAGACGACGATGTTGCCGTTTCTCGCCTTGAAGGCGAGCCAGATACCACAGGTATATTGTTCCAATTCCAAATACTCCCTAGTCAAGCGGCTTAGGCGACAAGTATAGGGTCCGATGACTGGTGCCCAGCTTTCGCGTTGAACCAACATTGAGGGGTCGCGGAGGACGGAGTCTCCGTCCGAAATTCGTCCAGGGTGTTGATGGATTTAACGGATATGATGGAATGATACTCGACCAATTAATTCCCTAAAGGCAGGTCTCTCAGAGCTTCTCGTTCCTGCTTAAGAGGACAGAGCATCCTGCACATTTACCCTTAGACTTGAATCGAAGCCCATCGCCTTTTCGCATCCCCCATCTCTCATTGCGAAATATACTCAAGACCGCCACGATGAAGGCCATTGTGATGGATGGTGAGCCTGGAAAGGCATCTCTCGTTACCGACCGTCCTTACCCGCAGCAAAGGCCCGGATACCTCCTCGTTGACGTCAAGGCTGTTGCATTGAACCCGACTGACTGGAAACATATCGATTGGATGAACCACAAAGGCCTCCTGGTCGGTTGCGATTATGCCGGCGTGGTTGCAGAGACAGGAACTAGTTATTCGAAACCATGGAAAGTGGGTGATCGAATCTGCGGCTTCGCCCATGGCAGCAATGAGTTGCAGCCCGAGGATGGGGCGTTCGCTGAGCGGATCACGGTCAAGGCTGATGTCCAGATGCGGATTCCCAGCCACATGTCGTTTGAAGATGCAGCGACAATAGGCGTTGGTGTTGTTACCTGTGGGCAAGGACTATTCCAGAAGATGGGCCTGGATCTTCCCACACAACCTTCTACGAAAGGCGAATTCATTCTGATCTACGGCGGAAGCTCAGCTACCGGCACAATGGGGATTCAATTTGCGAAACTGTGAGTGAGACATGCCGTTAAAGGGGATTGGATGCTGACTTCCAAAGCGCTGGGTATACACCCATCACCACATGCTCTCCCCGTAACTTTGATCTCGTCAAATCTTTGGGAGCAGTAGCCGCATTCGACTACAATGATCCGGAGTGTGCAGCCAAGATCAAGGATTACACCAAGAACCATCTCAAGTCCGTCTGGGATACGATCTCTCTGGAGAAAACAGCCGAACTTTGTGCAGAAGTGATATCGCCTGGCGGGACTTATGGTGCGATTTTAAACGTCAAGTTCCCTCGGGAGGACGTCAAGACTACGTACAGTCTGGGATACACGGCGACTGGAGATCCCGTGAAGAAGAAGGCTTTCGAGAGTCGAGACAATACCAAAGACTTTGAGTTCATGAAGACGTGGATTGACGTAGTAGAGTATATTCTGGAGCAGGGACGCTTGAAGGTTCATCCTCCCAAGGTGGGCAAGGGGCTGGAGAACGTCCTAGAGGGATGTGATTTGTTGAGGAAGGACAAAGTAAGCGGTCAAAAGTTGGTGTATGTTTTGTGAGGTCAGGGAGGGAGACCATTGAGCTTCTTGAGCTAGGGCTGACTGATGTTCCGAGTCGCCGTCACCAACCGTCATGGACAGCCTTGTGCGACAAAGGGAGTCCGGTTCTACAAAGTAGACTTCTGGCAGTTGTACGGAGCACAGAGTGTGAAGTCAGTCTATTAATATCAAGTATTGGGCACATACATAAAATCTGGGAGCCAACCAAAGGGCGAATCCCTTTCTTCTTCTCTGCTAAACTGAGTTGGTGATCATCGATGATTCGCAATCCTGCTCCGCCTCGCAGCTAGAGGCGCGGAGATGATTGTACTCGTCCCTCCAGGTGATGCCTGCGACGAACAGTTGAAACTTCGCCACTGTCACATGGCAGTCATTTTAACGGAGCTGCCGCTCCAGTAGCAGGCGGGCGAATGTCATTTGAACTGTCACACCCTCCTAGGGTCCCTAAAACTTTGACACCTGGCGTACCCCTCGAGACACCCCCGGAGCCCCCCTACTCGGTGCCACCAGCGCCTACTGACTACACAGGTGGCTAGTTATTGGGCACTCTGGTCTCGCCCTGCCAAGTTTGGGCTGCGGGCATCTTCCTTCCGGCCCATGACGCAGTCATCATGCACCTACTACTCCGTCCATGCCCATGACGCCCGCCGCCCCGCGACCATGTTTGAAGCTTGCTGCGCAGCCATGACAGCAGCAGTGGCTGTGACACGGGATTCGCAATCCAGTGATCCCATCCTTCTTGTATTCTTCCTTCAATCTAAGCCATTACCGTTAGGGCACGAGGGGATCATCGTTTGACGGCGAGCTAGTCGTAACCCATCACATGGCTGCGCACCAGTCACTTTATTCCAGGACCACGTAAGAGTTCGCTCTTGGAATTTTCCAAAACTTTCGTGCTCAAAAGTTGCACATACCATCCCTCGGAGATGAATACTTGATTTCCTTGCCTCTGTCCCCTCCTGCCCTTCGTCCCCGTCAGTCCACAATGTCTGCTCAAGACGCTGCCACGACCCCCCAAGAGAAACCCGCGAACGCCCCCGAGGCTAATGGAGATATCAAAGTCCTCAAGATCAGTGTTGATGCTCCGACCTCGCCAAGCGGCTCGATACCGCCAGAGGGGCAACTCTTGACGGGGAAACAAGAACATTATCTCAAGCGAGAGCTCATCTCCCGTCAGGTCTCGGACGAGATTGCAGAACTGGCCAGTCCAACGGCCCTCCAACGTTTTGGCGCTCCTTTCCGTTCACAATATGGCGAGGTTTCGCCTATGGACTCTGAGTTGCCCATCCTGCGGTACATCTTCGTCAACCACGTCCGCAATTTTCCTTTTCTCGACCAGGCGAAAGAGAAGGAGTTCTGGCAAGAGAAATTACAGACATTCCTCGAGTCCTTCGCTAGCAAATACATCTCCTCGTCAGAAGACAGGTTAGAAGAGACGAAAAGGAAAAAGCTAGCAAGGAAATCCGAAAAGTTAGTGGAGCTGATGATGGTGTCTGGCGTGCCCACGGCTTCTGGGTATGAAGAGAGAATACGTTTCGCCGAAATGGAAGTTGTGGAACGGGGCGCGAATGAGCAAGGTCTGGTCGTGAATATCCCTGAGGGCAACTACATCAACGACTGGGATATCAATGTGGCCGGTGTGAGAATCACCGCGGTCAAGCGAACAGTCCGCTATCATCAGCACGCCGAATTCCTAATACGAGTCAAAAGGCCCGATCAGCCAGAAGTATACATCGGAAGACGGTATGGTGAGTTTGTAAGGCTGCACAAGAGACTGCGGACTGAGATGCCGGGTAAAATTCTTCCGCCTCTCCCAAGGAAGAATAAATCCTCCACATTCACGTCTGCTCTGGCGTCAGGGGAAGATGACACCTCGTCTCTCTCTTCGGTGTCCACTGGGATCAGTGTGGAGGAATCTGGGAGGAATTTTCTGCCCGTGCATCGACGTCTGAAGTCGTCTAATTCCCTCAGTCCCAATACCGGGTCCGGTTCGCCTAAATCATCAGCGTCACCAAAACGGGATCTATCGAGAGAAAGAAGTCCCAGTCCTAGTCCACAAACCATTCGGCTACATCGAGAAGACCAAAGAGTGTCGTTAAGAGCTTTCTTACGAACTGTCTTGCAAAACCCGAATATCGCGCAGTCAAGATCAATGGTTGATTTCCTGACCCTTCAACCTGTCGACTTGAACGAGGAAGAATTGGAAGACATTGAACGACGTAAAGAGATGGACGCAAGGCGGCTGGAAGAGCAGAGGAAGTTCTACGACATCGCCAGAAAACGAGCGGCAGAGCTAGACACCTATATGGAGAAATTCCGAAGAAATATTGTCGAGGCAAATGGCTTGACCAAGCTATTTGCTGAGATTCGAAGCAAAGAGAAGCTCGAAGACCTGAGTCCAGAGTACCAGAAATTTGCAGAATGGCTTAGGATAGAAGTGGCAGCCACCATCTACCACCTGTTCCTGGCGGAAGACAACTCCCCCGAGCTGTTTGCGCAGGCGAAACGAATACATTCTCTCGTGCCATACACAGTGTTGAAGAACGTGATTCGAATAGCGAACCCGGCAGCAGTTATGTCTGGCGTGTTGGATCTCTTTCTGGCACAACCATTTGGCACAAGATCGCTATTGCAACGGATATTCGCTCAAACTCTGGCAGACGGAATCCGACAGTTCCAGAAATCAATCGACGCCGTTGCGGGAAAAGTAGCAGACCCGGTCTTGATCAACAAAATCAAAGCTTTTGTCGACAGTCCTGAAGAAATCAAGGACGTTATCCGAACCGAGGCAAAGATGGAAGAAATTGACCTTGTCGTCGCGATTCTCAGATCAGAACAATTCGAACCTGAACTTACGCCGCCTCAGGTGGAACGGGTCTTCAACGCATGGGTAGCGTGGAACAGCGCCGTCGAAAACGAGGATGAAGAACTCAAACAAGGGGCCGAAATGTTCTCGCACCTCAAGCAACTTCTCAAATTAATGACACGGCAACGTGACAAGGCCATGATGGCAGCCATGATCGAGGAGCCTAATACTTTACAATTATTCCGCGATCTATTCACCATATTCTACGAGCCGCTAATTCGGGTATACAAATCTGCAAATGTCTACAGCTCCATCACGGACTTTGCCCGCTTCGCCGACGACGCCATCAAAACGGTCGAAATCGCACAGAGGCAAGATGTGTCGGCGGATCCCAATCAGACTGTCCAGTCATTCATCGACCTTTGTGCTAAACACGAACACAACCTGTATAAATTCATCCATGAAGTCCATACTCACGATAACGGGCTCTTTACCGCCCTGATGGGTTGGATCGAGGGCATCCTCGAGTTCCTGCGGAAAGGTCCCAGGAGCGGTGGAAGATTGGATATGAATGCGATCTTTCAAGGGGCACTAGATATGAGGGCGGTGGACAGAGAGATCATAATTACGGAAGTTGATGCGCTGATTAGGTGGCAGGAGGCAAGGAAGAAATGGCATAGTGATAAGACGAGGCAGAAAATGGCGGCTGAGGGAACGGGGTCTGGCAATTCTTCAGAAGCTGCAACGGGGATGCCAGGGGCGAATTTCCGGAGCAGTGATTTCGGATTGCATGAGGTGAGTTGCTTTCCCTTGATTCTCTTCGCGATCTCTGCAGAGAGGGTTGCCTTTGACATTGAGTGTATGTATGCTTACATTTTGGTGGCGTTACAGGGCGATCTGATGGACCTCCGCATTTCCGACGAAGAAGATGGTCTTGATTCGGAAGAAGAAGATGCAGAAGACGATCTCGACCCTCTCTCGGCTGAACGACGTCGCCGTAGAAAGGCACAAGATAGGCTGAGAAGAAGCGCCGGCGAGCCTGTAAAGCCCGAGGTCAGCGAGGTTTTGAAGTTGCGGGACACGTTCGTGTCGATGTTGAGGGCTGTCTTGAGTGATTAAACCAGCGATCAAGGGACTATTAAAGCAGAGTCGCAGATGACTTGTAGGGAAGGACATTGGCTGCATTGAGGAATGTATAGGTCTAACCGGCAAGCATAGAATATCCCTGGAGACCTACAACGTCGGGCACTTGGAAGCAATGATTGTATGCATAGCGGACTCTAGCGACCATTGCAAATATCTGCAGTCTGTCTTTGTGATACCGTTGCCTGAATGAATAATTCTACAAGTGAGCTGTGCGTAGGTCATGAGGTCTTCTCAGGGAAGGTTTGTCGTCTGGAGCTTCTGCGTGCTAAGGGATTCTCTGCTATTAGTGGCTAGTCCCTCAATTGGATTTGGACTGGAGTGAGCTCTTCACCAGATCTAATTCATGTCATATCGGGAGCGGATGTAAAGGGATTTTTTCTATATAGGACCACGCCGATTTAAACATACATACTGAGTATATATGTGACATATCTAATATGTGTACCCAAGCCTCGAAGCCAATAGACACCTCCATCCCCTCTCCCCCCCAAGACGCCATGTATAATGCCCCTCGTTCTTATGCTTCAGGTGATGAATCCCTCTTTCCCCTTCTTCGGATCGCGCTTAAAACCCGTCGAGTGGGATTGATGCAGCACAGCATTTTGCATTTGTTTAACGGTGGGGGGAAAAAGGGGAGGGGAAGGGTGGAGGATGGAAGAGAATAATCAAACATATAGATAGGGCAGGCCATGATGGGAGAGGAGAGGAGAGGAATTTGAGCTTATATAGTGATCTAGATCCCCTTTCGCCTCTTTTCCCGTGGCTATGCCATGAGAAGGGTGCTCTTGTTCCCCCAAAGTTGCAAGATACATCCATACGAGGTACATGGAGCAGACCGAAGCCTGTGGAATATCTGATACTGTGAGTTGGTTCCACGTTCTGATTTAGAATGTGCCCAGCCTTTTGGTGTGGACAGCGATCGCCCTCTTCTCAAGCTCACCTTTGTGCCGTTCGAGGCGTATACTCTCATGTAGTAGGCTGAGCAGGGCTTACTGATTTATTAGCGCGGATATCACCTGTTGTGTTGGAGGTCTTTCCACCCACGTAAAGACCTCCCAGATATTCACACATGCCTCAGAGTACGGCGATGAATGACATCTCTGGAATACAGTAGGCTAGCATTCCAGACACCACGGATGGGTCTTCAGCAGAAGCGGAAGCACGGGATGTTCTCGCGAGAACCTTATATTCAAGTCCAGGACGGCCCTAGACACCAAGGGAGGTACATGAGGAAAGAATTGTGTCAAGGTACGCTGTAGCAACGAGGAGTAAAAGAAACGCTCTAGAGACGCTATTTACCAAGGTAGCCCCGCGTGTTGTCCTCAGGTTAGCCTTCGAGTTGATCTAGCAAGAAGCAAATATCAAGCATTCACAGGGAATCAATGCTTCTGCACCAGCAAATCGGCGCAGGACCCGATTTAGCCAACGCTTGGAAGAAGCTGCCACCGATTCAAAACGCAAGATGAGTTTCAGCTCGAATGAATAGGGCAAGCCAAACAAGACCCAAAGACGCGGACGTGGTCACTCCGACGGAAGACCGATGCATCATCTGTCAGCTTGTGTCCTGCGCGTGCAACCCGAATTCGGTGGTTATTTCGATCTGTTGTTGGAAGATGATTCCGGGGATACGAACCATCGAGCCACGGGATCAATTTCACGCCTGGATTTGCACAAGGTGTGACTCCTTTTCGACTTCCCAGCAGATGGGGTGACAGGAAACGAGGTTGCTAGGATGGATGCATTGAAAGTGGCAAGACCATGCTCCAACGTCTTCTCCTCGACGGCACTGCGCGGAATGTCGACCCCCTCAGGACGAGGCTCTCGCATGTGCTTCTTCTCCACGCTTTGTTCAACTACCACAGTTTTAGGCCAACTCCACACTTAGCAGGTCTGGCGTCAGAAGTATCGTTGATAGTCTGAAGCCAGTTGAGCCAGGCAGACACGGCGGGCGAGTCTCGACAAACGTGTGAATTATCTCGTGGATTTTCCTTGGAATAGACGAATCAAAAAATTCGAACGCGAAAATGAGGCCGTTAGCAAGTTTGATTGGGCCACAGTAGGAAAATAGACAGCGCCTCAAGCTGGACCAGTGTGTGATATGCCGTCTCATTGGGCGATACGGTGCAATTTTCATGAAATTTCCGAGAGATGATTGGGGGCAAAAGGAGGTACACTTTGCAGCATTCTGGCAAACGAGAGAGCAGCACCAGTGGTGTGATTCGCGTCTGCGAACATCAGAGGCGATCGTTTGGGTCTTTGCGAGAAAGGAAGTGGGAGGAGCAGGAGAAAGACTGGGGCAGGCAGGCAGGTGTCCATTGCTCGTCATGCAACAACGCATCCGGGAGACAATAGCTTGATTGGGCACCCATCATGTTGACGGAATTTTTAAGCGAAGGGCTGGTGGTCGAAACGCATGCAACGTTGATGCTTACACATGAATACGGGTGAGAGTGGAGGAGGGCGAGGAGGCGATGAGGCGTATCCGGTAGAGGCGAGACGAGAGGGGCCTGGCTGGCTGGGTCTGGCAGGTCTGGGTCGGGAGGAGAGGAGGAAGAAGAAAAGAAAAAGAGAGTGGCAGGGTAGCGCAGGCAAGAAGGGCGAAGGATGCGGTCAACGCTTCCGAGGGAGCGGCAGGCCGATCACATGATGTGCACACAACACTTACTAACTTGTACCCAGTAGCTAGTGTTGCGTCAGGCCTGCAGCCTGTGCATTTGTTTTCTTCTCTCGCAGAGTTATGTGTCCGCATTGTCCGTGCTGTGTACAAGTAGGGGGTGGCATGTCCAGGTACATATTAAGGACGAGGGTCTGTTCTGGCAAGTCCTTGGTAGGTACGGAGTCGCTGATACAACGGCAGTGTGGTGGTGGCCCTCCAAACACGACACGCAGGGAGAAGCTGTCGACGAAAATGCGCGTGCGCCGGTCTCACCCAAAAAGGGAATAGCCTCGCCGTCAACCCACCAGGTCACGAGGCAACATGGTGGTTGGTTCTTGCCTCACCAAGCAAATTCAAGCGAGAAGAAAAACCTTGAGCAGGGAATCTCTCAGTAGTGACTCTCAGTAGTGACTCTCTGGCGTCACATTGTTTTTCCCTTTTCGCCTGTAACTTTCAAGCCCTGGCCGCTGAACCCACTTTACACTACAAGTACACACCCTGCAGTTGGTCGCCGAACACCTCCAAGAATCCCAAAAAAAAAACCTTGGAACCGAGTCAACTGAGCCAAAAGAACCACCCTCACCCTCATCCACTCATCCTCTGTCCTTTTTCTTCCCTCCCTTTTCTACCGCCCAATCGCCCCTCGCCTGCGAGTTTCAACTTCACCTCCTGCGCCCAATCACCCTCCAGCTGTATCGGGCTGTCACCACTCACAGCGTCCCTCTGCTCGCTACCGCTACCAGTCCTCGGTACCTACCTTGGTACCTACGCACGCACGACATCATCCGTTCCCTTTGCTCAGCACGTGGATCCCGCCTAGTCTCACAAGTCAAGTCGAAGAGGAGGTGACCAGCAAGAAAAAGTCCCGAACCAACCCGAGGCCAGGCGGCTCTCCAGCCTCTACCAGCCTCTCTGTCTAAAGCCGTGGCCGAATCATCTCCCTCACCCAACCCTCGACCTGGTCGACCTGGTCGACCGCCATCACCCAATTTGATTCGACTGCCCTCTCCACGATCCACGTTACTGGTAAACAATCACCACCTATCATCATTCACCCTCAATTCGGTCCTATAGAGCCTTGCGCCCATCGTCCATATCAAAAGGAAAATATCTAAACTCGTGGGGGAAAAAAAGATAAATTGTCGCCCTCGTGTGCGCACGCCGGGTGGTGATCTCATCAGTCCTCATCAGCCCCCTCGAGGACAAGCGCAACAAACCATCCTTCAGCCCGACAAGCCATCACCCTTCCCCCCAGTCACCCAGCCAGCTCTGCAATCTGCAAGCCCACCCACCGAGCCACTACTGCCATTACTCACCGCGGTAAACCACCCGCTCTCCAGCCCTCACCGCTGGCAAGCAATCAATCCATCACAACTGTGTGTCAATCACCGATTGACGCTCCGACCGCCAGTCTCGTGTCCAAAACTTCTCCCCCCATTACTGTCCCCGGCTTCCTCCACCGCCGCATTCCCGCTACCGCCCATTGACAGCGCTTCTCATCCACCGCACATTATTTGCCAAAACTTCACGTCACTGTCGCCCTGTACCGAGTAAATCGCGACTGCATCGACTTCGATCTTATTTTTTTTTTGGCTGTCGTCTCTTGTATCCAGAAAACGCGTCGGTGACCAACTTCATCACTGTTGCAGTCGCAGAAAAAAGTGCATTCGCGGTCCAGCGCCCTCTAGATTTGTAAACACGACCAGCTTCATTGTGTGGGCAGCAATTGACCGGGCTGTCGCATCACTTGGGCACGACCCGTGGTTGTTCCGAGAAGAGAACAAATCCCACAATCCCTCTCCCCTCTCCAAAAAGACCAGAAATTTCATCATCTACAAGAATAGACCCTGGCTGCCCGTCTCCGGGTTCGCCTTTTCGACGGTGGGACGGAACTAAAAGGTGAGTTGCATGGAGTTGCCAACACATCACTGCATGCGCGCCTCCAATCGATTGCTACATAACCATTCCCACCCGACCTCGTCCTCCAATAATCGCCTCTGCGCTCTACCAGAGCCAATACTGATTCACTCTGGCCTCAGTACGTAGTCGGGCAATCGAATCGCAGCTTACCTTCCTCCCGCGCCCTCGAATCATTCCTCTCACACGCCCGCAATCCAAACAAATCTATTCCATCTCGCGGCGCGTCGCATCAGAGCTTCGGGAACGCTGGACCAGCGCCTGAAAGCAGCGACGACGACAACAACAACAACACCACCACCACCACCATCACGACCCCTCGGTCGCCTGGAGAAAGCAGGGGAAAAGAGCTGGGACCAGAGGCTCCTGCGTGACGTTGCGAGGTCAGGCATCCTCATCCCGCGCCACACTCTACTGCCCTCGAGAGCAGAAGTGACAACTCATCAAAGCGCTAGACCCCAGCTTCTCCTGCAAAGAAGCCCAATCTGAGGCGAACTCAGCCCGGGTGTCGACGGTTGCAGCAACATCCCGGACCCTATCTCGCCTCATTTGTTGACTTGTCTTTGTCAATATAGTGAGTGGACCGCTGGGTTCGACTCCTTCGACACTTTCAGAACAAGTCTGCTCATCATCTGTTCTGCCACCGACCAAGGTCAGTATTGGTGCTTTGCCGGCGATCCAGTGACCGCCGTGAGCTGCGCTAGCAACTAACGCAAGGGGACCAGGCTCCAACCTGCCGCTGCTAGACCCTCCTATCAGAGAGTCGAGGCGCCTTTGTTGCAACATTTCAAGGCACAACAGCCCCCCGAGAGCGCGTCTCACCTATTCGACCATCACCATTTGCGGCCTTGCTCGACTTCTTAACTGCCCAGCTTAGCCTCCGGAGACCTGCATCTTTCCATACGCGCGACAGCTGAGGCCGACCCAGCAAGTCATTTCCTGCGGGCCGAGAACCTTCCCTTCTCTGCAGCCCCGAATCCATTATCAGTACTGAGCGAGACGGTCGATCTTCGTAGTGGAAGGCGTCCTCATGATGGAATATCCTCCTCAGTATCAACAACACACCCAACACCCTCATATGCAGGGCGGGTATCAAACGTCGCCTCAGAGTGCCGGTCCCGGTTCCCTTCAGTCGCCATCCGGCCCTCAGTCGCATATGCAACAACACAACCCCAATCAAGCCTCTCCCATCCTACCTTCTCAGACCCAGAATCACTATCAACCTCAATCAGCAGGCGGTGTCCATCAGTCCATTGCTTATCCGCAATATGGTGTGAGTACGGGTATGACACAAGGCTATGGCATATCGCCTACCCAGGCTGCGGCCATGGCTACTGCGGCGGCATCAGGTGAGTTTACGCCCTGCTTTTGAGCCTCACGATGACAATCCATCTGCTGACACTTCATGATAGGACAAATGCCGCCCCTCCCGTCGACTGTGAGCATGCCCCAAGCAGGACAAATGAGTCAACAGAGACGCATGAGCCAACATATCACGAGTCCTCACGGCCAAGTCTCTCAGCCTGTCCTGAACCATAACATGCCTCGACAGTCTGTTCCTCCTACAATGCCTCCTCCCCAGCAACCTGTACAACAACCACAGGAAGAAATTGTAGCGGGAAGTGCAGAGGAGTCTCCGCTGTACGTCAATGCGAAGCAATTTCATCGCATTCTGAAACGCCGTGTTGCTAGACAGAAGCTTGAAGAGCAACTCAGGCTCACCTCCAAGGGCCGAAAGCCGTATCTTCACGAGTCGAGGCATAATCACGCTATGCGACGACCTCGTGGTCCAGGAGGTCGGTTCTTGACTGCCGATGAAGTTGCGGCTTTGGAGAAGAATCAAAGTGAGGGCACCGAAAACGGTACGCCCGCGACCAAGAAAGTCGACAACGTAACCTCTGGCACCAAGAGAAAAGCTGGACCGGCTGACAACGAGACTCCTGTCAAGAGATCCAAGGTCGCCAGTGAAAGTGCTGAAGAAGAGGATGACGATGATGGTGAAGAGGATACGGGCTGAGCCTGATGCCTTCCGAAAGCCACATTGGACATTCTTTTCCTACTCTTTCATTTGTCTTGCACATAGGAGGGTTTGCCACTTTAGCAAGCGTTGTCTTTGTCTGAGGATGGGGAGGGAAGCATAGTCTCGGTGGGAGGTCTTTTGGATTTCGAGATGACTTGCTGGTCTCGCAGGGATAATCCGTTGGTCACCCTTACTTTTCCTTTGTCCGCCACTATCAAACATTACAGAGAGTACGGGCTCACGCCAGGACACGCCAAACCATCGTCACAAGCTGACAAACTTGAATTTCCAATCTTCTCCCGACACTATCGAGTTGGTGGCATTCTATCGTCTTCTCGTTCCACAACAGCGACAACAACAACAACAACAGCACAACCAGGTCCCCGCGACGACCAGCCTCTACGTCAAGATACCCGCTTTCATTTTCGACTCAACGCCTGTCGCTTCCGAATACATTTGCTTTCCACTTTGGTTCACCGACCGAGCCTTTTCTTTTTGCTCTACGTCCATGGCCAGAGATTCTGGCGCCGGAAATAGTGCACGGGAATTCGAAATTGGATTGACGACGAAAGGGGGTGGTAGCAGTCTGTTGGTCCCTCGTAAGATGATCCGAATGCTTGCATCGATCATGGCTGCGAAAGAGATGAACAGACCTACCTGAACTCAAAGCCAGGGAATCTAGAATCAAGGACTCACCTCACCGTGAAAAGGGACAAGGCAGACAAGCGCCACAGTTTGGGAAATAGGAGGGAATTTGAGTCTTTTTGCACTGCGAAAACCGGATGGGGGGATACATTGGTCAAACGAGAACGACCCAAGTGCACGCGCACAACCAATGGATGGCATCATTTTCTTTCTCTCCTTCGACTACAGGTTCTGGTTCATCGACTGAGCCGCGCCTTATTCTTTTCAGCATCGACAATCCTTTATTATTCCCTCTCACATCATCACTGACGATCGTTGAACGAAACCTCCTGACGAATCTCCTTATGCAAATCTGATGTTTTTGTGTTTTCGAGATGTGTTTTGAACAGATTGCCTTTGCATGCTTGGTTGGTGGAATCACAGGGATGGGACTTGGGCACAATGAAAGGCGGAAAGAGAAGCATTACAACAGGGCTGGGATACCTGGGCTACGAGGTGTGAGAACAGACTGGGCTGGGCTTGGTTGAGGTAGCGCAAGGCTGCCAGGTGCAGTGAAGGGCGTGCTGTTGGGTACCAGGATCATTCTGCCTCCTGTCTTGGTATTCCACGCCATGAGGAAAACCTCTAGACGAGACTAGCCTCATGAAATGGAACGGAGGAGAGAGGGCAGAATGGTACGCTGTGTTGCAGAGGTGATGTTGATGGCATTGACTGTACAGATCAGACTGGGCTGGATGCTCGAGATAGTGTCTTTTCCTTTCAACCTGAGGTATGAGAAATTGTCAATCATATATGCTTTTTAATAACTAGCCACGGCCAAGACGTGCGATCACAATCGTCATGGACTTCTTTCGCAGAGCCGGCGTCCTCTGAATCGATGAGACACATGGATGGAGGGACTCGCAGGGCTCATCACCCTGTCCACATCAGCCCCCTCTTCTCGTCTAAGGTACATATATGTACGTGCCCGTATCTACCGAGCACTCATCACCGCATTTACCCTCAGAAAGTATGTTCTATGACCCACTACTGTAGATTCATGTCCTCGACCGAACACGTGTATCTATCTACCTATGTACATATGTAGTCCGTACCGAGTGCCTACAGAGAGCGTTCTCGTATAGTCTCATCTCACTCTCATCGTAGCTACTGGGTATATTCTTCCATACCTGTTGCCTGCCTGTACAAGCCTAGGTCGAGTTGGCGGCTATGATGAAGTAGGATGTCATTCATCGAAGCATGTATGTCTGTATGCTATGCCGCTACACTTTCTGAGTGTAAACGAATGTATATATTCACTCTGCAGTTCGGTGTGGAATCTTGTCTAGCGTCTTTCTACCTTTCTAGATCTGTCCTGTGTGGTCTCGTCTGGTGACGACGCAACACTATGCTGGTGCTATGCTAATTCAGTGCGAGTAAGGGAAAAGAATGCAAGGTGCAAGCTCTCCTCCCAACCCTCCTTTCTCCAGAACGATGCGAATCAGAGGCGAAATCCCAAGGTGTGCAGGAACCGCAAAAACATAGTCATCCTCCAGGTACTGAATATTTGCAATTCAAAGATCCATCACGTCCAGTCCCCTCTCAGCCCGGTTTATCACTTGCGCAGTGATTTTCCGCATCGAAAGGCTGCGTTCGTCGTGATGCGTGGCGTGTCATGCGAAGCTTTGCGAAGTGATGGCGAAGCGGACGGAATTCGTAGCAAAGCGTATGTTTCTCATGTGATACTCGTGGGATTTGGCATTTATAGTTGTCAATAAAGCTGGACGCCGGCAGATTTTTGTAGGTCACCGCGATTGAGATTTCGTTTGTTCGTCATGACTGATTTCTGTCCAAGTGCCCCCAGCCAAATGAGCGTAAGCCTAAAAGGCCCACTCCTCGTCGACAGATTTGATGGCCCATTCGAACTTCTCGCGTAGGGTTTTTGAGAAGAACTTCTCGATTGGCACGTTGAATTTCTTGCTGAAAACTACTGTCAACCGTGGATCGATGTAGTTCTGCAAGGGAGGTGCGGTTAGCAAGCCTGTTGCCATCATGGCGGTGTAGAGGGCTTCCTGGTGCAGAACTTACGATCTTCGAAGTGCCCAGTGCCACCTCTTTATTGTTCTCCTTGTCCTCTGCCTGCACGGACATAGTAGCAATCCTCGCGTCAAACTTTTTGACATGC
The DNA here is from genome assembly GCF_000585535.1 of Cladophialophora psammophila CBS 110553. NCBI lineage: Eukaryota > Fungi > Ascomycota > Eurotiomycetes > Chaetothyriales > Herpotrichiellaceae > Cladophialophora > Cladophialophora psammophila. The sequence goes on from NW_006912924.1 coordinate 1,892,501, forward strand.
TCCTCCAACTTCTCGATGGTCGGTGACTTTCCTTCGGCCTCGACCTTCTTCGTCTTGTTCTCCTTCTGGAACCTTTTCTCCAAATCCTTGACAGCTTTCAGGCGTTCTTCGAGCTCCTTGGGCTTCATCTCTTTCTCACCCTCCGCTTTGAGTTTCTCATTCTCTTTTTCGAATTTCTTAGTGATCTTGATCTTCTGCTCTTCCACCAAGAAGGCCTGGTGTTCCTGAATCCACGCTTCATCCAGGTCGTCTGGCAGTTCAAAGTACTCTGCACCTTTCTTCTTCTTGATCTTTGGGTCGATGTCGAGCATCATTTGTTTGATTCGCCATTGCTGATACTTGAGGCCTTTGATTCGGTCGCCCAACTTCTCCATCTGACCTGCATGTCCAGCTGCCACGGTTCGCTTATGGTTGCAGAGAATTGCAACTTTCCGATTTGCGTCATTGTAGTCCTTGATCTTCTCGGCTATTGTACCTTCAGATTGCATCTCGGAGAGCAGCCTGGACATTGTGAACGACGCGTTATAGGTACGGAAGACCTTAGCGGTCAAACCAGGCATATAGTTCTTAAGGTGGTTGTTGAGTTGCGTCGTAGTGAGTCTGTCAAAGACGTCGTCTCCCTCACTCTTTGGCGGCTTCTTGAAGATCTTGAGATTCTTGAACACCTGCGCGTCCACTTCGAATTCTTCATGGAAACGAATGCTGTCTTTGCCCAGGAAGTCGAAGACGACAGTGCTAGGAGCTCGCAAAGTAATGTGCTCATATTTCAGGGAACAACAACCGACTGTGTCAGCCTCGTCATCCCCTTTCTCATTACCAGCACGAAGGGCAAATTGATCGATCAGGTACATGGCGGTTGCTTTTTGACGTTCCGCCATCAGCTCTGATTTGAGTTCCTTCTTGTAATCTTTGCGAATCCGATCAATGTGCTTCTTGAGTTCACGAGCCTTCTCGAACTTCTTGTAGTCGCTCTGGCCCTTTATGTCTGAATTCGCCGCCAGCATAACATACTTGTAGTTGCCATTGATGTTTTCCTGCCACATGGCCAGCCACGTCCCTTGCTTGTCGTGCTTGATTTCCTTCCACTTGTGGCCTTCTGGTGGAGCAGGGACGGTTGCCTCTTCGCCAATGTTGATTGTGATCTGTTCAGGCATGACTCTGGTCTTGACTTTGCCAGTTTTTGGATGGTCACCTCGACCACGGAAAAGCCCAGGAGGTTCGACTCGGAAATTGCCAACCTTTTGTTTCTTGCCGTCCCATGTGCAATACATGTACGGGGCTTCGGCTTCATCCTTTGCTACCTTAATAGCTCTCTTTTCCTCTTTGGACAGAGCCTTTTTGGCTGCTCTGTCAGCCTCATAGTACTCAAATATGGGCCTGAAGTCGCATTTTGAAAATTCTTTAATGTCCACTCTCTCGCCGTTTCTGTTCTTTGCGCCGCCGGTCTTCTTTAGAATGTCCCTGAAGTCGCTGAAGAAGTTTTTCTGAAAAGTAGGGTTCTCCACGTTGTGCGTCGAGTTGAGCATACTGCCAAAGAAACCGGCAACTTCTTCTGCATCAGGATGGAGGGTGATGGGTTCGCCGTCATATTTCATCTTGACGTGGTCGGGAAGAGGTTGATAAGGAGGGGGAAAGACAACGCCATTGTGCTGCAATGTCTCCCACTTGTTCGTTCCATCGCCTTTGGTGGGATCCTCCCACCATTTGACTTCGTCCTCTTCTTCTTCCTCGTCTTCAGGATCGGCACTCTCTTCCTTTTTGACCGTCCTGGGTTTCTTTGCGGGTGAGGTAACTTCTGGCTTGATCTTTTTGGTCGGTTTGGATGGTTCAGCTTTAGCTTTCTTGGTAGCAACCGCGGGTGCTCGCTTCGATAGAGGCTTGTCATCATCACTGGATTCCTCCTTTTTTAGTCTCTTTGCGGCCACGGCTTTCTTGGGAGCCTTCGCGGCGTCCTTCTTCTCCTCCCTTCGAATCTGCTTTGCTTCCTTCTCTGCCGCTTTCTCGATCTTCTGCTTTTGCTTGGCAAGCTTCTGCCCGAGAGGCACGTCAGAGTCTGACTCTTCACCGATTTGATGAGCCGAGGCTCGAGGAGGCTTCTGAACAACTTTGCCATTTGCCCTTGGCTTCGCGACGAGAGGGACATCATCAGAATCTGACTCGACAGCGGTTGAAGTCTTTCTCTTTTTGCTCTGCATCCACATCAGCCGATATGATCTCTCGAAAGACATGTCCTGGAATTGACCGGGTCGCATACCAGTGGTAGATCGTCGTCGCTGCTTTCTGGCTCGGCGTAAGATGGTCGTGCGAGACTCTCTCTGGCCTTGCGCTTCGCAGCAGCGACGCCGTTGAGGATATTGTCCTTATTTCCGGATGGTGATAACTCTTCCACCTTCACCTCACCGTTTGCCATCGAAATACCGGGCACGACTTCGCCGTTCGTGGGGATCTGGCGGTCCATTGCAGCGTCAATCGAGGATGGAATTTTAGAGGAAGACAAAGGAGGTGCGACTGTTTGCAGTGTTAGCGAGGAAATGAGAGGTCGAGATGTAAAAGAATGTAGAGCTGAGACAGGCCACGCAAACGGAGTTGCCTGGACTAGTCGATGGTGGTAGAGAGAGCGTACCTCCGTTTGTGCCATTCACCCTCCTTGAGCCCGCGAGGGGCATATCGTCGTCCGAAGAATCCATGATCCGCATGACAGAAGAGACAGAGCGCAGAGGCCTGACGAGTAAGGGGTGTAGATGTTGAACGGCTAATAACAGAGGTGGACGGAAGCAGGAGGGAGAGGCGACGGATTGAAGTGACCTCCAAAACGCGCCTCGGAAACTCGGAATGGTGGGCGACGCTCGAGAGCAACAATGGGGACCGTGCCCGTGGTTGGTATGAGAAGGAGACGATTGGGGAGGCGGTGATCAAGACAAGTGAGAGAGAGAGAGTGTGTGTGTGTGTGTGTGAGAGAGAGAGAGACAGTGAAAGAAGAAGAAAGAAGAAGACAAGGAGTGGGCGAGGCCGAGAAAGAAAAAGAAGGAGGGAAAGTCAGAGTGCAGAGAGCAGAGCGCAGTCCACCAAAGTCCACCCGACCAGGCGACTCGTGAGGCCGTTCTGAAGGAAGCGCAAGAACTTAGCAGGGCAAGAAGGGGATCCAAAATGCCCCAAAATGCCCCAAAATGCCCACCTAGATTCCGTTGTATCGACGATTTTATGCGAGAAATGCACCATCCCACATCTGGCTAGCGCGTCTTCCCACCAGCGAGCTCTGTTCGGAACCTCAGTTTGTTCATTGACAAGCTGCCCTCGCACCAACTGAATCTCCTCTCCCTCACGTCCACTCCATCTCTCAACCCTGTTCACTCACGGCCTCGTGGTCAGCAAGTCTCGCCATGATGCTGTCCAGAGCTGTGAGACCGGCCCTCGCAGCCGGCAACGCCGTCCTTGCAAAGTGAGTTGCTGCAAAATCTCAGGAGCTTGGATAACGTAACTCATCCATCATCAGGACGGCTCCCCCCCAAGTCGCCGGGTATGCTACACTACGGGAAATCGAGAGTATGGGGTCTGCGGCAGAAAGCTGTGTTGCAATCGCTAACCGCTGCCAGGTCGCCTCAAGTCCATCCGAAACATTGAAAAGATCACAAAGACCATGAAAATCGTTGCCTCCACCAAGCTCACTCGTGCGCAAAAGGCCATGTCCGATTCCAGAACCTACGGCCAAACGTCAAACAAGGTCTTTGAAGAGGCGGAGACAAAGCCGTTGGAAGAGAAAAAGACACTCTTGGTTGTTGCCAGCTCCGACAAGGGCCTTTGTGGTGGTATCCATTCCGGACTGTCGCGCACCACTCGTCGAATGCTCGAACAGGATCCAAATCTCGACATCGCAATTATCGGTGAGAAGTGCAAGGCCCAGATTGGTCGTTCCAACCCTAGAAATGTCCTCCTGAGCTTTGCCGGCGTGGGCAGAGACGTCCCTACCTTCGCAGATGCCCAAGCCATTGCCGACCAACTCGTCTTGCTCCCCGAAGAATACGCAAGCATTAAGATCCTCTACAACAAGTTCATCAATGCCCAGAGCTATGAACCTGTCACCGTTGAGGCATATTCCGAGGAGGCTATCACGCAGTCTCCAAATTTCGCCGCCTTTGAGATCGATGACGAAGTCCTCGCCAACCTCCGAGAATATTCCCTGGCCAACTCTCTCTACTGGGCTCTTGCCGAAGGACATGCCTGCGAGCAATCCGCCAGGCGGAATGCCATGGATGTGAGTCGTCCTCTTGAGTTCTGACATTACTATCTGTGCTGACGTAGTCTCAACAGAACGCATCCAAGAACGCCGGAGACATGATCGGCAAGTTTACTATCCTGTACAACAGAACCCGACAAGCTGTCATTACCGGAGAATTGGTCGAAATTATCACTGGTGCCACTGCCTCAGAAGACATGTAGGCTTCGTTTCAAAAGAGAAAGTTGTACATAACTGCCAACCTCAATTTTTTACTACTGTCAAAAGAATGCTCCTTCAGGTCTCAACCCCCGCCTTGGTGTGGTTGTGCACCATCTGGTTGTTGCTGCTCGTCGTGTGAAGTTGATTTCTCTACTTACCCTGCCAGTATTGTGTGGTCTTTGGCACAGCATTTGAGGCATCACTGCCTTGTTATGACTTCAAGGGCATCCGCTGTCTACCGCAGCCTCGATCGGAATCCGAACATGACAAGTTCGTGCCGATCATTCCGCCCCTAACTACTCTTTTCCTTCGAGTGCTTTTGACTCTGGAACTCTCGCAAGCCTGGCGAAGATGACAGCCATCGCACAGTTTTTGAGACCATTTACAGGATTTTGAGACCTCGCGCACAGCCGGTCCACATAAGCAGTGATAGGTGCGAAGATGGATACTCAGACTGTCGCGAACCGGAGAATCTACCACGATTGCAGTGTCCAACGAAGCTATCTCCCTTCCCAAAGAGAAAAGCCGAGTCTTGGCTTGAAGACTCTGTTGAATTGTATCCAGCTTGTGACCCAGACTGTGAAGCTCACGATCGGTGTGACGACGTTCTCAACGGGTATGCGACTCCTAAAATGAATCCCAGTGCGGTCCCCTGGCTCGACAGTCTCCCCGATTCGAGTATGGACTCAGACGCAAAGTCAAGTCTCGAGGAAGTTGCAACATCTGGCACTGGTGCGTATCATGAAAAAGAACTCGGCATCCAAAGTTCGCATTACGCTACGCTTCGTGACAACAACGGCGAGTCTATTACCGACCGTTTTCAGAATCAAGTGGCCGTCAGGAATCCAAAACTTCAATGCGCGGCGGTTTTCAGCTGCTTGATCTTCATGAGGGAGAACTGACTGGGGGTATTCTAGGAGGGAACATGCCAAACAATGATATGTGGACTTGGATGGCGTCGAGCGTCTGGGCCTTCGGAAAGTGCGGCAGATTGTGCAAGAGGAATGATGGGACTACGTTGCTGTGGTAGAGTCAGATTAGATGCTGTCGGCAGGCAAGCACAGGGCCGAAGGAGATGAAGGTAGTAGGGCAATACCCATAAGAGCTCCCAACTGGGTAGCCCATGATCCGCATGCCTTAACTCTTGCTGCACTCCATCCTGGGTATTAAGTTTTCCAAAAAGAAATTGTCCCTCTAACTATGTCATTCACAACTGGTCATCTGAGAAGCGTATCAATTTCACTGCCTCCGCTTTTGTTCTTGGTTTGGTTTAAAGTGGCCAGCTGCCCTAAGAGTATATGGGTAAAAGTTACTGTCATCTTCGTGCGTGGCAGAATTGAACTGCCTTCGTATAGGCAATCTTGAGCATACTGCCTGGTAACAGGGATTTACTGCCTCGCCAGCTTGTCGTTTCCAGCGCCACATTCCATCGTATATATACTTCCTCGACTCCCTAGTCATGGCGATTTTCCTGACATCCGAACCAACCAACCTTCAACAAGTTTGCATTTACATTCCAATCTCGTAACCCATCTCCTCCTCCGACAACTCTTCCTTGATACGCCATGCCTTTCCAAATCCCTAAAAACTACATGATCCCACGCAAGCGAAAGTCTGAAATCTCGCATGGTTCACCGACAGAAGAAGCCATCGACGTTCCTCGAGAGCCGCTCAACATCTGCAGGACTCTAAGATGGACCCTTGATCCAGGCAACGAGGGCAAAGTTCTGCTGACGCTGAGGAAACCACTCCGCACGGTCCTTGCAGCAAAGTATGTGGAATACTATGTCGTCTATTTCCAGGCGAGGCTTTTTGAAAAGAAAACCTCGAACCGCTCAGCGTTTGTCATCTGTTTGTTTATGCTGTGCACAACATACAGAAGGCGCCTGGAGCGTCTCAGATAAGTTTGCGAGCAAATCCCATCTAGATTATCAATTCAGAAAATTATCAAAATTCGATCAGTCTCCATTTCATATTGATGTCAGTGTCTTCTGGCTCCATTGCCGTCGTGGTCGCGGTAAAGATGAATAGGGTTTTATGGCCCACCCCCCTGGAGATGGCCAGCCTTGCGGGCGCGATGTGTTCCGTCTTCACCCCGAACACACCGCCCAACACAAGCTTTCATCAAACCCCCAGATTGTTCTGTAATTTCCTATACGATGGATGTTGCAGACAGAGAAACGACTGCTCGTTGGGGCACCAGGTCTAGTACATGAGCTAGGCACGGTGGATGATGCCTCGAATGGAGGTGGACACCATATACGCTCTTTCTATAGAGGTTCGCGCAAGCCATCACACTGACATAGCCCTCATAGACTCCTTTAGAGATGGTAGGAATTCGTGCAAAATCTTTTCCCTTCCCGGATTGTTCTTTCTTGTCCCTGTTTGTCCCTGCTTGACCTCAACCAAGCCCCCTTTGGCAGTGTTTTCAAAAACGAACAGAATCCTCCTCATCGTTTAGCACAACCAAATTCTGGTCCGATTTTGTCATGTTTGACGTCCTCCCGTCGAGCAAACGTTGTCGTCCCAGGTTCGTATTTCCTCTCAGAATATTGCTCTTTGTAGCCGTCTCGCTTCTTCACTTCTCTTTTCACCGCAGCACCGGCATTTTTAGTCAGCGGTCATCTTGATCAATTTCCATGCTGAGATAACCCGGCTCTTCTCGATACAAGTAATGGAACAAATAAGCTCTGACACCCCCAGCAAATACGTCCCGCCACAGCTGAGAAACCGTCCCGTGGGGAGCAATGTTCTGCCTGCAGCGTTTCCACCCGGATTCAACATGCTGGGTTTTGGCAACACTGCACTTCGTAACCTTGGAACCGGCACAATTCTGGGCAACATCCCTGACAACCCGCCATCGGCTCATGCTGAACAAATCCAGCCCACAGTCGTTGCGTTCAAGAACTCCTTGCCCAGAAGACTCAAAGAAATGGATCCCGACTTCTACCTCATCTCCTTCCAAGGACACCTCGCCTTGCAGATCGCAGAGTTGACGGTCTCAGCGAAGCGTTCCAAGCTACCTCAACATCTGGTTCCCCCGCTGGCCTACTTGAGAGCCTTGTCCCACAGTATCGATCAAATCAGCCAACCAGCACAACACACCACGAAGGTGACACAAGCAAAGAAGTGTGAACAGATCCAAAGATTTCTTGATTCACTCGCGGATGAGTCCGGCAGGTTGTTGGAGAATGAGCCAGATGGTCAAGACAAAGGATGGCAACAAGAAGATGGACTCCAACATCTTGTTGCCTTGTACGATTCTGATCTCCGCAAGCAGCTGGAATCGCTGAAGCCGCGGGTAGTTGAGGACCAAGTCATTTTCGGAACCATCGTGCTCGCGTTCGGCGTTCTGATCTTGTTGATCTACTTCAAGCATGTATTGTTCTGAGAAGCCTCGGGGATAATGGTCGCGTCTTCGCTCAATCGACCTGGTGTTGGTCAACAACTGTACCCTTCAGATCCTTTCTCCGACAGGCAAGTGTCAAGGAAACCCTCTGGTACATAAGAGAGCCGAAAATGTCAATGAGAGACACGGGCGGTTTGCTATAGAGATCTCAGTGGAATAGATGACCAGAAACTTGCCAATGGCACAGCTTGAGGGGCAACAAATGGGATTCCCAAAGCTCGAAGATGAGATCAGATGAATCGGGTGTGAAAAGCTGTTGGGGAGAACTAATGGCCAGCGCGTCTTCTGTTGGCGTTGCATCGTGGTATCATTGTCTCCATGGAATGTCAAGTAGTCGGACCGGATTGGACATCTTCGATATCCTGAGGTCATGGTGTAAGGGAGGGAGAAATTGGGATGGATCAATGTATACAATGGCGCCAAAATTCAATTGGAAACATCAAATCTACTTGCTGGGTCGCAATTAGAATGGCCAGTGAACATGCATCGAATTTTTGGATTGCAGCCCAATCCGCACTCTTCCAAAAAGCTCTTGTGATCGGTCTGGATTCGGACAACGAGCTCACGCGATTTCGTTCGGTCGACTACGAGAATGGCTCTCGTTGGGGCAGTGCTAGCTGTCGCCATCCGCACCACCACTTTCTCTTTGTTTCCTCCAAACCCCCAACCAAAATTCTCCCCTTATTTTTGCTCTTCCTCCTATGACACTGCCAGCAACCGAGGAAGAACCAATCTCGGCTCGTCCTCCATGCTCATAGGAGGTCTCTCCTGTCCGAGCCAGCCCTACTTCTAGTCGCGCTTCTCGCCTCGCGGAGCAGCAACTTCTCCTTCCTGCTCAATTGCGAGAAGAGAACAAGAGAACTCACATCGAAATCTGCTACAGCATCTTCCTGGTCCTCCTGAAGGTATTGCTTTGTTTGCTGGAGCCCGGGGATGTTGATGATGCCATTCGGCAGGCACATTAGGAAGGCAAGTTTGGCTAGCATCACGGTTAGTGTGCACGATCCCACCATTCAGTTCATCCATATTTAAAGGCTTAGAGTTTCGAATAAAAGAGATCTTGCAGACGAGCACAAATCAGAGAAGATATGGTGAGCCCGGCGACGCGTAAAACTGGCACTGACCATGTTGTCATTGTATGACCATGGGCAGCCTCGTCGGCGATCGCGGCAAGAGAGGTGACACGGTGACAGCGTAGTGCCATATCTCTCACTCGCGTGTCCAATCCCAACACAATAGGCCATCAAACAGCCTTGGGGGCAACAACATGGTTTTGTGGGGGACTTTCTGGGTACTCTGCTTGCGCGATCCACCAAGTCTTCTCCGTGAACAGAATAACTGGTGGACTTTTGATTGTCGAGGTGGAAAACGTAAAAAAAGTAGCACAGAATCACGTGCGGGAAAAGGGGGATATTGCATTCATAAACAGCAATGTAGTCATGTGACAGGAGCACCTTTCCTATTTGGACCTATCAACCGAATCCCCCTTTTTCCGAGGATCCTCTTCATTCACTTTCATCTTCCTTCGTTGTTGTCAAGCTGCACAAAACGTCTCTTTGTCGTCATCTAGACTATGGCTAAGGGCTAAACTCTCTCGTACCTCGCTTTGGCAGAGAGCACGGACATCAGGACTCCTAGATTTTGCCTGCACAGCGATGTCTATCCCACAGCCTTGTGCTGATCTCTCCTCCCATACAGCAACGATGCTCGTTTCTATAGACAACTAACATTAGTGTGCTCATTCACTCCGCTTAACACCTAGTATTCTATCTTCTGGCTTCTTTGGTTATTTCAGCACCATTTACTTTTCACACTGTTTTCCATTCCGCGTTTGTGCGTCATGGAGTTATCAATATCTTCACCAAAACGCTCCGCCTTCTGCGCTGTTCTATGCACTCTGAGTCGCGCCATCACTTCACTACGCGTTGCTGCCTCCAGCTAAATGCCAAGAAGCTGGAATCCCAAAACGCGATCCCCAGGCAACGATGGTCTCGTGTCGATTTCATATTTATATCTCACTCTCCGGCCTCGGATGTTTATTTCCTTCTTTCTCCTCTTTACAATTCCCTTGATCGAACAGGATCGCGTCCGACCATCGAAGAAAAAGATCTAGCTCCAGCTTTGTGGCTCCCAACACATTCCTCTTCCACCCTGTGTTCAAGAATCTCAACATGTCCTCGTCAGACGTCCTCCAGTTCATCGCCGCTGTGCGCGAACAGACCTGCCGTCTCATTTCTGTGCTCCCTGACCAGTCCTTAGTCCTCCCCCAGATGCCACCCATGATTACGGTAAGTCTTCATCCTTGCACTTCCTTAAAGGCCCATGGCCTTCTCAAGACCGACTCGACTCAGCCTTTCCTCTTCCATTGCCTCGTAGACGAGGCTAACTTCATGAACTTGGTAGAATGGTGAACGTCTTTGCGAGGAAAATTTGCGTCAGATTCTCCGTTACTTGAAGCAGGTCAACAAGGCGTGCAAACGTCAAGACGCTCCTAACTCCTGCACCAAGGTCTTGCGGCATCGCGCAATGGTCAAGCAAATGCATGATGTTGACAATGGGTCTATAATCCGATCTCTAACTCTCGACACACCTAGACAGGTCGAGGAAATTGGAATGAAAGACTCAACAGTGGAGGATTTGAGGGAATTGCTGAATGCTTCTCCGCTGACCAGTCGTATCTGCACGCCCTCCTCAACTGCAAGCATCTGTGCCTCTTCCATTCTCACTCACGCCACACAGAGGAGTAGTGAGACCTCAGCCAACCTCTCCCTGTCAGGTTTAGATGGCGGATGTGAAGGAAAAACCGTGCATGGTTATAGTAGTGAGGCTGAAGATCCTTCTCTCTACAATCCTGTCGAAAATGAACGAGATGACACTAGAGGAATTGAGAACACAGTCCAAATTCAAGCCTGTGGGATCGGCAATACAAGTGTTGGTGATACCGTCGCCTTCAGATTCCAGGGAAGTGACCGTGAGAATACTTTGGATTGGTCACCTCCAAAGGAACTTCAGACATTTCGATTCAGACACTCGTCAGACTCGTACCTTCTGAAGTCTCTTGACATCAACAACTCCGCGCAATCCAACAGTCGATCTGTCTCTCTTCCAGCCCGTTGCGCGGATGAAATGGCTTCTTGCTTCTTGCGATGGAGCGGGGAGACGCTGGAGGAGTTCATTCGCGGCGTGGAAGTTGCTGATACCAAAGTTGACAACAAGGTGAGGTGGCTAGCGGTTCTCCAGCAACCAGATACAGTTGCATTCCTTGGGCGGTGGCCTTCTCCTACAACTTTGAAAGCCTTCATGCGAATGCATCATCTTGAGTGGGTCGTTCGGGTGCGCGGCAAATGGGATTGGGAGTCCAAGGTAGCCGGCGCCCAAGAGTCTGCTCACTGCAGCGACACTGGACATGAAGAGCCTCCGGTCGAGAAGTCTCCTGACGGCAGCATTGGCCAGGACGGTCTTGCCATTGTTGAAGTCGAAGACACTATTGAGAAGCATGGTGTTAACAACGTCCTCGAACCCGAAGATATTGCTCACCAGGTTCCCACGGACGGGTTTACCGGAGATCGACTAGTCCCTGAGCACTCAAAGGCGAAGGAGCCTGCTACAGAAGATTTTGTTGCTAAGGATTCTTCAGCTGCAGTCTCGGGCACTCCTTCCTGGTCTGCCACTCCGATCCTTGTGGGCGCCGCAGCCTCTGCAATTCTCATTTCCGCCTTCTGTCCAGCCCTCGCGGCTGTGATGCTTTACGGCGGCATTTCACATGTCAAGTCTAGGTTGTGGCGATAGATGGCCATTTCCAACACCGACAGGTAGCATCTCCAGCAAACACGTCAGCTCCAGGTTCGATAGTTTATGGTGATCTTCAGGTACGGCTGACTCGCCAAAGACATGGTTGTAGGAGTTTCGGAGTGAACGGTATGATTTTGGCAGGAAAAAGTCGAATGGTTATTGTTTTTGGAAGGACCAGCACCTGTGGGGCGGGTTTGATATCAAAATGTACGGTTGCTTTGTATGTGGTGTGTTCAGCGACTGTCGAGCTGAAGCGTACTGCTGGATCCCGGGTACAAGGCCTTTACTGTTGTGACGGATTCTATGGAAGATTACCGGGGGTGGCAGAATTGGATGGACAAATTACAATGTCGGGACGGACAGGTGGAGGAACAGTTCATTAGTACCTGCAGACCCCTTTCCAGATTGCCTTTTCATTGACACAGAAAGGCCCAAGTATCAAAGTCGGCAAAAAAGTCTTACGTTTTGCGAATGGACATAGCAACAGAGCGTCAGACTCAAGGTCCACCAGCAATACGTTATTCGTTCATGTATATGGTACTGCTCTGGTCCTCAATCCGCTCAGGGATATCGTGGAACAGCTCTAGCTTCTATCGCAGCCCTCATGCTGTAACAAGGCAAAGTGGCTGTGCTGTGATGGGCTGTGCTGGGCTGGTAGAGCGATGGCAGGGAGGAAAAGTTGTCTAGTCACATGTCAAACCAAAATGGGCTGGCAGAGAGGGGGGTGCGGAACAGTTTACAGTGCTGGCAGGGTGCCATTCTTTACAGTTTGAGCAGAGTATCATGAATTCTATGGCTTTTTGATGCCGCCTACCTAATTCCTGAGTGTTTTATCAGTTCAGTCCTGTTCCTCGATGCTGCCGCTGTGCTAGGTGTTCGTAGCCCTAGCCGTTGCCCCTCTGGGTGGTGTGGTGGTGGTGTTGTCTTGTCAGTATCAACCAGAAACGCGTTCTCGATTCCCGATCTGCTGGACAGGCCTCTGTGCGTTGTTGCACGTGAACGCCGAACCCTGAAGTGCTCTGTTACAATACAACTTAATGACTATGGTAAAACCCAGTGCTCATGCTGCGTCCACCCTGTTATCTTCTGCAACGGCAATCACCATTCTCTCCACAAGTTGTCCATGATGTCCCGTCGCCGTTGTCTGTCGGCTATCCTTTCCATTACCCTGTCCATTTCCACTTCAAGGTCTGGTTGGACTTCTGGAATCTCCAGTTCATCTCCATCCCGGCGACGAAATCCATGAGGCCTACCACTCCATCTAATCTCCCATCCTTGTTCGCAGTCATGTTCCACATCGAGGAGTTCACCACACGAGTAGCAATAACTGGACCAACAATCTGGGAGTCGAGATAGAGGTCTATGTGGAACATAAATGTCCTCGCAATCTCCTTCTCCCTCGTCCCATCCCCTGTAACTCCCATCTCCATCTTCCCACAAAAGTATTTCTCGTCCATGTCTTCTACGACGGCGCTGTCGTGGATGTCGACTGTGATGTGGATCTCCAAGGTCAAAGAGGATTCGGTCTTCCATTAGATCTTCTGCGAATTCCGGATAGTCGGGATATAGTTGATGGTCAGGGAGATATTGGAGGAAGGGGCAAATGCCAGATTCATCCCAGGGAGGGCCGTAGATGGACATTACGGAATTATCTTAACGGGGGACTACCGAGGATCATTTCTAGGCGTTTGGGAAGATATCTCGAAGATTGCGCCGGTGTTCGAAAGTCGATTCAGAATTGAGAGGAAGTCAAAGCACAAAGTCTAGATGAATATTGCTTAAAATCTCAAAAATCTGTCACAGCTCGCGAGCAAAGCTCGTTTGCTGTGCTGGTCACCTCCAGAGATCTTGCGTATCACTCATTCATAGGTCAAGTCCGTGTCTAGAAGTCGCCTGGAACACTGACTCAAGCCATATCTTTGCCTGCAACCTCCAGCGATTAGGATCTCGTGGCTTAGAGACACCGTGTTGAAAATCGGCAACAGCTCAAAGCCCTACCATCCAGAGTGGATGCGAAGGGTCCCTCCATTTCGAGTCCGATAGACACGATCCTGGAATCTCCCACCAGAACTACCTCCCATGGCTTCTTCGTCTTCTTCATTACCATCATGATCGTCGTCACCACCGTCGTAGTCATCAGCATTGTAGTCCTCGTCTGGCATTATATCAAGGCCGCTTCGTCCTGGACCTCTGTGAGGTGGACTGCCAAACTGGTTGTCCACCACCATAGCCCCTCCTTGTCGCGTAATTCTGATGCCCTCTCTGCCACCTCGACGCGGTCCCCTTTCCCGTCGTCCAAGTGGCATACCTCCAAAAGACGCCGTTATTTCAAAGTCATGGAAATCATCCTCGTCAAAGTCGTCGAACAGCCATGGCGGAACAAATTCCATGCCTGGAGGAAGCTGACCTCGTCCTCGAGGAGAGCGTCCACCGAAAGGGTTACTTCCGGGGCCACGGCGTGATTCTCTCTCAAATGGGCCGCCACCGAAGTCGTCAAAGTCATCAGAAAAGTCATCATCGAAGTAGAGATGCTCTCCACCACGACGGCCTCCACCGTGAGTCAAGCGATCTCCTCCGCTGGCGACCAGTCGGCCATTATTCCACACCTCAAAGTCACTGTCGTTGCCAACTGCCCATGCGCTGTTGATGGTCTCGTTGGTATTTCTCCCAGGCCCTATTCCGCGCCCTCCGCCATTTCCTCGCCTCCCCCATCTAGGACCATTCGGGAGACCGGTGACAGGATCGGGATAAAACTCCGGCCCATCCATCTCGCCCATATTGCCATGGCCGAAGTATCCAGGCAGTTGTCCAGCTCCGTCTCCCTGGTGATCTTCGCCACACGTGCTGCAGCTGCGATCACGAGGGGGACGAGGTCGTCGGCCGGGTGGGCGGCCACGGCGTGGCATGCTTGATATTACCGTTGGTACTTTCGAGTCTTTGCGAATAGATCTGTTGATGATGGCAGGTAATTGCCCTATATGTGGCTTCGAACCGGACAGTGTGTAAAGATGCAAGAATGGATGGCCCGGCATTACAGATAGATATATATGTGGAATCTTGACCATCACCAATGCTCTATTGTGATAATTTGACTCCACTGGATAATCTGACCCCGCCTTGTGATAGTACCTGACTAGGACTTAATGATATATCACCCTGGCTAGTTGCAGAAAACGAAACTAGCAGTTGTAAAAGTGACAGGGAGCTAGACTCGTCAAACGCAGGGGAGTTGAACAAACACCCTACAGTGTCGAATGGTTTGTCGGGAGAAGCCGCTGTCTGAACTCAGTCTGGCGGTGGGTGGATAATAGACATAGATCTCCTCGGCCAGCTCCATCAGGTACACAAATAACAATATCGCCACGGCGAATTAAATTCACAATTGAAAGTGAATTTCCATGAAGGCGTTCATGGCCAAAGTCAGGGTATGTCCTGTGTGTCACTTGATGGACAGTGTGCTTCTGCTCCGACAGATGAACAAAGCCATCGGGAGGTTCGTGCTCACCATACTACCGAATTTTGGCACAGAGTGACTTCGCTTTTCATGACTGCTGTCACTGTCTCTTCCAGCACTATCGTTCTAGAGGAGAAGAGGGACAGTTTCCATTTGCCTACCTGATTGTTTGGGGTATTTTTTTCTCTTCGATCACCACTTGAATCGCTGGTTTCGCCAGCTTTCTCAATGTTAGCTTGACACTGAAAACTCCCCAGTTTTCACTGTCCAATGGTATAGATTTGAAAGTGTCCAGAGTCCCCCTTTCTCATCCAGCTGCAACAGTTAAAAGGGTACGGATAGCCAGTGTCTAAATCCACAAAAATGAGACTGGGAGTGTGGGCCTGTAATGCCCAGGCGACACCCCTACTGCACCTGTAGGTTAACCTTACCGCAAATGATGAACGCACAAATGTTGTAGAGACGCAGTCGAAAGGAACAAAGGTATTTAGAACTGGAGAGAAACATTGTTGAAGCGAGTCTCAATGATGCTTAAAAAAGGGTGAAATCCAACAAAGGAATTTCCGCTATGGCAGGAGGGGTGAAATTGATACGGATTCATAACGGTGGACCTCGTATGTGTAGTGGTACCTAGGTATGTATGTAAACCAAGGAGCGAAAACGAGACTCCGTAAATAGTGGAACGAGCCGCCAAGCCCGCCGAGCCGCTAACGTCTTCGAGGTATATAGAGATGTGATTATTAACAGCACGAAGGTATCTAGCGAGCTCCGTCCTTGCTCCGTCCTCCGTATTCCGAACTACCTTTTCTCGACTACTAAGTACTTGCGACTTCATTCGGATTCAACAGTACATGACGCAGCGTAGAGGTAAGTTGTCGCCGTCTTCTTCATTGCGCCTTTTTGGGTCCTACGATGGCTTCTCGAAGCAGTCAGCATGTCCTCTCTAAGATCAGCGAGTTGCAATGAAGAGGTTCACCTTGACTCCTGTAATACAGAGCACTTTCAACGACGACTCCCTGCCATCTGGTCAGTGGACGCTTTCGTCTTTCACTTCTCATTGCGAAGACGGTATACCATCTTGAGAATGATCCTTGCAATGGTCCTAGCTTAAACTCTATGCATTGATTGGAAATCTTCCATGTCGCCATTTGTCGTACAAAGGTCGGAATCTTGTTTTTTTATTCGCGGCAACTCTCTTCTGAAACAATGGACAGACATTGGACCAGCAAAAATTCAATATTGTCCCTTCAGCATCAACGGCCACAATTATGATCACCCGCACGCTATTGCTATGAATCTTTCATGAAGACAAGAGCAAAATATACCTCAAGGCCTGTTCCGCAAATCCCTGCCTGAAGGCTTCTTCAAGCCCCTCCAAGCTCCTCCGATGCTAGATCCGTGCAGACACTACCAATATGTCGCTGATGGCACTACTTCACCGCCAACATAGGCTGTCCAATGAGCGTGTGGGCGCTGAGTACTTGCATGGAGCCTATGAACATCACCACCTGTCGACCAACACGAACAGAATGCTGGTCGACGTGGTGGAAGTTGTTCGGAACTTCATCGGAACCATACCCCGGGAGCTAACCCGACCACAAATGGATGACTTCTGTCGTGTCTTCTACCATTCCTTGCATGCCAGTCACGACCTCCGTTTCCGACTGATGCTCCTTTTCAGGGGCAGTCTCCCGCGTCCCTCAGTCGGTGAAAGTGAGATGTTCCTTTGCCATTTGGTGAGGGAACTTGCAGGCGAAGACATTTCAAATCCGACAGATATGAATCGCATCCAGAACGAGATCGAAGACTTCTATGCAAAGCTACCATTCAATCTGGATCAGCAGTTAATGAACCAATTGAAATTCAAATGGAATATTGACGATCTGCGTCCGGATTTTCCAATGATAATGGGTCGATTTCAAGGCTACATGATGAACATGATTGTTGACTTCTACAACCTTCCGGTAGAAAACGCGTGCCGACAACTTCAACAGAGCTTGAAGGATCTGAGAGCCACCGTTTTCCTGGACGATGGGGCCAGTGGCATGGTACCCCTCGAAGATGTACCAATTTTTTGTGAACAGCTTGCGAGAAATGAAGAGGTCTTTGATCAGGCCAGAGCCCGAAATTTCCACGCAGAGCAAATCCTGGTTGCCTTGGAAGCTTCATGGGGCCAAGCTAGTCTCTCAGGCGCGGCACGTCACGATTTGAACGAGCCAAGTATCGAGTAAACTTCAAGTGGACCGTCACTTACTTTAAGACCGAGCGCTTGAAACAGGTCGATTACACCGAGAATGTTCTGCACTGACGAGATGGCGATCTTGAACCACCACTGGTTCGGAATTTCGCCCCAGAGCATTCCGTTTGTCCCATCTGCTAGGACGATTTCGAAGGGGAGGAGGGTGAAGTTGTGCGTCACCCAGTGGTGACTCTTCGTTGCCACAGACCATTCCACGTTGCTTGTTTGCTTTCGTGGCTCTTCTCAAAATTCGAGGAGCTTGACGGGGAGGATGAGGGGATGACCTGTCCGATGTGTAGAGAGTACATCTCTTACAATTACTTGGGAGAGCTGTTGGATTTGGAGGCGGCACAGTTCGACAGCTTGTAAATAGAAGAAGGTAAGAGGGGCGTGTTGATTTCTCGCCAATACATCCTCGATGTAGCTGATCCTCCAGATGGTAGGAAAACAAACAGTATTCGTAGGCAAGATTCTTGATTCTACATTTCCTTGTTATGGTTTAGTCTTGACCCATTGTTGCTAAAGTGGCTCTCTTTTATGCTACGTGGAATCATGTCCTGTGAATGTACCACACCGACCGGATTGCGAAAAGGATAGAAATGGTCCATCCGGGCCGAACGTTGATGATGAATTCGCGAGAACCTTCATAAATCTACTTTATCCAGTCGAGTCCGACTCCGGCGACTGGATTCGGCATATGCATAACCCTTCCATTAAACATAAGCGACTGTAGGCTTCAGATTCGCCACCAGGGTTCCACGTGTGGTATAGACTTGTGCCAATCCTACCCTGCCAGACTCTTCGTCAGGTGAGGACACGTCGCCAATCTTGACTTTGACATTCCTCAACAGCCGAGCCCGTTCCAGACCATTCAACGTGGTCCCATTGTCCGGGAGTGCAACATGTGGATTGTCTCTCGTCAGGCTGGAGACGTAACCGAAGATATCTGGAGCAAGGGTGTGGATGCGCAACCAACATGCAATGATGGCGGCTATGAGTAAGATGATGCAAGACACGAAATCAACGGCGATCCAGCCCCACAGGATAGCGTAGTGAGGATCATAGAGGGCGCCGTGGATAGGTAGAGCTTGAAATTGGGTGTCATCCGGCGCATAACTGGGAGCAACACCCGTCACCACTTGCGAGAGAATATAGTAGGTGTTGAAATATTGGGTCAATGGCAGTTCGAGGCCGCGTTGCTGCGTAGACAGAAACTGGTCGTAGTTGTCTCCCTCGCCGATAGACCCCTCTGGCTGGCCCAGGAAGTTTTGAAGGCCGAGGGTCAAGCTGCCTCCAATATCTGTGGTCGTGGAGGCATTCCGTTGCGCGCCGCGTGAGAGAAGGAGAGCACTGAAGAATCTCTCGGCAAAGGCGTCGTCATCAAAAGGTGTACTGAACGAAGTTACATTTTGCCGAGACATATTGTTCTTGTACCGCATTTTAATCGGAAAGCAGCCTGATACGCCACAGTGCACTTGCATGTCAACTTTGACGTACGTGATGTTACAGGTCTGCCGCGAACTGCCATAGGAGACGATGCTTTGATCATTATCGGGGATCCACCGCGTAGACAAATTGAACTCGCGAAGAGGATAGCCTTCGCCATCTTTGGGAGCGTCGGGCCTAACATGGGTCAAGTTGAGGCTCACAGATTGGTTCATGTAGGTGCCATCGGGAAAAGTTTCATATGGAAGGATTATAGGGCGTGCGCATTTGACCGCCAAATACCTGGTCGGTAGGGTATACTCACCCAAGAACCCATTGATTTGTTGGAAAATTGGCCCATAGGCGTCACTCGAAAGCTCGAAATACGTAGCTCTTCCGATAAACGCCGAGTAGTCATCTGATTTCATGAGTTGTGATTGATGTGCAACATTGACCCAACCGTGGCGACTAGGACGAGGAGATACATATCCGATATCGTTGACCCACCAGCCTTGATCCAAGATAGCGTTGAGATCAGGAACGACGGCGGAACCGATGGAGTCAGTGCCCTTTGGTGTTGCAGTGGGCGAATTGTAGTCTGGTTTCGTGAAGCTTACAGCGGCTATAAGAGCGGCATTCAAATCGTCGATACTGAAGCTGTGATATGTATTGCCGTAGGAGGAACTGAAACCAGACTGAAGGCTCGTGCTAGCAGTATAACCGTTTATTTGGTGATACGAACGAGAGTCGACCCGTTGGAATTCTTGCTTGCTGGCTTGACTGCCGAGGTAGTAGAAAGACCAGATGGCGACAAGAGCAGCGCTCATTGTAGTGAAGGCGCGAAGAGACCAAATCAACTTGAGTGTGCTTGGAAGACTTATACTGCCCTGGAGCTGTTCGAGGTCCGAGACACGCGCACCTGTCTGCGCTTTCCACAGTGCGTATCGCCGCACCAGGGTTGAGATGATTGTGACGAAGACGATGGTAAAAGCCGTCGTCATTTGACCGTTGAATTCGATCAAGAAAGTGGTAAGCCTACTGACCAGATCAATCTCGTCTCCACGATGTTGTCGATCGAGCTTCCATGCACCGATTACCAGACCGATTTTGGCGACGAGGACAAGCGGAACAGCCAGAAGGATGCCGTCGTACAGCCACATGAATATTCGATCTTTGGTGTCGGGCACCAGAGGGACTGGATCTTTTGGCCATGATGATGCAACCAGAATGTCGCGGTGCTTTTCGTGATTAAGCGCTTGCTGCGAATGTGAGGAGCCCGGGAGTTCTATCGTCCCGACTATGACATTGTCGTCCTGCTTTGGCCTCTCCATGGTGTCGGCTCCTCTGGAGGGAGAGGGAACAGCGAGAGTCAAGAAAGTCAAAAGCGGATTTACCATCCTTTTGAAGGAGCCTCGGAGCTCCATGGATCTAGCTAAGTACTCACCCGGTGGAGCCTCCGGTCAGAGACTTGTCGTCGAACGCATTTGGCGCGTTCACGTGGCCTTTTGCGCGCCGGCAAGGAGAATGGGGACATTATGTTGGCGTTTTGTACTGGGTACGAGGTACCTATTGATACAGGCAAGAGATTGTTTCACTCAAGGGCCGAAAAGGGGCATCGAAAGTTGTTGTCGCCCTTTTTCAGCTGGCCACAGTAAGCGTCAACCCAGTTCGATGCTTGCTGGCACGAGAAATTAAACCCGTTTAGGGTTCAGCCGATCTCTCGTGGTTTGGCTTCAGGCTTGTCCGGACGCTTGGTGGCGCTGGTGGCGCTGCTCGTCGCGGCCGCGACCAAATGTTCTTGGCAAGAGTGAATTTCGACGCCTCTGATTTCTAAAACCGCTTCTCCTCTAGTCTTCTTCGTTTGGCGGTATACGCACTGAAACAGGCACTTCCAACTGCCCAATATTCTGGCCGTTCTTGCTGGTAACTGCAAAACGACTCTTTTGTCGAATGATATGCCCATACCTGTAGAAAACGTAGGGGATAGGTGTCAGCAAGAGGCTCACGCATCCGAGGATCGTAAGTGTCCAGTGGTGTCCAACATTCTGGTAGAACGGGGTCGCGACAACTACCATCCCACCAGAACAAACGTAGCGAGAGAGCGTGGCGAACACAAGCGCGCTGGCAGCATATGTCTCATACGTGTCGATCAGATACATGTATGTGGTGGTGAAGGCCAACACACCCGCGTGCCCGAACATGACGGAGGCAGCAATCGAAGACCAAATTGATATACTGCGGTAAGATGTCCAGGCCATCCAGAACAATGAGATTGGCATGGCAGGTGCACCCAGCATAGAGTACCATAGTCGAACCTCAGGATCGAATTGCGTCTTGCCGTCGGCCTCCGCCTTACGCTGGACTTTGACTGTCAATTTGTAAATCCATGGTACACATCCGAATGCGACACAGACGCCAACGAATATCCCGAGAAAGATTGTATTCGTCAACCCCTGGGAAATCTCGTATGTCAGGCGAAAAATAAAGTCGTACCCATTGAGGAATGTGAAAAGGATGATATAGACCAGACACAGATAGAGTGAGACAAGCTGAATTATCGGTTCGTGGAGTGCGAGGGTAAATGGCCGGCGAAGAGCAGTCCTCAGACGTGTCACCAACGTTATGTGTTCAATTTCGTGCTCGGCATAATATCGATCATCGCTCGTGATCTTACGTAACTGCCTCGCCTTCCAGCTCAGCAAGACGGGAGGGTAGGTCTCCGGTTGAAAGAAGAAGGTCATAAAAAGGACCACTCCTGCGAACATGAGAGTCACCCATTCTGCCCAGCGCCAAGAATGAAGGATAGGTGATTCCGGAATCCAAGCAGCCATCACAGGACCGAGCGCTGCTCCTCCGAATCCGAATATGCTGAAGAATGGAAACATGAAGGTCTTCTCCAATGCCGTGAACATGTCGGCAATCGATCCTCCAGCGCACACTGAAGGTGCCGCTCCCACAACGCTGGCAAGGAACCGGAAAACGATCTGACTGCCGACATCAGGTGCAAGAGCTGATGCTGTGATGAAGATACACAATAACGTCAGGGAGGGCAAATAGACCTGGTTTCTGCCAAGAACTTCTGAAAACGGACCACTAATCAATGCCCCAGGCCCAAAGCCCAGCAGAAAGCTGCTGATGGCACCAAAACTTTCTGTAACTTGACTGACTCCGAGGCTCTTCGCGGCTTGGGAGATGACTGCACCATCCAGGGATGACGCAGCACCGACAAGGCAGCCAATGCTGCATACTACCAACATTGCTCTGAAGCGTTTGTTAAAGGGCCAGTTGCGTGGATTCAGAGGATCGTCTGGTCCATCCCATTCAACGACAAGGACTGTTCTACCGTCGACAGTCTGAGTCTTTTGGCGAGAAAGGCATGGCAAGCTCCGTACGTTTTCGACATCAGACTCAAGTTGCTTCTTCAGGGCCTGTCCTATCCGGCGGTATTGTAAATATGTTTCCATCCTCGTGGCTAATCAAGGGGTTCTTGAGAAAGAATATTGAGAATGAAATGGTGGCAGGGGTTAGCACAGAGATATAAATAAGAAGGTCCATTGAAGACTTCATCATCAACATGACGCATGTCAGAGCCCTAAGGCACCCTATATGGGATATTACGCGCTCCATTTCAAGACCAAAATACACTCCCCTCTTGCTGTTTGGACCTCATGTTAGAGCAGCACTCGGGTCTCAACGTTGAAAGAGCTAACTCAGCACCATCCGAAAAAAGGGACAGCCAGTTCGTCCTAATATTGAAGCAAGATGTCCGCGGAGAGGACTCAAAGAAGTGGTAGGCACGACGGAGATGTTCGAGAAAGTCGATCTATTAGGGTTGGAAGAGGGCGTACTGGGTACTTCTATGCTAGAGGCTAAGATGAAGTGAGACTAAATCGGGTACTTCGCCGAGAAGGCTGAATAATGCACAAGGCGCGAGTGCTGATTGGCAGCAGGATAGCGTGATCGGGAGCCAAGACTACCTTAATTTCATGGCTCTTCGCTGAACTCACCGATGACCAAGCGACACAATTGCTTACCTAGTGCTATCTCTGGCTGGAAAGCGCATCAGATCAACTGGACACAAAGGAGAAGACGCTGGGCCGCTTTTGGATTGCAACAAAACGGCACTCCTTTTCGGACTCAGCAGAAAGAGGCTTTCGGCTTGGAACAGAATCTGCGAGACCAGCAAACGCCAGCCTTGCTGCCCTGGATTTGTGCAACGCACAGCTACAGCCTCCCGACCCTCCCCGACTTTGGATATAAAAGGGGTAACCGAGTCTTGTATTAGAGGACTTATTTTGACCGAAAAAAACAACATCCTCTTCGACCCGACTCGGCCTATCAGGCCGATTTCTTTCACAATGACACCCCTTATTCTCCCACTCGCCTTGTCTCACTCAGCCTCTCAACATCTAATCCTACTCTCACTTGAGCCATTAACACCCTCATTATTCTCCGATTTCGGCACAGCTATATGCCCACCCTTCACGCCCTCATTGACGACTCCTCCCCGCTCACCCGCGTCTATCCCTGTCCCGCTACATTCCCCTCATCAACCAGCCCCGGTCTTTGCAAACCGGAATTCTGCGCTTAAGACGTCTCCGGTCTCGCAATTCACGAACAAATACCCCCCGAGCCCGGTTTCAAACCCTCAGATGAGTATGTTCTCTTGTTTTCCCAGAAACCTAAGTGGTATCGGCATCGAGGCTTCCAATTCGGGCGAGAGCATCTTCAAAGTCTCGATTCTGGAGCGACATCCTTATACGACCCAGACATTCAGTCCGCTCGGCCTCTCCGCCTCGGATTCTTCAGCGGTCTTCCTCGTAGTTGTGGCTCCCTCGCTCCCTTCTTCAACCACGGCAACAACTCCCAGCGGACAGAAAACAATGGTCGTCGACCCCCCAGATCTTTCCCGCCTTCGCGCCTTCCTGGCCCGAGGCGACCAAGCAGTCACATATGCCCCCGGAACGTGGCATGCACCGATGGTTGTGCTGGGCCAGCGACGCGTCGATTTCTTGGTCACGCAATTTGTGAACGGTGTGGCAGAGGACGATTGCCAGGAGGTGCTATTGGGGGGGAATAATGTAGGAGTGGCTTTGGGTGGTTTAGACTTGGATGGTTATGGAAATAAAGGGAGATCGAGGTTATAAGGAGTAATCGGAGGATATAAGACGACATCGTGACAGTGGAAACCAGGACCAGGATTGGCAGCCCAATGCCATGTCAATTTTTTGTTCGACATTGACATCCTGCCAAAACGGAAATACTCAGGGGGTATCATTTGCCAAATCCAAACAAACACGGTCCGGCCAGCAACCGCCATCCCAATAATCGCCCGTTGTCGTTTAAAACTCAAGACCAGGGTGGCATGATATCCAATGCCGACCTAGCCAACACAGGGTTTGAATGGAGAGCATCACTTCCCCCCCTCAAGCTTTGTCACTAACCTCTTCATGCCTACCCATTCATCCATGCTAGCCTCACCATTCCCACACTGCAATCCCTTCCCGACGTCAAACACTGTCACAACGCCATCGAGTCCACCAACAGCCATGTGGCTCCCTCGCTTTTCCTCCCAGGCCACCTTGTTCAGCCCCTTGAACGGGACCACTCCGTTCTTCCCTCTTGTGGGACTTACCTTGACAATCGGAACTTCTAAATCATAACTAAGGTCAAACACCTCCAGCTCCCCCGCGCCTGTGACACAAGCAAAAACCGAAGGCTTATGGGGAGCCCATTTCGCATCGTAGACAAGATCTTCTCTTGCAAGATTAAGGATGGGGCTCACAACTGTCGAAGCTGCGCCGCCTGCTGCTATAGTTGATGCACTTGTGCTGGAACTCGCAGCAGGCTTCACTCGCCACAATTTCACGGACCAGTCGGAGCTAGAACTGAGAAGTAGATCCCCTAGATCAACAGGTCCTCGTGCAGGGTGGAACTGCGACGACATAACTGGTGCAGTGTGGCCTTTGTAGGCGACACGGGTGTCCACGCCAGCTTGAGCTCCGGCACGATCGTACCGGTGGCATGGGTAAATGGTGCCTTCTTCGGTGCCGACGAGGAAAAAGGTTGGATCTGCAGCAGGGAAACTCATGCTGGTAGGGGCAAGGTCGTCGGTTTTGGCTGGAGGTGGGGTGTTGAGGACGAGATATTCTTGCGCTTGTGTAAGCATGTCCACTGACCATGAGCAGACAACGCCGTCCATTGAGGCAGTGATGATATTATGAGCATTAGGTGTTCCTACAACGCTTATGCTGTAGACTGGATGTGTGTGGCCCAGGTGGGAACCGGATTGCGGCGTTTTCTGGACTGGCTGCCCCGTACGTCCAGACGTTCTAGTGTCCCATAAGCATATTTGGCCTGAATAACAGCCGCCAATAACGAGATTAGGATGAAATGGCGAGAATCGAGCTGACAGAACGTCGGACGACGCTGTGAAAACGTACTCCGGGCGAGATGGAGCATGTGTATTCCACAGCAGAACCAGACCGGCCGGTTCGTGAGGGGCAGACGGATTCTTGGTGTAAGAGGACAAGAGAAGTTCATTAAAATGTGGAGAGAATTGGATATCCGAGACAATGCGTCTGCGAGTGTATCGGTCGGAAAACAGCTGAAAAGATTCGCGTAGAGAATGGGACTTTTTGCCAGTTCGTGAATAGGGCGTAGCATCATTGTTGTCGTCATCATCGTCAAGTGCGGAGGTGCGAGTATAGTCTGCCAGCAAGTCATACTCATCGTCCATATCCAGGGCACGTTCAATGACTTTCGAGGAACGCTCGACGAAGGAAACGAATTCGGGAGAAGCAACCACAGCATTGAG
Organism: Cladophialophora psammophila CBS 110553; assembly: GCF_000585535.1. Classification (NCBI taxonomy): domain Eukaryota; kingdom Fungi; phylum Ascomycota; class Eurotiomycetes; order Chaetothyriales; family Herpotrichiellaceae; genus Cladophialophora; species Cladophialophora psammophila. The sequence goes on from NW_006912924.1 coordinate 1,918,072, forward strand.
TTCAGTATTGGTAAGGGTGCGCAGGGGAAAGCGCTGCTGGTGATGAGAACTTGTTGATATTGAGATCATGGATTCTCGATTGCGCGTTGCTTGCAATTCTTCCTCAATTTCCTTGCGCAGCGCTTGCCGAATTTCTTCGTCTCTTTCTTGCTCACGCCGGCTGAGCCGTCTTCTTTGTCGCAATGATAGGTCGTCATCGTCGGAAAGTTCTTGCGATTTGGCGGGTTCTTCGAGATATGGTTCTGTCTGCACGCCCTTTGTGTATGTGATATACTCCTTCTTTGAGGGGGCAGGCTCATGAGCGGAAGCATCGACGGAAATGGGAAACGAAGTATCCGAGCTCTCGGTCTGCGTGGCTATTGATTGCATTAATCTTCTTGGCGAAGGTTCGACATCTTGCTGAGGGCTGATTTGCCCTGTAAGGGTGCCCTGAATTGAACTGGGTCGACTCCCCTTTCTGCTGGGCGAGGCTGTCGAGTCTCTGTCTCTCTGCCGGTCGATTAGGCTGGAGACGAGGTGGTCAATCTCGGACCTGCGCTCTTCGGCGGTTTTGCCAGGAGAAGGGGCCTGTGTGGTCATCAGCACAGACTCTAGTAGATGCTGCTGGTAATCGTACCTCCCCAATGCTCTGTCGACTCGACGTATACTGTTCCTGGCGCAGTTCCCTTTGTCGCCGTAGCTCTGCAAGGCGAGCCTTCTTGGCCAATAACTCGTCCTTACGCGACGACATGGTGGACTTGACGTTCGGATGCCAATGGGCATTAGATGGAAAATAGTAACGGATCAAACATTTAGGCGCGCGAGTTGAGAATCGCGCGATCACGTGATGGGTTAATCCAAAAAGACGCAGGGGATAAGCTCGGACTTCTGAGAAACAATTTGCAGCTTCAACTCCCGCCACAGTTATTTTCTGTTTCTTTCGACGCCACAGCCGTTCTCGCGCAGAAGTGAACGGCTTTAGCAAGTCAGCAGCATACTTGAGCTCTGCGTATTGGGCTCCAGCTTCTGCGACTCAGGCGCGGCTTCTGTCACTATGTCAACGTCCCAGGGAGTCAATGTACGAACTTTCCAGCGACCCAACTTTTTTTAGATTCTCAATCCATGGATCTTGATATTTATTACAAGGCATTCGCTGACTCTATACAGGTACTCCGGTGGTCAGCTCTTATTGCAGGTATCTTCTATGGATTTTCGCACCAAAGAACCATCACCGCACGTACTGCAGCTGCACACGAGAAGGCCGAATACGACCACAAAGCCGAGTTAATACAAAAAGCAAAGCTGGAATGGGCAAAAAAGACGTTACCTCCTCAGTCGAAGACCGCTAGTGGTGACAGTACGTGATTGCTATGATTCAGCTAGACCTATGGAGTCGTTGAGGCATGAGACTTATAAGGAGAGCAGTTATTACGGACCCCAACGACAAGAATTTCGATCTTGAAGCATACCTGACAAAGCTTTCCGCAGAGAGCTGAGCAACCGAGCTAGGGGCAGAACAGAAGCGACCTCAAATTGAGGATTGGTAGTATCTCGAAAAGCTCGGGGAAGGCCACAAATAGATATGGGCGTTAAATTCAGTTGATACCCAGATGATATGGTCTTAGGGATGGCGGATGCCACCCATGCACAAAGAGGAAAGTGCTAGCGGATGGCATACACCTTGTACATACTGGTCGAAGGCACGCGCTGTCCTAACTGCGCTGCATGTAAAACCATGATCCATTTGACATGAACGAGGTACGGGTTACCAAGTACTCTTGCCAGCTTTCCCCTTACGAGATGCAAGGGTTGGTACTTGTCACCGGCCAGAGCATCGACTCCTCGCAAGTGTGATCGGACGTTCGAAGCTAGAGCAATGTACGGCATGTTGAGAAATCGCCGTTTGTCAAGACAAAAAGTATCACCGAGGCGGTTCGTTTATTCGACAACCGTTGAAGGCTCAATTGCATTCTTGACACCAATGCATGGCGTGCAGATATTGTCATTACCACCTACCGCAGAAGATAAGCGCATGAAATACCCTTGCCTCGCTGCTTGAGGCATGTTTCAAGTAAGGCATGTGCCTCGAACTTATGCAAGAATCAACGGCCGGAGTCGGCACTGTGTGCCTTTGTGTCCAATAGACACAGAAATGACCCCCGACCGACACGATCGAAACATGTCGTATGTATACTCTGGAGGAAGGGTTCTGTCAGCCCTTATGCAATCCCCCTCCTCGCCTTCGCGTTTGCAGTTGACGGGAACGAAGCTTTGAAAGATGTACTCGGCATATGGGTAGCATCTGCCGGCAATTGGACTGTCCCCAGTTGGTGTTGGTGTGCTAGGCGCTTTATGAGGATGGTCCGTGTGATCCGATATCACGTGACTACTCGAGAACTCCGGTCATTGTGGATGCCCGTCATGGCCCTTCCTGGCCCCCTTCGTCCAAGCAACTCCTCCATGCGGCAGAGCTACATCCCTGGTTGGACACTCCCCCTGATCCTTCCGCTCAGACGTCGTATTCTCACTGGGCCAACGGATACTGGAACCGTGAGGACTTGCTCTCAACCGCCCATCAACCCATCCGTCCGATCGATCTACTCAGACCTTTAAAATTCTCGACACAGTGGACAAAAGTTTCTTCTCGGGAGTATTGGAGGGCAGACCCGGGTCGATAACAGCCTCTTTTACCCAGTAATTCGAATACGACAACTTGAGCGATCAGACAGCGTAGCTACCTGTTCCTGGGCCTTCGACGCAACAAGAAGGCGGGAGTGTTGGCAATGCGGCGGCAATTCCGGTATGGAGCTAACACTGGATAGTATGATGGTGCAAAGACCTTTCTCGATGGCGACTGGAGACGGCGATTCGGAACCGCAGATCAATCACCGCCTTTCTCCTCCCTTGTCCTCTCTGCCTTGTTGGACACCCTTGACCACCCCTTGGAACCTTGCAACAATTCGAGCTTTCCCAGCCACCTTTTTGGGCTTCGATCACCACTGCCCCCTCAAATCTTGCTCCTCGCCAAATGAGGTGGCACACCTCACGGACAAACACCGAACTAGAGTGTCAGAAAAGGCCTAGACACTAGAAGTGGAACGACGAGTGACAGGAGAGTGCTGGCCAAGTTTTTTTTTTTTGGCGGCAGCCCTCATCCTGCAGAGACAACGCGGCGTGGCCCTTCATTTGTGTGCATACATGATGCTTTGACCAAACTGGACTTTTCCATGGTCGATCGGCACACCCAAGGCCCCGACGCAGTGCTTGTCCAGGCAGAGATTCATCCTCTTCCCAAGTCCCGAGATCGAATCTACGAATGGTATTGGCGCCAACCCCGCAAACACTACTCTTCCGAGAAGCCCGCGACCAAAGGTGGTTACTTATGCATTATGCCAACCGCCTCCAATACGGAGCAGTTGATGCCCCCTTTAAAACGTTGCGATGTATCCATTTTTGGGCGCCACATAACCCAAGCTCTCTCTGCCTCATTCCAAATTTTCGGTGTCTTTGAATGCCTGAACTCCCAAACGGAGCTGTTGACTACATAGAAAGCGTCCATCGTGGGTCAATGATCGTCGAGCGTTTCTTCAGAGTCGAGCACGAAAACCACCATCCATCACATCACCAGCACCTTTCCTACCCCAGTATTTCCCCGCAGCTAGGGTACCAGTGCAATGTTGTTAGTCACCGTCCTAGTCTCGAGCTTGAGACGCCCCCCCTCTGATCATTGGCGGAGATGCATACCACCTGAGTTGTAACGCTGGAGCTTGGGCTTGATCCAGGTTGAGGGCACCGCGTCTACCTTTGCGAGTGGTGGATTCATAGCCTAGACCCATGCTCTTCCGCTCTGTCAAGCATTTGGCTCAATTTCGCGGCCTGCTTCCAGAGGTGCTTTTGTGCATTCTTCTCCACCAAGCACTGTAAAGACGGCGTTCGGTTGAACGGGTTAGGGGCTCTCCCCTCCACCGAGAGGAGAATCATCGATCGACCCTGGAGTCCGTGACGCGATCATGGCATTGTCCTATATTATTTGAGTCCCTCCCAATCGTCCTCATGGAGAGAAATGTCCTACGTGTGTTTGTGTTCCTTGTGATAGCCTCTGCAAGTTTTCTTCTTCTAATCTTGACCAAGTCAACCGGCCTTGGACCTTTATTCTCTCTCACGGTACCTGAACCTTAGCTATACCTCCGCAGAGTACTTCCAACAGTATAGGACATTGTCAAGATGTCGGCCCCGAATGTACCTGACGTCGAGAAAGATCATGCCGGCAGCGACTCTGTCAACGGCAAATATGACCTTCACCATGACCATCACAACGAGGAGACTGCTCTCAGGAGAATCCGGACGGCCGGGAGCATTTCCATCACCCCAGAGCTCTTCGAGAAGATCTACCTCTCTCCTAAGAATCGAGTTTCCAACAACATTCGGTCGACCTTTGGTAACCCAACTCCTCTGTACGTCTGCCTTGACCTCTTTCACTACTCTTGCTAACCTCATCCAGTGCTCTCGTCGGGTTTCTGCTCTCTTTGACTCCTCTATCAAATATCCTTCTAGGATGGCGAGGAGCCGGCGGACTTGGTGCGGCTGAAGTGTAAGCTATGAAAACAGCTCGGATTTATGTCCTAAACTGACTGGGGATCACAGTGGCGTCTACTACTTCTTCGGTGGTCTGCTCATGGTGTTGGGTGCTTTCCTGGAATTCATCCTGGGCAATACCTTCCCCTTCGTCGTCTTCGGCTCCTTTGGCGCTTTCTGGCTTGCGTTTGGAGCGACTCTGACACCATATTTCAACGCATCCATCGCATACGACCCGGCACACCCTGCCCAGTCTTCTTCGGACCCGGTGTTCGCTTCTACGTTCGCCTTCTTCCACGTGTACATGGGAGTTCTGTGCTTTATTTACTTCATCATCGCACTCCGAACCAACCTAGTCTTCGTGCTCATCTTCGCTCTCCTCGTTGCCGCATTCGCATGCCTGGCAGAATTCTTTTTCCAGATCGGTGAGGGAATAGTCAACACCACCATACAACACTCTGCCGGGGGCATCACGTTCGCCGTTTGCCTGTTGGGTTGGTACCTCTTCTTTGTGCAACTTCTTGCAGCTGTCGACTTTCCTCTCAACCTCCCTGTAGGCGATCTCAGCCGATATATCAAGGGTGCGAGCGAGAGGGCCGAGAAGACTGAGTGAGCGGATAAGAGCTTTGGGTGGCTGTGTTTAATCGGGACCTGTAAGACGAGGCATGAGAAGCCAAGGCGTGCGTGGGTATGGGATGAACCGGAAAATTTTGCGTAAAAGGATGGGGGCACTGCATGGGATCCAGTCTCTCGCAGCTGCAGACGTGCTGGGCAGTATAGCTGGGTACGCGAAAATGATGGATGGTTTAGGGTTAACTCATTACGATACGATAGCTGTTTTGAGTAAAAATTATACCTTTTTAATCTCTGAATGCAACATTCAGGGGGGTCTCAACGGTTATGCAATTCTTCTGAAAGTATGAAGATCTTCGTTGGCAGATAGTACATTGTGTACCTGGAGTAACCAACAACGTCCACTTTGTCACAGTCCTTCGCCATGAGGTTGCCGCGACGAGGCTGTTCGAGTCTTACAACGTAAAGACGGTGAGGGAAAACTCGGAACATGCAATGCCATTCTAGACGTTCCAGACAGCTGCAGGTTGATGCCGTACAACACAGCCCAACTGTTGAGCTGCAGACAAGAGCCATGAGAGGCTAAAAGTATCTGAATACTGACCTCTTGCGTTGAAGAGCAATCATACCACTGCATCGGAAGCCAGATTTTTGTGGGCCTTGACCATTCGACTATTTTGGGTTTTTCGCCGTCCCAATCTCCTCTCGTCCGAAGCGAGGCTTGTCTGGCTAGTGAGGCCTCGACACAGACCATCTTGTACCTCGTATCTGCCAAAACCAAGCCTGCAGGGCTGCAAACCTACACAGAATGTAGTAGGCCGTACCGCTAGGCCCATGCTTGACTCACTGAAGCTCGGGTTCTGAGACGTCCCGCTGACGAGCCACATCACAACAAGCGTCAGCTGGTGTAAGTAGTCTTCGGAACTGACTCCAAGGCTGGATGGTGGATGGGTGGACTTGTGGCGGCATTACAGTCCATCTAGCCGTTCTGCTAGACTTGCAGTAAGTCCAGGCACCAAATTGTAGGCATAACTGTGTACATGGGGATAATACAATTCTGCGGAATGGATTCCACAAGTAGGAGCTCTGAAGCTAAAGAATGCGAGATGGAGAGATGGAGAGTATGGAGCCTTGAGTATCACATGCAGAGCCCACTCGGTTGAATGTATTGATGCTTCTTCGGGGATATATTATTCCGATCCCGGTGCCAAGCAATTCACGGCTCACCGCCACCACCCGCTGGCCTTCAATCGAGGCTTACACTTCAAAGACTCGTGTCAATTCGCTCTATTGCTTTTAGCATCTTGACACCGACAAGCTAATCGATTCAGACCAGCTGTTTCATTTCCGCCCTGGTTGACAGGGAAGCTGTTGGCGTACCTTGACCGCATGGTCGGGAATCAATTCTGGGCCACACCCAACTTGACACGCAACCTACCTGGAGCTATATCAAGATTTGCTTTTGCAAAGCCTCGCCTCCTTCCTCGAAGCAGAAGCAGATTCTGTGGGACCATAGTCCGCACCATGGCAACCACCATTCACACTCCCCGTGACCCGAACACCCTCTCCAACTACTACAACTGGCGGACACTCCACACCTCCACTAGCTTGGATATTTTGTTCGACGAGCAGAAGTTGAAAGGCAGTGTTACTCACAGCTTAGAATCCATCACAGATGGCGATAGTGACGAAATCTTGCTTGACTGCAGCCATGTCCAGATACATGGCGTCAAGGCCGACGGCAAACCAGTCGAGTGGGAGTTGCTCAAACGGCTCGAGCCATATGGCAGCCCCCTGAAGATCAAACTCCAACGTAAGCCGCACCTGAAGGAGAAGATTGACATCGAAATCAACCTGGAAACGACGCCCTCGTGCACCGCCCTTCAGTGGCTGACGCCGGCCCAGACTTCCAGCAAGAAGCATCCGTATATGTTTTCACAATGTCAAGCCATACACGCCCGATCGATCTTCCCATGCCAAGACACCCCAGACGTCAAAGCAACATTCGATTTCCAGATCAAATCCCCGCTGCCGGTCATTGCATCGGGAATCGGTGCGAATGGCAATCCATCGTCCCCATCCCACGACGGATCCTCTCAACTCTTCAAATTCCACCAGAAGGTGCCCATTCCCTCGTATCTGTTTGCTATCGCCAGCGGTGACATCGCGTCGGCCAAAGTTGGCCCTCGAAGTATCGTTGCTACGGGGCCCGATGAGCTCAAAGACTGCAGATGGGAGCTGGAAGAGGATACGGAAAAATTCCTTCAAGCAGGTGAATCACTCGTCTATCCATACGCTTGGGGTGAGTACAATGTCCTGGTTCTCCCTCCATCATTCCCCTATGGTGGCATGGAGAACCCCGTCTACACTTTCGCCACACCTACAATCATCTCCGGAGATCGACAAAATGTCGACGTGATCGCTCACGAATTATCCCATTCCTGGTCTGGCAATCTTGTCTCCAACGCCTCATGGGAGCATTTCTGGCTGAACGAAGGCTGGACAACGTATCTTGAACGACGTATCCAAGCCATCGTACATGGCGGCGACCAGTGGCGCGATTTCTCAGCTGTGATCGGGTGGAAGGCGCTCGAGCAATCCATCAATGAGCAATTTGGCGAGCAACATGAGTTCACGAAGCTCGTTATCGATTTGAAGGGCAAGGACCCGGACGACGCGTTCTCAAGCGTCCCGTATGAAAAGGGGTTCATCTTCCTGTACTACATTGAGAAACTGATCTCAAAGGAGCAATTCGATAAATTTATCCCGCACTACTTTGAGACTTGGCGGGGCAAGTCACTCGATAGCTACGACTTCAAGCAGACACTGCTCGATTTCTTCAAACCCAACGGCACCGTTTCGCGAAAGCTAGCCACCATCGACTGGAATACCTGGTTCTACAAGCCAGGCTTCCCGCCCAAACCCGACTTTGACACATCGCTCGCTGATCAATGCTACCGCCTCGCCGATCAATGGGAGAAATTCACTGCGAACCCCAATCCGGACTTTGGACCAAACAAATTCGACATTGATGGCTGGTCGGCGAACCAAATTGTTGTGTTTCTCGAGAAATTGCTCACGTTTGCAGACAAATTGCCCCAGCCGCACGTCAACTACATGGGCTTCATCTACGACCTGAAGGAGACGAGAAATGTCGAGATATCGGCGCGGTACTACCAAGTTGCGATGAAGGCCGGAGACTGGACGATCAAAGGATTCGTCACGAAGCTCCTGGGCAAGGTGGGTCGGATGAAGTTTGTCCGGCCGTTGTACAAAGGATTGATGAAGATGGATTATGAGCTGGCGGTGGACACGTTTGAGAGAAACAAAGACTTTTACCATCCGATTTGCAGAGGCCTGGTGGCGAAGGATCTATTTGGGAGTAAACAAGAAAAGAAGTAAGATACGTTGTGATGGCACTCCCATGGGCGGGAGAGCAGTCACTCGGAAACGGGCAATACATTGCACGATGGCGAGAGGGAAGAGGCTCGTGCCTGATAAGCCGCATGTGCCATGGATTCAGATGGCTAGCATCTAGTCAGACCGTGCCATGACTACGATAGCTGTAGCAAGCTACATTGGAAATCAGACCGTTGATTTCTAATATCCATCCTCCCCATTTGGGAACATGGCGTCAACTATGAAACTGGCAGCTTCGCAATGCCTGTCTATTTGTATCACCGCCACCATATATCACATAAATATATATATGTGTATATATATTTGCCTGTCACTCCAGTCTCTTCAGAAACGGTCCGCCCACCCAACCTGCCTATACCTATAAACCGAGAACGCCCTGCTATGTAGTATGTATGCAAAATAAGAGTACGCACGAAAACCGCGGGGTATCATAAGGAGCTTTTCGCGGCCCAGCCCTCATGTAAATAGACGTCCTGATGACGACGATGATGATGGACACCAATACGAAGTCAATTCCACCGTGGGCATTCTCAGCCCAGGTTGAATCAATTCGTCCTGATCCGATCAATTTCAGGCCGAAGATGAGAAGAAGAATGCTCCTGCATCCGCACCATCAGGATCCTGAGCACCTCGTCCTCCCAGTCACTCAGGTCGAGCCACTCGGGCACGACCATGCGATTCCTCGAGATAAGGATGCTTTCACCCTCGACGACCTGTTCGCCTAGCTCTCTCTCTGTGGCGGATTTCTTGCTCGCCGCCAACTTGGATCGCTCCGTCTCGGCCATCGGTCGGGGAACCCTGTCAATTGACGAATACGTCACCACGCGACTAAGGTTTCTTCTTCCCGCTGGACCTGCGTCGTCGCTGTCGTTTTCGACGCCGCCCGTTTCGGTTGTAGTCTCAGAAAGATCCTCCACATCCTCCTTTGCGGCCGTCAAGTCGGGCTCACCGCCCTTCTCGACGTCCCCTACGATCTCCCCCTTCTTCAGTTTCCTCGCCAACCTTTCCTTCCTTCTCTCTTCTCTAAGGGTTTTCAGATCCACTGGCGTCCACCAGTAAACCGGGTACCGTCTCCCAGAAAAATTATTCACCACAAGCGCACTGGCCAGCATCAACATGGCTGCCAGCAGTACAAGGGGCAACAACCACCACCCAAGGTCTTGAATCTCCACGTTTGTCGCAGCCAGCAGCGCAGTGGCGCCGGCGGGTGGGTGAATGGTCTTTGTGAAACTCATTGCGATGGATGCGCATCCGACCGAGAGTGCGCCAGCGAGCCATCTTAGATCTTCAAATCGGTTCGGGGGCAACAACAAAAATAACTTGGTGATTCCCACCCCGATGACGGCTGATACGAAGTGTCCAAAGACCAGGTTCCGGGGCTGGGCCAGTGGTGATTCAATAGTATTGTACTCCAATATGGCCGCGGCGCCAAATGAGGCGATGACGATGGGTACAGCGTGACCCGATAGCCGAGGAAGGGCGAGGAAGACGTTTTCGATGATGGCGACACCGCAGAAGGCACCGACTAGAATTGAGAGGTACAGAAAGAATGTGTGGAAGTGGTAGGTGAAGAACCATTCTAGAGGATGGAAGAATTCAAGGCATGAGTTGGGGAGGAAACAAAGACAGGGGTGGTGTGCGACAGTGGATGATGGAGAGCGATGGCCGAACCAGTATGAAATCCAGGGAGGCAAGAATCGCAGGGGATTGCGAGGGACGAAAGGATTGAGGTAGTTGTCGATGTCGAAAGGTGGTATGGGCTTCGAGCCTTTGGGCGCAGCTTTGGCAGGCCGAGACATGACGATGCCTTTGGCTGTCTGTTGTTGCGGCATGGCTGGAATGGCACTGATTTCTCACGCTGGTCGAGCCCTCGCCACTTCCTCAAAGGGGCGTATAGACCTTGGCCAGTGTGGGAGACCAGGAGGCAACAAAAGACTTGACATATAGATATATACCAGAAAATGAAAACAAGTCCCTGAATGCCGAAATTCCAGCGAGTCGGGTAAACGATCGAACCGGTGTTTGAAAAAGCAGCGGGAAAGCGAACAAGTCAGATCCAGAGATGGCACCGACCTACCGGGTTGAAAAAGGACTGGAGACGTTTCCAGAAGGAAGGCCATGTCAGCCCCGAGGAGAAGAAGGGTTGGTGACAGATGGCGACGACTTGAAGCCGGCAGGAGACAGGGAGAGGGATCGAGTGACCGTCCCTTTCCACCTCCCCCTTCTTGACGTGACGGCACTCATTTCTGCATGCAATGTCACAAACTTTTGCAGCCGACGACAAAGGGTGTTGTCAAGTATTACATGAGAGAAATACGGCGACTGGCAGAGAGAGTTAGTTGTAGTCATGGAAACTCCGGCAAGGGGCTGCCTGCCGACCAATGGGCCAGGGCCTTGGCTTAAGACGGCGAAGGAATTTTCTGGGGTAAATGTAGAAGAGCAACAGGAAAAGACATAAAGCAGCAGGAGGCGGATGGATGTGGACTGAGAAAGCAAAAGTTATTAACTCAGTTAGAACGAGTTGTTTTTGGGAGAAGAAAAGGCCACAAGAGTGAGATCTGTACTCGGTAGCAGCACAGTAGAAGAGCAACCGCGTAGTCGGTACCTCGTAAAGCGGCGACAGATCGGAATGGGTACCCAGCACTGTACGAGATACGGATGACTCCGGGGCTAGTAGTGAATTAGGACAAATACGAGGGAGGTATCTACTTGTACAAGTACCGACTACCCACGAGGTATTATTTGAGCCGAAACGCATGGCCGCCGATGACGTAAATTAGCGACTAAGTCCATGCTTGCCAAATACTGCTGCCAAATACTGACGTCGAAAAATGCGCATTGGGAAACCAGACGGCAGCAAAAGCAGCGATGGATTAGCCTATGACGCAGTCCTCTGTCCTCTGACCTTCCTGCACGCCCCTAACCATTTTTTTTTTCACAAGCACGTGATCTCCAAGCTGCGACGCCGTGAACCTGCAATGATATGCATCGACCTCCTTGTTCTGGCGACTTCACTCTCGAACTCGCGTCAACGTACCCTGTACTATGCAATGTTAATGCTCACTCACGTTGAGCTGGGACCTGATGGGCTCAGCTACACGCCTCTAACCTCGCTGTATCGAGGTCGTCCGCTTTGGCCGATCGAGTGCAGCTGTCACCAAAAAATGAGTTCTATCAGGAGCACGACAGAACTAGTCCACTCTGCCCAACTTCTCTAGAAAGCTTGCCGACGTGTGCCTGCCTGTCATGTGATCGAATTGCTGTCCTAAGGGGCGAGCTGGGCACATATTTTCCCTTCTTGTGAACACCCCACCGACCGAACTTCTCTCGCTCTCTCTCCCCACCAGTCGACCCGTCTTCCGCCTTCTCAGCTTGTTACCAAAAATGTCTTTGCGATCCGAAATCCTGAACGGTAGGCCTGTGTTGAAGCGACGTGGGTGTGAGCTGCAGCACAATAAGGCTTAGAAGCGAGCTTGTTCGACCAAGATCGGCACTAAACTCTACAATACCAATTTCCCCAATCCGGCCATTGGCATCAGCGATTTATCTGTTATTTCCAAGAACCTCAACCATCCTCGACTCGCACAGCCTCAGTAAAACTCGAAGACGAAGCCGGAATTTTAACGTGCCGAGCGAGATTAACATGCCTGGTATTACAATCCTCCAACTTCGTGCGAATGCTATTAACGTACTCATCCCATCATTCGAGTGTGCCCGCGACGGAGTCGGAGGCACCCCAGGATTTCTGGTACAGAATCCGCTTCTTGTCGTCGTCGAACCCGACAACAAGCACCATGTTGCCTCCCCACTTGCCCGCTGGACCTCTTCTGCTCGGCAAGGAGGCCAATGCCCAGGAAACCGAGACGTCGTCTTTCTGGAAACGGGGAGTTTGCCAGTAGCACCGAAAGCCGGAGACCAAGGAATGCCCCTCTGCGAGGTACTGGCGGAGACGGAGGAGCGTCATGGCTCCGATGATGTCCTTCTCTGCTTCTGTCACGTGTTTTTCGACTCCTTCAGATTGGCCGGGTCCTAGTCTCAGATAATACACAGAATCATTTTCGACGGCTGCGTCGACGAGATCGTCGCCGGGTTGTCTCGCAAATTGTGCATCTTCGTAAGCCCAATCGAGTTCCGGACAGACTCCCGATGGACTGAGGCTTTTGAAAACGAGCCTGAGCAATGAGCCTTGGTTGTTCGGATCTTTGCTTGCCGGGTCATTCCAGGCCTTCTCGGACTTTGCGAAAGCCGACTGTCGAGCGTTGAATTAGATGAAGAGCCGCGAGGGCTCAAAAGCAGGAAGACCTTGACGATTCCATTCGTAGATGAATGCGGCTGCAGAAGCGTTTGCCGTGCATATCCCCCAACGGCAGTGTTTCGATTGTGTTGTCGGATACAGCTGGTGGTAGAACGATTTGAAAGTAGAATCCATACGTAGCGTGGGCTCGAAGATTGATCGGGCTCAATTCCTGCAGATGGAAGTACATCTTGGGGGCGTAGTACTTGTCCCGTTCGTCAAAGAGCTCTCGCCTAGGCCAGCCTGTCAGTTGAGTTAAAATCCCTGCCGATGATCTGAAATGGTAAAAAGACTGACAAAAAAAAAAGCCAATGCTGCGCTTCCGTGGCTAAACCATGTACTTTTCCAGTCCCTGCAAGGCTTGTCGGGCAAGCCAAAGCTCAATTTTCGGCTGCCGCATCAAGGGCATCACCTCTGCATCAGACTGACTAAGGGCGGCGCGGCTTCCACGATGAGGTACATAGTTAGTTGTGAACATGGGCTGCGTGGTTGGCCAAATCCTCATTCCGCCCAATTGTGCCTTGATTCCGTAAACTTTTAGCTATCATTTCAGTTCAGGTCTGGACCGTAGAGAGATTATGTCTTTCCCTCTACACGAAAGCAGAATCCTGGAACTGCCCTTGCAGGATTCAGGAATCTATTGTCATCGAGGCCTGCAACATCACCCCCCCCCCCCCGGGGGGGGGGGGGGGGGAGGGGGGGGGGGCAATCGTAGTGTATTGGCAACGACGTATTATCGTCAAAATCTCCGAGTAGATCGCTTCAATTCTAATGTCGACGTCTCAAGCCGACGCCCATTATCGATTGAGAGGATGTGCAAGCTCGAGAAGAATTAAGGCTGGCTGCGAAGTATATGCTCATCTACTAACAGATGGCATCAGATGCTCCCTTCAAGGCGTGAATATACGTGGTTAAGCCGAAGATTTGTTCGGATATAGACACGAGCAAGGGGCGCTTTGCGTTGGTGGGGATCTAGGACCTTGTATTTATATCCCAGCTCGCGCTCATCAGCCACAGTGACATTCAACATGCACCGCAAGCATCCGTGTCGACCTGGACACGGTTGAGCGCTTACCAAAATCGAGATCTGCGGCGAATCATAGGCGCTCGAGCCCGAGGCTACTCTGGCTACACCTCTGCTATACGAACTAGGACGTAAATATAGTATTAGGACTGGCAATCCTCCGTAGTTCGGTCCCAATCGAGCTGAAGAGAACGTTGACCTCTAAGATAGGTCTACTAATGCACGCCGAAGTTTGAGTTATATTGAAACCATCTTTAGTAGAAACTTATAACGGGATTATGTGAAAGAGTAGAGAACTGTGCGCCCACTTGATATCGAAAGGCGTATCCAATAACATCTATATAACTGGTTTGTTTCTCCTATTTTTAGCTCTTGTGTACCAGTTCTCTCGTCACCCAACACAACCTCATAGATTCCCTGATCTTCAAGACATCTATCTGCCTTCCCATGGCCATCTCTAGGCTCTATATTTGACCCCACCATTCGTCAATCAATATGCCTGACCGAAAACAAACATCTGGCTCCGGCGAAGCCAATCTGGTTTGGGAGGACTACACCAGCGCCTTGGTCAATCCATACCAAGTTGGTACCCCCCAATGACGACAACGTGCCACCGAAGACAAACGAGTCGTCCGCTACCCGTAACACCACCGGCGAGAAGAAGATACCAGCTAGGGTCATTTAGACGACTCCGAGGGTAAGTCTCCCCGGCTGGGTGCCCCTACGGCAGCCACTGGAGCCCCCAAGCCAACTGCGAGAGGGGTTTCGGAAATTCTGCTTCCATGACGAGACCGATGACTGGTACATGTCGAAGGTGTACAACACTTTCTATGACCATCCCATCGGCATCAGCAGCGATAACCCAAGCATCAAGCAGGTTGAGGAATACGACATCACAATTTAGCATGGAGGAAGTGACTCCTCGTAACTTGCGCAACGAAAGAGGATTGGTCCTGGACTGGGTTGATGGATAAGTATTCAAAAATTGATGATGTCGAGTTCTGGGACACACTCTCTATTTGCCTATACCACTTCTAGTACACGCAAAGCTCAAGAATTACTTTTTCCGTATGAGTTGATTTTCAAGTCCACGCGGTTAGGAAAGTGAGAGCAGCAATCACATCGGCTGCACGCCCTTGCATGCTTCTCGCATACGCTTTAGACACGATTGCCCCAGATTGACCACATCATTTGTGTCATTGAGGGCTATCATGACAACATGGTTGGATATGCGGGTCCAGACCATCCCAGGACAACCAAAAGAGCTGTCATGACCAGAGGATTTAAACATCGTTGTTCTTCATGTCGATGTCGACTTCACCTTCACCCTTGCCAGTTCACTTCGCACCGCAATGTTGTGCTCGGGATGTGGCTCCGGAAACCCTTCGACGTCGACGCCCTTCCGAAACATTAAACAATGAGTTGATCCTCCGAAATGGAACATGCCAATCTCATCGCCCTTGTTGACGTGCTGTCCCTCCCTGACCGTCATTTCGCAAGTCGACACTTCGCACATGCCAATTCCCAGGAATGCCATGAGCCCAATCGCCGGATTGTCCGCTTCAAAAAACATGATTGCCCGTGTGGCTGTGGCCGTCAAATAGCCTTGACTGGTCACTTCCCCTTCAGGATCCGCCGGCGAGTCGGCTTGGAAGTCTTCGAACAAAGGTTCTGAGTAGTATGTTCCCTCAACCAGGTATGCTTTAACCAATTTACCAGACACTGGGGCATGCCACCGATGGTAGCTCAACGCGCTGAGGAACGCTTGGTATACCGTGCCGCCAACAAATTGCTCCGCCCAGGCATCCTGTGCTAACATGTCGATGACCGAATATGGCTGTCCCTTCAGCCAGAAATGGTCTCGGGCCTTGACGTTGCGCGCCACTTTGAAGGTCTTTGATTCGCATGCGTTTGCAATCACATTATCGTCCTCCGGACTAGCAACAGGCCGAGCACCCTCCTTGAACAGTCGGGTGAAAAAATCATCCCATGACTTGTAGCCCATGTGTGGTGCTGATGGATTGCACCGGAACAATTCCTCGAATTTGTAGCTCGTCTTTCCCACATTCGCCGTCACGGTGAGCTCCTCCTGGCCATGCGAACTAAACCAGCTTCCTCGCGCGTCCTTCTCCAAAACCCTGGCCGACTCGGGGGAGCAGAGGAAATCCCCCCAAGCATTGAGGACCTTCTTCAGCATCTTGTTAATGTCCGGATCAAGAAACACTGCATATCCCGAGGCTGTTCCCATGGGCCAGTCGAATAGGGCGTTGAATGGAAGACCGACCAGCCCAACGCGAGCCGAGCCCTCGGACCACGACGGCGGGGAGGTCAAAATGTGGTTGATGACATGAAGCATGTGAACGTAGTCGCGGACTTGAGGGTGGCCTTGTCCCCGCGGATCGTTGTTGTAGGGCTCCTTGTTGGGGACTTGCTCGAACATGGACTCAAAGAGCATGTACACTCGAGTGTTGTTTTCGATCAACTCCTTGAACTGAGCCAGCACCGGATGGAGTTCTTTCGGGTTCTGGTCGACCTCCTGGACCACGCCGCTGAGCCATTCTCGGTGGACTTCGTGGTCTGGGAGCCAGTCACCCAGCCTCTTTTGCCTAGAGCCCGGCATGTCAGTGCTGCCGGTGGTAGTGGAGGGATGCTCGAATCTCCTTACTTGTGACGATGCTCGTGCTTCATGGCGAACGATGGCAGCCTGTTGTAGGGAAGAACTCAGAAGCTGTCCTCCTAGTCTCAGTAACAGTAACCAGGAAAGGAGAGGGAGGAAGGACAGTGCCGGCAGTGAATTTCTGAAAAAATCAAGTTTTGATACTGGTGATATGAGCGGCTGCAGGGCCTCGAGGGGCATCATCAAGATTCAACATCATTCCCATGCAACACGTGTCACGCCTTGCGTAATCGTTGCAAACCCTCCATAATAAATACATGGCAAATACGTCACTTGGCACCGAAATCACATGACCATTCTGAGTGGCTCACCACCATCAACACTGCATCCGAAGGCACGGCGAATAGCAAATCGAGAACCAGACTCCAGAGTCCCATGCAACCTGAAATGCCATCTCGGCCCTGCATCTGGCACGTAATTATTTTCTATTAATCTTTCCTTTGGATCGCTTTTCTCCGGAGAGGCCTGCCTCATATTCTGTTGTTTCGTACGAGGTAAGTCTATCACCAATGTCATACCTGCTCTTTCCAGGAGCTCCAGCTTTACACGAGTGTGACAACAGCGAGATCTCTCTTCCCGAGCTTCCCGCATTCAATCAATCAGTCAATTAGTTCCAGTTCTGCCAGACACACTCACACCCACCCGTCCCCCCATCGATCCCGCCCGCCTCCTGATCGAATCCAGTGTCGTCGCCAACGGTGCCGTTCACGAGGCCAGGTGCCGCATTAATCAACGTCCCTCCAACACTTCTAGACTCAGGCACAATCGTCCTGACATCGGACTGGATAACCTGTAGTTGATCGACTCCGTAGCAATACACCGCTTTCTTGTTAATGTTGCCGCCGTGTCGGTCGATGCTGATTGTCGTCGGATAAGGGAACGAGCCCGGTCGGCTGAAATCGGTCGCCGAATTGCTGCTCCCTGAGTTGGTCTTGTTGGTCACATTGGACACCGAAGGCAGAAGCCTCGCGCCAAAGGCTGGGTTCGTCCACATCCGGACCAGGAATCTCGTCTGGCTGAAGGTGCAGCGCAATCGAGACCGGTCGCGGGTGGATCCTCCGTTTTCATCGTCAGGGTCAATCCCACCGTTATCTGCAAATTCCGAGGTATTCAACGCCGCCGTCGAATGCAAGAAAATCGCCTTGTCGTAGTAGATGTAAAAGCCGAAGTGCTCGTCCGCTTGGCCTCTGTTGTACAGCTTGATGGGTTGTGAGGATGGATACGGATCACTGGGGAGGAGATTGGCGGGCGCTGCGCTGCCGTCGCTTAGGACGTCGGGAGCTGGGATGATATCTGACGAATTCGACGACTGACGCCTCTGAAGTCTCGAGCTGGTCGAGCTGGATGTCGTGGCAGTGGCATTTGAAGGGTCAATAGGAAACACTGGGATGAATGTAATATAGAAAGGAGTCTGTTCTCCCTCGAACGGCTGAGTGATGTTGTCGGTCGTGTTGCCCATAAATATTTGGTCCGCCCGACTTGGTGGTGTCGGGTTTGGATTGAAGAGATCGTTTGTAAATGGGTCATCTGCACGCGTCTGAAGACCCGCTACTGACCTCCTCTGTAGCTCCTGTATGGGGACCGTCATGTTTGCTGGCACAGTGCCGTTTCGAAATGTAATCTCGAATCGAAAATTCGGCTGATCTGGAGAGTTTGGGGCCACCTCGAACTGCTCCTCCTTGGGCAAAGCACAGCTCCACATCGTGTTGGGTCCTACGCATTGCGACTGCTGCTTGACAACATCTGGTCTGGCAATGGTGGATATGCCCGTGGGAATCGGAGGATAGCCGGTAAGATTCAGCCACTGGCTCTGCACGGGAGTACCGTCGCCTGTTCTTGTGAGGAAGGTGGCGAAAAGAACAGACGCGAGAACCACAAAGCATAAGATAATGCCAATGATAAGTGTCCAACGGCGCGTCTTCTTCTTGTCGGCATCATCCTTATCAATTTCCTTCCTTCGACGAAGAAGTCCTTTCAGTCTTGACGTTAGACCTTCCTTTTTTGCGGCTTCTGGCTCTTTTGCAGCTTCCGGCTCTTTGGCTTCTGATGGTTCTGATTTTGGCAACTCTTGCTCTTGGCCGACTTCTCGGAGGGAGGTGGTAGACTCGAGTCGTTCCATGGCCTCTCTTCTCGCCTTTCCAATAGTGCTATCATTTCCATTTGTGAATTTATTGCCGTAGAAAGTGTGGCTTTGTGTTGTGATTGGCGGTGGCTGCGTTGGCGCCATCGCTTGCTGTTGATCCGATGGTATTGTTTGCTCCAGCAAACGTGGGTGGCTTTGTGTATAGTCAATCTGCGTCATGGGGACGGCACCCTGAGATGCCATTGTGTGTTGCATCGCTGGGGAGACAGGACCCGGTGACAAGACTGGCGGCTGATTCGCAACGGAAGCAATGTTGGGATACTGAGCTTCACGACGAGGCGGTTCCACGTCTGGGAGCAACGGGTCTCGTGTCCCTGAGCTTTCAGCTGCGTGTGTCATCACAAGATCTGGTTCCTGCGGTGGCTTTTCTGCTTGCGTGAGTTCTGGACTCTCTACAGACCTTGCCTTGACAACCGCTGCCGTTTCTGCCTGTCTGACATTTGGTGACAACTCTTCAGGCTCCAAGCGGATGGAGACGCCACGCCACGACTTACGCTTTTCATTACTACGAGCACAAGCGTCATCCTCGGTATTTTCCTCTGCCTGCTTGGGAGCGCGGACATCCTGTGGGGGCTTGAAGGCGATTTCTTTGTCGAAGACAGACTGTAATTTTGGCAGCTTCTCGGTGCAAGAATGATTTTGGCACTCGAAATATGGAACACCGGTCAACTGTTCGATAGCACATGCATGATAATATTCTGCTGCAAGTCCTTTGGTGAAGTCGACGGCAGGCAGTGCTAGAGTTTGGTCAATATCAGGACGGGTTGCATTGGCTGGAGGGAGCTGCGTGTTGCCGTCCCTTTCTCTTTCCCACGTTGTCCATCTAGACCAAATGCTTGCCCTCGCACTTGCTAGTCCAAGCCGCCGAGGTGTTTCTGGGGATTCGGGGGTGAGTGGAGAGACGATATCACTCTTGGAAAGTCGTATATCAGCCGGCAGCGAAGGAACTGGAGGCGTCTCCGGACTATTGTTGTTGACTTTCTCCACTATTGTCCCTTTCCTCGAAAGCATGGGCGAGAGCATAAGGTTCCACCAACCCTGTGATTTGTGCCGTCTGTTTTCAATTTCTGATGGGAGAATCCGTTCTTGGCTGTCAGATGACAGTCTCGACACCTCTTCCAAGGATTGACGGTCTTGTTCGTCCTCGCTGTCATAATTATCCGCGCTCTTGGGGCTAGATCCTTGAGCGGATCGAATAATGGTTGCCACTGCCGTTGTTTGGCCTTGTTTCCCATGTTGCCCATGTCTGAAAGGGATTTGTGGCACTGGGGGCAAATTATCGTGCTGAATCTGTATCTCACTCCGTGTGTGTGGAGAATACGTGCTCGATACTGTCCGTGTTCTATTGAAGAAAGATGGTTTCCATGAATCTGTTTCCTCGGCTGGAGTGACAACAATTGCAGGTGTCTCGGGCGTCTTCGCAGGATAGGCATTGCTTGCTCCGTCGGCGGATTGGTGGGCAGCTAACTCATGCTCAGGGACACTCATACCTATAACGATTGATCGAGAGCCTGGGGAGTAATCAGTCATGGCGTTGGCTGATCCTCGGATCTCGTCAGCCTTGGCAAGAACGCGATCTTGTCCGCCTGCGCTCATCATTTCCGTCGCCCTTGACACCTCCCTTGCCTTTCTGGCTGCTCGTGATTCTTGCAACTTCGAAACAGCTTGTCGAGCAATTATCCTCTTTAAGTCCTCTGCCCTCTGATTTGGGGATCGATCCACCTCGTGGTTAGCAAGAGATTCGGACACAGAGTGGCTAACATGCTCAGCTTTAGCCGACATGATAGATGTGGCGTATCTCGGGCCAAGTCGAGGCCTCTGAGATTGTACTTGCTCAATGACAAGTCCGTCAGTCTGAGCCCTTTTTGCCTGCGCCGAGAAGTTTGTGACAATGTTCAGCCCCGGTCGACTTTTCTTGTCAGGTCGGGATCGGGTCAACTGCTGCGCCCGCTTCCGTCGACTTGATTGCTTGCGACTTGGTTGTGAAGATTGCTCATTCCGGGTCGCTTCTTGACTGTATCTCTCCAGATGGAATTCATCCTGGCCACTCGAAGATCCGGTGTCATCATCGGAAGAGCACGAAGCGAAAGGATTGGGTGAAAAGAAGGTATCATTTGGTGCCAGTGCGATGCCGCCATTGACGGGCTTGAACGTCGTAAGAGTCTCTTGCTGAGGGGGCGACAAGGGGAATGGCGGAACCGTGTTGTTGGATTGACAATGCCCCAAATCCGTCCTCTGAAGAGTCTCCGCTTGACTACGGGATTGCTTGAAACCGATCACCATTATTGACAGTGTAAAATATTTCCACAAGTTGACTGCGTGTTGAGGTACAAATAGTGACAAAATATGGCATTGCTCCTTTTAATACGGGCCAGGGTCGAGGGGAGTTCTCAGGCCTATCACTGGAGCCTTCTATTCATTGTCAATGATCTGAGTCAATCCAATTCGTCCTCGATGAATGAAGTGGTGAGACCGTTTCAAGCCAACGGATTCTGCTTTGTGAACTGAACAAACACCGTTAACAGAATCAGCAGCGATTATTGTATTCAAAAAACAGAACAAGAAGGAAATAATAATAGGGAACTTGAGAGCGGCGTGAAGAAGAGACGAAGGTTCCCTGTGGCATCATTAATTGACCTGATTGAAGGTGGAGATCGGTTCGGCAGAAAAGGATTGATAGGCACCAAGACAACAACATTTACAATTGCAAAGGCCGATTCACGTCCGGCGTGGGTTATTCTCAGCGGAGCCTCCTCCAAGACCTGCCTGGCCCAATTATTTGTCTGAGGCTATGGGCTGCGACATGTTTCCTTGGATCCGAGCGTGCGGCGCACGAAATGTCCCAAACATAGATCTCGAAGGAGAATGAGAGTGTCGCATAGCGTCTGGCCTGGCGGCTAGGCCGTTCTTCAGAGATGATTGCTCCAGGTTGGAAGGCAGATGATGACTGGAGGAGAGGACGAAGACGACGAAATTACGCGCGCGGTCAATGTTTGACCTGATGGAGGAGCTTCGGCAGCCAATTGGAGCGGCTCATCCGGGGATTACATAAGACCCTAATGTTTCACAAGGCTGCGCAGGGCTGTGACACACAGACACTCTTTGAGTCTCGGAGAGCTTTACCGAGTATGTTTCCAACATTCATATACAGAGACCATGTCGGCCGTAGTCTGGAGACAGCCCCACTTATCTAACAGTCGAAAAGCAGCCTCCAGCTTCGACCTAGAATAGCTGTCGCGTCCCCTATCGATGCGACCAAATGGGCCCGCCAACTGTCCAGCCCCCATGTTTTTGCTCCTGCCCCCAAAAGCATATCCCGTTGACCATGGTATCATGAATCAATTGATTGATCCTGCCCCTCAGAGCCGAGAAGTCGTGCCTCTTCTCTGAATACCCGAGGCTTTTAGCTGAAAGCTCCACAATTCCAGTGTAATGCACAGAAGATTTCAAAATGTCAAAGAAAGTAACCCAAAAAAAAGATAGCCGAACGTGGGGCACCCGGTCCCACAGGAGATAGCACTACCGCCGGTCGTCATATTGTATACCCTGCATCGAGTTGCTATTCATTATCGGCGGGAGTGTCCGTGCTGGCTCATTGGAGCAGTCGATATGGTTGAAGTGAGGCCCGTATCCAAGGGGGCTTTGTGGCATCACATTCGGTGGAGGTGGGAAAGAGCCCTGGGGTTGCTGTATACCTTGCATTTGTCGACTCATTTCGTGCATCTTGGCTTCTAATTCAGCCATCTTCATTCGCTGGCTTTCAAATTCGGCTCGAGCTTGCTTATTTTGGCTTTCAAGCTGCGCAATATAGTCAATGGCTACAGAAGATCAGCGTCCTCTCCGGGGCCACGTTGCGATATCTGCTCACCTCTTGACAACGTTTCCCATTTGCTTGATTTATTATTTTGACTCGCTGGTAACCGACTTCTCAGCTGTTCAAAACAATCCTTCATTTCGCTCCGTCTCTTGCGCTCGGCTAGCTTATGAGTTACCCGAAGTTCCGGTGTACGACTGTACGGGGTAGTCCCATTAGGAGAATCTGGGTCAACTCGCAGACTGTCTAATTGTTTGTGCTGCAGGCTGTGATGGTGAGTATCGGGTAGTTCTAGCATTTGTCAGTTTTCATGTGTCACGGGCATCCCGAATACTTACCTTGCTGGCCTGGTGGTAACCTGTTGGATTCCACCGTCAGAATACTGCTAGAGAATGAGTCGGCAAAGCTGTTTCTGCGCGAGTATGTTGAAGGGGTTCTCCCTTGTGGCCGGGGTGCGTCAGGATCGGGAAACGCATACGCCTGGCCCCGCGTGGGCGCCTCTGCGCTGTAGACCTCCTGTTTAGGATTCTCTAAAATCGGAGGCGCCACTCGTCCTGCGGCAAAACCACCTCTTCCACCGCGATTGGACCCAAAGGATGTGATTGGTCCACTCATCGTTGAGTATCGGCCGCCTCCTCCCGCATATCCATTTGTCTGGATACCTCGCTCCCTTTGAAGACCCGAGACGAGAGATGTTTGAGAGGCATTGGTGCTTGTATACGGAGATGTAGGCCCGAGCCCAAGGTTGGTCATGCCCGTGTGTATGCTGTTGGAAGCAACACTGCTCCTCCGCGAGTCATCAAAGTCGCCGCTGCCTCTATTTGGATTCGAGTTTGGATCTGAGGTGGGGGGTGGCAGTCCGTTGGGTTGTTGATGCAAGACACCGTTGAAGGGAGCTGGAGGCGCCGAAGGGTTGTCTGGAGTGTAAGGTGAGGGCGCCGCGCCGGTCGGGGAATGGGCAGAGTTTAGGTACGGCATGGAGTTCGTCGAAGATCCCGACACTATGAGTAGAGGGTTAGCAAGACATCTGGTATTTGGCAGGAACCGGGACACTGACGGGTACCCGGAGTCATCCAGCTTCCCGAATCCCTTTGGGGCGGATGAATCGAAAGATCTGACGGGGCTCTGTCTAGCGGCTGGGCTGGGAGCTTCGACGTCAAAGAAGCTATTGAAGGGAGTGTCTGAGGAAGGCTGGGAGGGGGATTCGACTCCCAGGGACGGTGGCTCGTGGTTTCCATCCTGCCAAATCCGCTGAGGTTTATCGAATATGATCAGCTCAGATAGCGAGCAGAGACTACCCAGTCGCGCATATAGCGCTCAAACACGGTTGTAAAGTCCCTGACTCGTCGCTCGATTCGCTCTCGATTCCGAAATTTATTGGCGCGTCGAATCCGACAAATGAAACGTCAGGTGCGCCGCGGTGAAAAGGTGATCCAGGAACGCTGACACGACAGCAGCAAGTGGTACAGTATTCGGTAGGAAAGATGCGACGACCCAGCGCAGAACGAGCCCTGGTATAGAGCGACTGGGGCAGTATCGCCACGCTTTGCAACGTGGAATCAACACAGATCGCTTGATACCCGTTTGACAAATCGGGATATTGTCTTCTAAATTCGAGAGATCTTGTCCCTCCCCCAACCGCTAGACTCTTTACGAGAAGGTCCGATCAGATCAAGGTGCGCATGAATTGGTGTCTGTGAAAACCTCTGCAGGGTTCGAGGTCTTGTTCAGAAAAACGTGGAGCAGGAGATGTTGTGGAGCCAGATCGAGGGCATGCAGCGTGCCAGAAGAAAGGCAGCAGGAGGGCTGTGTTGAATATGTTGAGTTTGCGGGATCAGTTGTCGCACAGGGGAGCGGTGGGCGGGAGATGGCAGAGGAGGGATTTGATCTAGCCGCGGTCGACTGCAGAGGAAGTCGACGATAAGTCAACTAGATCAGCCCAATCTGGCTGGGATAGCGACTTTGCGCAGGCCGGAAGTTGCGGCGGAAAAAGACAGGGCCAGAGTGAGGGTGAGGTTGTTGACCCCAGAGGATAGGAGGAGGGACAGTTCACGCTGTGTCTAAGGGCTCCGAGAGTAAGAGCGCAAGTGGGCGCAGCCCAGGACAGGGGGGTGTGTCTTCTGCAGTCGGGAGCCGGGGGTAGGATAATAAAGATGAGATGCTCTGTCGATGGCCTTGTCAATCCGTGTGCCCAATATCTCTCCCAATGATGAACACGGACAGAAAGTTGAGCCAAAGGCCAAAGCCGAAATCAAGTTTCAGGAGGCAAAAAAGAGTCCGTTGCAGAAGAGTTAGAGAGAGAGTTGAACGTGGAGATGGAGATGTCGATGGAGATGGCAGGCCCAATCCAATCCAAAGCCATGGCGGTTGCAATCCACTCTGACCATTTTGGCATGCGATACTGGATTCAAACCATCAAATCAGGTACGTGATGGTCGAATCCGAGTCGACATGGTAGAGACGCTCTTTGACTAGATCGGGGCTATCAACTGGAATTGGGGTGCGTTGGTGTTGCTTGGGTGCTTTTGGGTGCTTGGGGTCACTGCTTGGGTGCTCGGGTGCTTGGGTGCTTGGGTGGCGCCCCGGCTTTCTCCTCGTCGTCTCTTCCCTTTTGGAGACGCCGCTAGGTTGCTTTGGGTATTTGCTGTGGGCGTGACATTTAACCAGTTGGCCAGGCCATTGACCTGATCAACATCACACGCTCTGGTCTCCTGCTATACCCTCTGTACACTATAATCCCTCTGTTTGGGGGGGCTGGTGCGAAACTGTCCTGGTTGGGAAACGAGAAGGAAAAAAGCATGTTGTTGCCTCGTGTACAGTGTGTGCGAGTGGCACCGAAGTGGCCAATACCGTAAGACTGGTGGTCACTGCAGAATCTGTGTCTGACAAAGAGAAACGTGGGAGGAGCAAGGAGCAAGGAACTATGTAGGAGCGACAAATGGGCGCCCACCAGATGGGCAGATGGGGAGATGGGGGGACGCGGTCCCCTGAAGGGGATCTACTAAGGACCTTATTATTATTGCTACTTCTTGTAGGTATTACCCGGCTCGCCGGGCAAAGGGCGGCGGTCCCCCACCACCACTACAGAGTGCTTGCGCAACTTTCCTAGGCACTTGTGGTGCTTATACGTGAAGTATACAGTAGGTACATCCACTGTACGCGGGCACCCATAATCATTTTTAGGGAGGTGCTGGTTAGGTGACTAGGTGCCTAGGTGTCTAGGTAGGTACCGTACCTGCAAAGCATCTCACTCACCCACCAGTACCATCTCAGGACCCTGAATCCTCGGTCTACCGCTTTCAGTATCCGGGGTGGATGAGCGACCTTCCAGCCCACGTGCTGCCTTGTTTCTTGTCGCATCTTGGACTCTCTCCGGCCCCCTCGCATACCCAGCACTGCCCACAGCCCGCAAATCTTTGCCTGTAGCATCCAGTCTTCTCTGCTGTCCAACTCGTGGCAACCTCGTGTAAAGTGGTTTCACCAGTACCAGCAGCTCACCAGAGTCGATCGCTGTTTCGCCTCTTTGTCACACCGAGAATCGTGCGAAATCGATGATTGTCATTTTCTCAGCTCATCTCCCCTCCGCCCACACCGGTCACAAGCACCCCCCATCGATTTCAACTAATGACAGGGACCCGAGCAGGTCGCCTGTCGGCAGTTCGACCTTAAGGTGGTACTATGCTCTATTAGGACCTGGTCGCCGACCGCCTCAAAGTCTGTGGCCCCGAGGTGGCTCCCCTATCCTGAGTGATAAAGGGTCCAGCTTCAGTCTCCAGGCCTGGTCCCGGGTCTGCTCCAAGCCTATGGAGCTAAAGCACTCATGTTACTGGAACTAGGGAGTGCCCGAACCCGCCGGCGCCCTATCGAATCCTGCAATCTTTGATTGTCATGAGTCGCCATATCCCTAAGTCCAGACGATCTTTGCCTATTATATTCGCCTCCAAGCCTCACTTTCTGCCGCTATTGATGGCCAGAACCCCACGAACATGCCAAATGGGATGCAGGAACCGCCACATAGAAAAGCATGGAAAATGTCAACAGTCGGATACTCTGAGATACATAGCAAAGCATTTGTGATTGCGGTGCAACGGCCAGAAAAAGTCACTCTTGAAACCCACCATTGAGGATGCTTGCTGACTCGCAGAGTCGCAACAGAACATCCGCGCGACACTAATCTCGCCCGCTCAATGACGTCGCAAAACACGAGTTCCAAGCCACTCATCTTGCTCCTTCCAGCGCACATCGTTAGCCTGGCTTGTTCATTCCAATTCCGCTCGCTGAGGGGAAAGGGGCGAATCAGCCAGGAGCTAGCAAGTAGGTGCTTCGGCAGGGGAATCACCACGTGGCAGCAGCAGCTAGTCAAATCCCCTTTTGCGTCGCGCAATTGCGAATCGAATCACTGCTCTCCGCTATTATTGAGAACACGGATCACGAAAACACACACCTTCTGTCGACGATGTCACCAGGTCTTGCTGCGCAATCAATACCCTGTCTTACTACGAACACCCTTGCTTCGCCGTCGAGGAGTCGAGGTTAGCTGCCAAAATTGAAGGCTAGCGCTCCAACGTCACCCAAAGCTTGGACCATCTTGCGGCGTGAGACAAGGTTAATGGCGAAAGTACGATAGCCCGGAGCCGGATTGACGGATCGTCAATGCGTACGGAGTACATACTGGTAGGTTGGTTTCGTTTTCTCGTCATTCAGCCACTACTCCGTACATGCCTAGTAGGTAAGAGCCTCCTGAATGTATCCACACCTCACTAGATATCCCAGCAGGACGGCTTTAACCCACAGCGTATTCCCTCACAGCGGTCCGCGGGCTGGCTGCGGCTCCTTGATGGAGCCTCATGCCGTCAACATCTTCTCCGCGTTGAGCAGGTCTTCCACCGTATCTTTCAGGGTGACGCTGATGGGGGTGTACTTGACGCCCAAGACTTTCTCCGCCTTACTCCCGTCCAGCTGGTACACTGGTTCTCGTGCGCCCGGAGCCCCTCGTGGTATGCGCTCCTTGATCTGGGGGAAATCGTCTCGGAGAGCATCCACTGCAGCCTGATAGTCGAAGTGAGATCCGACAATAAATCGCTGGCCACCAGCTTCTTCCAATTCATAGGCGCGCAGATGGGCAAGGGCAACATCTCTCGCATCTGCAAAGCCCGCAAAGTCGATGGGCGGAACTTCTTTGGCGGATCCATTGACGAGCTTCCAAATTGCCTCCGTCGACTCATTCAAACGATCCAGAGACCTTATTCCACCCAGCGAAGGACCGAAAATCCATGGTGGATTGATGGAAGTGAAAGAGAAAGACGGTTTGTGCTTTTCTATCCATTCCCAAGCAGCCTTCTCTGCCAGACCTTTTGCTGCACAATATGTGAAACCACCATTGGACGAATTCTTGGCTTCTTCATAGGTGGCGGGGTTCCAGTCTGACTCGGTATACGTATAGCCTGGACGAAGGCCTTTGCTGAGGTCGAGTACACAGGCAAAAGAAGCCGTCAGTACGGTACGACGCAGGGATGAGCCCTGTGTGGCCGCTGCCTCTAAGACGTTCAACATCCCGTCAATTGAGGGTTTCAAGAGCTCTTCCTCGTTGTTTTTTGGGTTCAAAATGAAGGGATTCGCTGTGTGGATGATTCCTGTCACTCCCTCGACCGCCTCGCTAAGAGCGTCTGTGGCGGCCATGTCGGGCACGACGGCGAATGACAATTGATCGGCATGCTTTGTGTGAGCCTCCTTTATGCCAGCAATCGATCTCTCAGACCGAACCGTCCCGCGGACATGATATCCGGCTTCCAGGAAGGCATGAGCGATATGGCTACGGCATAAGTCAACTCAGGAGCGATGTTCGGAGACCAGGTCTGAGCAACATCCACCTCTAGTCTTGAGGTTGGACCCGAACACACGGGAAGGGACCACTCACGAAGCCACGAATCCTGATAGACCAGTGATGAGAATAGTCTCTCCTTTCGGGGAGGGCGAGCCCATGTCGACACTTTCAATAGACCGGTGAGACAAGGGAAGACTTTGCTTGATGCACAAGGTAGGTGGCCGGTATAGGTTGCTTTGATTGACAGATTCTTGTCAGGAACCCCTCAGGACTAACCGGGGTCTTTTATAGGCATTAAATGCCAATGAGGTGATCTGTCGGTTGCTACCTCTGCGCTCTTCTTTTCTTGAGTAGCATCGTATCAGTCCATTTCCGTGCTGGCGAAGGTTAATCGACATTGTTGGCGCAAAGTAACTTCCCATGATCGATGTCGCTTCGTTTTACAAATCTCGCGTTTTCTTGGCCACAAACAGACCAACAGGGACACATACAACCCCTGTCAAAAAGGGTTAAGATAGTCCGTTGATGATGCATGCAGACCCAACTACCGAGTATATCAGTTTGACAAGAGAACACTCTACAGAGCCAAGCTCGGGCTCTAACATAGAGCTTCGCGCAGTCCACCATTTTGATCACGGCTCGCTGACTAAGTGCATGTGCGGCCGCGCAAGCCGCATTTTTCTATGCTGTCAAGCGATGCGATTGAGTCAATCCAAAGGAAGATGTCGTCAACCCAAGGAGAGCCCAGACTATAACACGAAGGACCAAGAAAAAAGGATGATTCAGCAAGACAAGCGGCAAAGTCTTCGTAGTATCACCTCCTACGGAATCCATTCTCGAGCCGGGAGGACGAGGAAGACAATTTGTATGGCACCAACATGGGTTGATATGCTATGATCAGGTAAGCTCCAAGGTCTGTAGCATAGCCCTGCAACATACACTGCGAGTGCGTGTTTTGGTGTTGCAGGTGTCTAGTTCTCAGCAGCGACGTAGTGGCCTTTTCAAGTTTGTATCGAACTTTGTGCGACAAAGTGCCAGGCCCAAAGTTCTCTTTCATTTAGCCTTTTGGACCTTTTCGAGTTAATGCTATCGCAACAAATGTCCCTGTGGTGCCGGCTTAGCTCTACCAGCCAGGGCGTCGCTGGTGAGCTGGGTCGCTGCACCGCCTTCACGTGCGCCACTTACAAAATGTTACTACCCCACAAAACCAAAGGCTCGCTTGTCTCAGCCTCGGCAGGCACACAGCAGGCAAAATCTCTTGCCTTCAACCAAATGCGAACCCATACAGGTGCTCAAAAGAACAAACGAGTGAGCCTCAACAGGATACTGGGTACAGGAAATCCATGTACGAGTGCCGCCTTGCACTCCATTGGCCTGTGACTCGATTCATACACGCCTCTCCACTTACAAGGAGTATGATCACCTAGGGCTCCATCCTTCGCACCTATCATCCACGGCCCCTGACTCAAATCTGTCATGTTGCTGTGCTGCTTGATGGAGTTTATGCTTTGCAAAACTCCTGTGCAGGTCACTAGCCATCACAGCCTCTTAGCGCTAACACGGTCTACCAGACTGCCATGAGTCCTGCTACCGCAAGTATCTCGGCAGTAATGGACCCCTACACCCCGAGGAACAACAATGGAGCGCACCAGAGAGGACTTGGAAATATCCACAAAGAAGCCTCGGGAGGCAGCCTGAGCAGCACGAGAACTTCACCGCCTCGTCGGCGAGACTATTTGAAGGGTGATATTGCCTCCATGATCATGAGCATGTTCCGGCGTACAATCTTTCAGAATTATTTGACCGTGAGAAGGGTTGACTGCTGCAGTCGCATACTAGGAAATTACGGAACATTACATCAGTTGAAACCGACCACATCGTGACGCTTGACTCCAACAAACATACAAACAAAGAGAGTGTACTGGCGAGACTAGATACGCGGCGTCAAGAGCAGTGATATACCGCCCACAATTGACTGACACAAGAGCAAAAATCAGAGCAAACAGTATTGCCAAAAGCAATCTGCATTTGTACTGATCTTTAAAGATGTCTTCCGCGTCCCTCCCACTCCCAACTCCTCAACCATCCATCGGTACTAGGAGCAGCTCGAGACCCAGCAGTTCTGCCTCAGAAGACTTTACCATGGTGGACCATCCCCGGGCTCTATCGTTGCGTTCTCGATCAATGCATGTTAAAGACCACGCCATTACCGAAATACATCCCCTGAGCGATAGTGATGCCTTCATTGTGTCTGTTCAGCCTCCACAGGTCCCAGAACATGGTCTCCAGCGTGGAACCTGTGATATCGTGCTTGTTATCGATGTGTCTGGAAGCATGTCATCTGCGGCACCCCTTCCAGATGCAGAGGACGATAATGAGAGAGAGGCTGCTGGATTGAGTGTTCTCGACCTTGTGAAACACGCCGCAAGAACGATCCTTCAGACCCTGGGCGACGGTGACAGACTGGGTATTGTGACGTTTTCGGACGATGCAAAGGTGAAATGTCCCCATGGTTTTCGCTCCATACGCGCAATATTAACAGGTAGACCTATAGGTCGTGCAAGAACTCACATTCATGAAGCCCGCCGAAAAGCAGGCGACATGGAGGAGGATTGAGAACCTCCGCGATGAAGCCTGCACAAACCTTTGGGCCGGCATTCGTACTGGGCTGGAGTTGTTCTCCAGATCGCCACTTGCGAATAACATACAAGGCCTCTATGTTCTAACTGATGGAATGCCAAATCATATGTGTCCGAAGCAAGGGTAAATCCCCCATCCATGACAAAAAGAACAACCTTGATCGATTGCTAACTTCGGATTAAATACAGCTATGTCGCCAAACTCAGTCCCATGCTAGAGTCCGCAGCCCGCGAGAGGCCCATCGTACCCACCATTCATACCTTTGGATTCGGCTACCAGATCCGCTCCGAATTGATGCAATCGATCGCAGAGGTGGGTGGGGGAAATTACGCATTCATCCCTGACGCAGGTATGATTGGAACTGCATTCGTGCATTCGGTTGCCAATCTGTACACAACATTCGGCATGTCTTCCACGTTGGAGATCAAACTTTCAAGGGACATTGCGGTAGAAACGACATCAGGAATGACTCTGACTGCTGGAAATGGAGGATATCTTATGCATCTGGGTAACATCCAATACGGGCAGTCTCGGGACCTGGTGTTCGTGTGCCCAAAGGGTATCCCTGAAGACACAGTCATGACTGCAACGCTGAGCTACAAAGCCGCCAGCGGGGCTTCCCGGGGCTTCCAGAGCCGTGCAGTCTTTTCGGACAAGACGGTGATGCCTCAAATCTGGGTCGAGTACCACATGCGCAGAGCTCAAATTTGCGGATTCATATCCTCTCTCTTCCCCTTGAAGAATAACGGCGAGCGTACGACCACCATGGACAGAAATTCGTTGATCGAAGCACGGGCAAATCTGAACACTATCGCCAGCTCCATGGATCAATCTCCCAACAAAGATGCAGTCGGGCCCAAATCGCTCCTCGATGAGATCGTGGGTGACGAACCAGCAGGTCAAATCTCCAAAGCCCTCACTTGGACTACAACCAAAACCTACTGGCAAAAATGGGGTCGCCATTACCTGCCCAGCCTGCTCCATGCGCATGAGCGTCAAATGTGCAATACATTCAAAGATCCCGGGCCATTGCTCTACGGCAAAGACAGCCCGCTCTTCATCAAATACCGCAACGAGCTGGATGCCGCTTTTGATAACCTCCCGGCACCGAAGCCATCTCGTCCGCCGAGGGTTGTGTACACCTACAGTCCCACTGGCGAAGTGACGGGTACAAGAACCATTGCGCACCGAAATGTCAGTATGAGACGCTACAATACGAGCGCGACGCCTTGCTTCGAAGGCAACTGCTTGATTTTGAGGGGCGACGGAACGACCAAGACGCCAGTCAAGAGTCTCAAGGCAGGGATGATGGTATGGACGCCCATGGGTCCACGAGCAGTCCGTGCGGTTTTGAAGACCAGAGTTGGCGGCCAAGCGCAGAAGCTGTGCCGAGTGGGCGAGTTGCTAGTGACGCCATGGCATCCGATCAAGTACGATGGACAATGGCGCTTTCCGAACGATATCGCTGAAAGCAGCATGCCGTTCAAGGGGAGCGTCTACTCTGTACTCCTGGCGCCGTTCCACCACTCAGACGGCCACGCGGTCGAAGTCGGAGGTCAAATTTGTGTCACGTTGGGTCATGGCCTCGTCAGAAGCAGCGAAGACGACATTCGCGCGCACAAATTCTTTGGCAATTACCATCAAGTTGCGATGAACCTGTGGCGGCTTCCATGGAAGAAGGGTCATTTCAGATGTGGTGGGATGCTCCGAAGCGCGAAGACCGGCCTAGCTTGCCGATTTCTGAAGCCATCCATAGTTAATAGGGGCGTCACAAAGACTGTGTGGGTTGGGATGAAGATGAGATGCGTTGGCTGAACGGCGGATTCGGACAACAGGGCAGGAGTATTTCGTAGTTGGGCCGGGGTGGCTCTTTCAGCCTCGCGGCCTGCCAGAGCGGAAAGGGAGGCGGGAGGGGGGAGAGGAGTACCGCGGTGGTATGTAAGTTGGTCCCAAAAATGGCACTCCGCTCCGATATTATTAGGTGACGGGCTACAGGGTCCTTGTACAGGATATTAGGGAGTAGCTTCGAGTAGTTAGTGAATGCTAGCAACTACCGGGTACTAGGGCTCGGACCCCGCGCACTAAAACCCTCACAGCTCTCACACAACCCCCTCAAACCCCCCCCCCCCTATCAGGCTCCAACATGCCCCTAACCCCCAACACCATGCCGCTGTGATGCCCCGCTACGTGCCCGCCTTAGCGCCCGCGCCTTGCATGTGTTGCTCAGGAACAGCTGGTCATGGCTGGCCCAAGATAGGCCAACAAGTCGCACAGACCTGGACGCTAGGTTCAGAGAGGTTTGATGCACATGTGGAAGTGGAAATAAATAGCCAAGGGAAACACGAGCATGGGAAAGGGCACCAAAGGGGCGGTGTGCAATTATTTAGAGACGGACAAAGAAAGAAACCACTCCCTCTTCCTTCCTCCTACTCCTCCTCCCACTTTCCCCTCCCATCTTTACCCTCACTCCCCTCTCGTTCCTCTTCGATTCCACCTGCACGCGACACTCATACTTGACTTTGTCGTTCAGTTCATTTTGCTGCTTTTCAACATGGCGTCAAAGGACAAGTTGATTTCTTGGGAAGGTGAGGGAAATTCGTTGCGGTTCCTTCAATTGAAACTCTCGGAATTGATGCTTTCCTCGTGTTGTCGAGGCTAACAGTCGTCTCTGTGCGAGCACAACAGACTACCAAGGCTGCCTCAATGCCTACTGGGAGTGGGCTGAGAGCTACGATTCCAAGGTGAGTTCCTCTAGACAGACCTCAAATCTTTCACCTTGACCCCATCTCACTTACGGCCATCTGAACCCCCAGGACTGGGCCCGCTTGCGTAAAATCGTCGCCCCCACCGTCCGCATCGACTACCGCTCCTTCTTGAACAAACTCTGGGAAGCCATGCCCGCTGACGACTTTATCGCCATGATCTCCGACCCCAAAGTGCTCGGCGACCCGCGCCTGATGACCCAGCATTTCTGCGGCGCCAGCAAGTGGGAGAAGGTCTCTGACACCGAGATCATCGGGTACCATCAGCTCCGTGTTCCGCACCAAAAATACACGGATGCCACCCGCACCAAAGTCCTCGTCAAGGGACACGCACATAGCAGCAATATGCACTGGTACAAGAAGGTCGACGGGGAATGGAAGTTTGCAGGCTTGAACCCCAACATCAGATGGGGCGAGTATGACTTCGATAAAGTTTTCGAGGAGGGCAGAGAGGAGTTGGGAGACAAGGAGAAGGAGAAGATTGCAGATGAGGTGGCCAAGGCCGCCGAGGGCATTCCCTCCAAGTAAAGAGCTGGGGCCACCAACAACGGAAATGTATCTGCAAAGACAGCAAGGCCCACACACGGACTGGTGGGAAAAGTCACTGCCTAGGATTATGACAGACATAGGATTTGCTGCGAGACGAATACAAGAATTTTCGGGACTCTGCGTTCGTTGAAACCTTGACCAGCGGACCACATCGTTCGACCCGGACAAACTGCAGTGGTGGCAGGATATTTTTATCACGGCCATATTCCTCGCATATCGATTCTCACTAACGAATGTCTATTCAGGAATCACGTGAATCGACACCCTTCGCCTTGCGTCAATTTATTCGCTTCTCTACTTAGGAATGCTTCGCAAACCATCAATCACTCACTCAAAATAGATCGGGTTTGTCAGGCCGAGCAATACATCGGAGGCGTTACGAACCTCGACCATGACAAAGTCCATTCCGGCCACGTTCTGCTGGATCCTTTGTGCATTCACGATCGACACATTGTGAAAATACCCCTTTTCGGACACGAAGCAAGCATGCGCGCCTTCGAACCCGGTGGCAGAGAAGCTGGCATATGCGTCGCCAGCGCTTAAGGCCGCCTTTGGGACGATGTCTCCGATCTCTGCTTTTATCTTTCTACCGCCATCTCCGTAAACCACTCCAAAGGCGATGTCCATCCCAGGACCCTCGACTAAATACACCCGGCCCCTCTTCACGCCCTCGACGATGCTCGCCTGGCTCTTCTCTCCCGTGGCCCTTACAACAGTGGTGGGCAAGCCGTTGATATCCGGCGGACTGTGCGCATCACTCCCACCCAAAGCTGTGAGCTTCTTCCCCTGGGCAAGCTCGCCCTGCCAGAACTTGACTGCAACTTCGTCTAGCGGGTCAAACCTACCGTTCCAAACTTCTATCGCGTCATTGTGGTCCCAATCCAGTGTCCAATCGCACCTCGAGCAATTCTGGAACGGGTGGTTGATCGACACCAGCCCTCCGGAACCGCGCACTTGGGTGGCCGCGTCGACGAAGCCCGTGTCGTCGGACGAGTTGGTGTACCTCCACTCGACCTGCTGAGACCGCTCGAGTCCGATCGCTTGCCAGTGGCCATGTCGCGTCGTGACTTCAATTGCCCGGCCAATGAGAAGATCCGATCCGTTGGCTGGGATCCAGCGCCCGATATTGTTGTTCCCAGAGTCGGTGTTGTGTTCGGAGAAGAAGATGAAATCGAGATCGTACGAGATAGCGTGGGCGATGTGCCCGCTGGGTAGATACCGGCCGTCGGAGTAGATGGTGTGCATGTGGAAATCGCCGCGAAGCCATTTCCAAGGGGTTGTGGAGGGAAGGGGTTCTTTGTAGATGGGAGCTAGCGAGGGAGTCCAGAGCGGTGAGCTGCTTGGGGAATAGGCGAGCGAGATGTCAAGCGTCCAGTCAATGCCGGAGCGGTTGGTTGCGTAGGGCCCCAGCACGACATTCCATGTCCCGGGGAATAGGGGTCCAGCATTCTGGATCAGCTATCGTTAGATTTGGAGCTCATGGTTCTCGAAAGGGCGAAAGACGACTCCCTCCTCTCCTCGTCCTCCGATGATCGGCAGAACTTACGTATCCCGGCGTGGCGTCACTCGCAGAGATGGTGAAGTTGTTCCGAAACCCTCCTGACCAGCCTCGCGAGCCGGAGTAGCCAGTCTCACTGTTGATGGCGGCAACCCCATGAGGATCGAAGACGCCCAGGTCGAGCGAATTTCCCGCCCCTTTGAAAGAGTAGTTCTGCAGCACGTAGATCGAGGTCACCTCGGCGGAAACGTGGAAGGGCACATAGACGAAGCTGAAGAGCTGGTCGGGCGTGATGTGGCCTGTCAGGGTGAAGTTGGTGGGTTCTCGGAGAGCAGACTGAGCATTTGCATGGCGTATCCACGCAAACAAGACGGATGAGAGGAAAATGGACGACTTCATCATCGCGAAGATGCTGGCCAAAGTGCCCATGCCATCTAGCTAGTTAGAAGATACGAGGTCCCTGGAAAAGAGCTGGGCGTCACAAGTCTCTTGTACCGGGTAGCTGAATCGCTGCTCCCTTGCTCGCCTCGATTTCAACACCTTATCCTTGACCGGCTCCTATTTTGCCCTCCTCGTCTCTAAGACTGAGAGTCTTCATAGGAAGCTGTGAATTCGACGTGGATGATGATCTGCATTCCACGTGCATGGCGCTCAACTCGCCCATTGGAGTGTGAACCCTGCCGGTAGCATGTTGAGTTGCATTTGAAAAGCTTGGTATACCATGAGGGGTGGGAATAGAGCATAAGAACGGATTTAGCCTCTCGAAACAGCAACATCTTACGGATACGTAGACACGAAGGATCGTGATGGCGCCATGGAATATGATCTAGTAAATGGCAAGTTACAGACCTGAGAAATCCGATACAGAGGGCGCAGGAACCTCGGTCGGGCGCCAGGCAAGCAGCCTCGCAGGTCACTCGCTCCCTCCCATCCCCGCGAATCATTGGGGTTGGTGTTCTCCTTCGAACGATATTGGACCCCCCTTGACCTCTCTACCACCAAGCCCGGGAGACATCCCCGAAACTAGGATTGAGACACGGCGGCGGCGGGACGGCAAACGTTTGCCGACCGGCGAGTGACCGACCGTCCTGTGAAATTCGGAAAGGAGACCGTCAAAAAGAGGAGGGAACTAGGATTAGGCAGCACAAGCAAGAGCTTGACTAGCATTTTCGCTACGTGCCCGTCACAATGGAAAAGAATGAGACGATTGCCGACCTCTGCGAGGTGTTCTACGTCGGCGGGAAATATATCAAGGATGATCGCGGAACTCATATGACGGGACAAGTTTGCGTGCGACGCTTTGGCAAGAAAGTCGATAATCGACCGGCAATCATCTACATCCACGGAGCGGCGCAGACTGGCACCCACTGGGAATCCACGCCGGATGGTCGACCTGGGATCGCCTTGCTCCAGGCTCAGGAAGGCTGGGAATGCTTTGTCGTCGACCAGGTTGGCATAGGGAGGTCGCGATATCACGCCCATGATTTGGGAGATCTCAGCCACTACACAGCAGAGGAGCTGCAAGAGTGTTTCACCTCGCCTCCGCATGATTCATACCCTCAGGCAAAACTGCTTACTCAATGGCCAGGCACCGGCAAGATGGGGGATGCCTTCTTCGACGCCTTCTATGCCAGTCAAGTCGGACATTTTGCAAAGTATCGAGACGTGGAGCGGTCCTTCCGCCCTCTGGCTAAGGACCTCTTCTCTCGTACCGGCCCGGCCTTTTTAGTGACACATTCGCAATCAGGTCCTATAGGTTGGCATATCGCTGACGAGTGTCCCAGCATGGTCAAAGGTATTGTGGCTTTGGAGCCGAATGGGCCGCCCTTTATCTATCCAGGTCTCCCCAAGTTCTACGCCAGGACGCAGGCTGTCCAAGCGGGGACATTCGTGCGCCCATTCGGTCTGACTGCGACTCCACTAACCTATGACCCTCCCCTGCCGGCCGGCACGAAAAGACTGGAGTTCACACGAGCCCCCAGCGAGCTCTTGAAAAACGATCGGGTACCAGGGGCCCGGCTGAAGGCGCCGGCGCTGAAACTGGTCAATCTATCTTCTATACCCATTGTTGTGGTGACGGCTGAGGCATCCTATCACGCGGCGTACGACCACCTCACGGTCCAGTTCTTCCACGATGTCGGCGTGCCTGTCGAGCATGTATATCTGGCGGATCGAGGTATCCGCGGCAACGGCCATCTCTTGGCCATTGAGAAGAATAACCAGGAAGTCCAGCGGTTCATCAGCCAGTGGCTGGCTGAGACATGGGCCAAGAATGCTATGAAATAGACTGTCGAGCTGCTAGGAAGGGGGGAAGAGAGAGAGAGAGAGAGAGCGATATTCAAAGCTCTCTGCCTTATTCTCATTAGGCGGACTTCTACGCCCATTCGCCTAATCGAGGGCCTAACTTTAGACCTTTGGGACCTGATTGGCTATATCCTGCGTGGGATAAATGCAGCAATCTATTCTACAGTTATGCTTATGTTCATCCGTTCCCGTACATTGAAGTCTTTCCTCTCTGCCCAGATGTTGTAGCTGCAATCCACGTCTATGATGTCCCCAACAATTGGAGATGACGCATGTTATTCGTTCCACGATGCCCATGCATTCATGGAACATGAGTACGACTTCCTCATCATTGGTGGCGGCACCGCTGGCCTTGTTCTTGCAAACCGACTCAGCAACGAGCCGCGCTTCGCTATCGGTGTACTGGAAGCAGGGGTAAGTCATCTCAATGACCCACTAGTTGATATCCCGGCTATGGCGACAGCGATGGCCGGCGATAAAGACTATGATTGGCACTTTGTTACTGCCCCCCAAGGACCCAAGGGCCTTCAATGCCATTTGCCTCGCGGTCGCATGCTCGGCGGATCAAGTGCAATCAACTGGATGGTCTATACACGCCCTTCGCGTCAGGATTTTGACGACTGGGCGTCCTTGGTGGGAGATCCCTCTTGGGCAGCCGCCAGCATGAAGAAGTATCTGTTGAGGCATCAGACCCTCGAACCGCTAGATGATGCCCTCACTGAGCGCACTGGTATCGCCTATCTCGCAGAGAACCACGGCCTGGAAGGACCTATCCATACCGGCTTCAACACCCTCCCTGTAACGCCTCTCGAGGAAGCTGTGTATCACGCCGGCATGGAAGCCAGCGGGCTGTGTGCCCCGCTTATCGACCCCTGGGCCGGAGACCATCTGGGATTTTATCGCAGTCTGGGCACCATATATCGCTCTGGGCCGAACAAAGGCAAGAGAAGTTATGCCGCCAGGTCGTACCTGGAACCAGTGCTTGACCGGCCAAACCTGCATGTTCTTTGCAATGCCCACGTGACCAAGATCCAGCTGCACGGTAGCATGGTCGTGGGGGTAGAGATTGACCACTTAGGAGAGCATTACCTTGTCAAAGCCAAGCGAGAAGTTCTCCTTTGTGCCGGTGCTCTGTCGTCTCCGCACATTCTTCAGCTCTCAGGGATAGGAGATCGCGAGGTGCTCGAGAAAGCTGGAATAGAGTGCAAGATTGAGTCACCGTATGTGGGCGAGAATTTGCAAGACCACCCAGCCATGATTGTTTCTTATGAGTTGAAGCGAGGGGTCATCTCTGCGGACGCGATGAAAGATGAAAAGGTGCAGCGTGCGGCTCTGGAGGAGTACCACAAGCAAGGTGATGGACCCTTGGCAAGCATTAACAGCATCCAAGGCTTCGTCCCTGTCCTGCCGCTGTTGAACGACAATGACTTGGAAGAGATCAGCCGAAGCGTCGAGTCACAACCGGGCGAGTCTTCATTCCAGAAGGCCCAACGACAACACGTCCTGAGGCAAATCAAAAACGCCCAGTCGGCATTTATTCACGTGTCGCCGACTCCAGTGACTGTGGACTGCTATGCAGAAGGCGCTTTTGCCGATCAATCAAAGGTGTTTGTCAAGGCACTTCCTGAAGGAGCGCCGCACGGTTTTGGTTTTGCCGTCGGCCTGCAGTACACTTTTGCACAAGGGTGGGTGCATGCGACATCCAACGATCCGTACGCCCAACCAGAAATCAATCAAAATATGCTGGGACACCCGGCCGATATAGTCACGGCATCTGCTGCTTTAGAGTTTGTTCAGATGCTGGTTGACATTCCATCATTGAAGGATCTGATCGCCCGACGCACCTACCCTGGCGAAGAGCAGTATGATTTGCACAAGCAGGAGGACCGGCGCGAGCATGCGAAGGGGGTCTGGGCGGCGCAGTATCATCTTTGTGGAAGCTGTGCGATGGGAGAAGTGGTGGACACGAGGCTGAGATTCAAGGGCGTCGAGGGCTTGAGGGTTGTGGACGCCAGCGTTTTCCCAAACCATGTCAGTGGTAACATCCAGAGTAGCGTGTACATGATCGCGGAGAAAGCAGCCGATATGATCCTGGAAGACAATCTGGGTTGATTGAGAGCAGAGACCGGTAGGGCTGGCTCATGAAGGCAGCCAGCCGGAGAACAGACCTTCCGGCCCCGAGGCCTCCAGTCAGTTCCTCAGCGGCACCTGCTTCAGTACTCTGAATCAGGAGGGGATCAAGATTTTCTAGTCTGTTGCGCTGACACCGACCTCGGGCGGTTAGACGATATCCCGAGTGGACGATCGAATTCCTTCCCTCCAGCTCGCCGGTACCCATTTTGACATCACCAAGTGCGAAGAGCTCGGCGAATGGTCAAAGTCTCCTGACCTCCTATGGGTTCAAGGCGTCAAAGGCATGAGAAGGTGCCCCAGTAAGGTTAAACCCAACACCTTCTCAAACCATTGACGAATGAGGTACACCAATCTTGATATGTAAGAGTATCAATAACATACTAAAATCTAGCAGAGGACGAAAGCCGAACTTTCTTGAGATAACACTGCTGGCTACGAACGAACGAAAGCATGGGTTTCTTGCATGCATCTCGGCACAAATTTTGCATATATCTCTCATAAATCATCAGCGCGAGGATAAGGGTCAAATCTTTGCAGCAATTAGGGAAGAGCTGGCATATATTGGGTTTATACAAATCTATCCTCCTAGTCTATATGTTCACACTAAGGAGTACAGAGATGACGACTTGGGATCGTCGAATCTAGGAATTTCGAAGAAACATGACCAAGCTTCCGTGGAGACCCGTGGACCCTCAACCGGCGCATGGCCTTACGGAGGAAGGCGAGGAACTCGCCCGATAGAACCCGAATCGATAGGGCTTGAAGTTGGAATGGAAGTGAGTATAGTCGCCCCTTCAGGTAGCATTGGTTGTTAGAGGTATGCTGTAAAATTGTCCTGGATTTGACCTTCATTTTCTAACGATGCTTCCTTGGCCTCCAGGAGACCGTTCCCGGTGGTCTGGTGTTCTTGAAATGGGACTCATTGTGATTCTAGTGAACCGCGAGTTATTTCTTGTCTTTTGACACGACAGTGCATAAAAATCTGCCCGCAATAGGGGGGTTGCGTTTGGCTCGCCCCTTAGACCCATCACTGCAAAGAGGCCGACTCAACCATATCTCCTATTTGATGGCCCACAGCGAATACCAACCATGTGCATAGAAGCCTGAACACACGTTTTGAGGCGATGTGAGACTGGCCAAGGCTGAAGACAAGGCTGTCACTATATTCCACACTAAGCCATATTCGATTTGGCACGAACAGGACCATCAAGGGCGTTTTGAGGCGCGTCAGGCGCGTCCTCAACAATCCAACATATCGGGTACGGGTAGAACATTCGGTATAAACATCTCAACATCTGTACAGCCATTCCTGGAACTGGCCTCCTCTTCGACGACATAGGCAATGCCACTTTGCTTTTAGTACAAAGCCAAGATAGAAGGGGATTGGACTTTGCCAGCTTGAGAATGTCACAATGTTAACGAACGAACCATCACAGATGCATAACATCCTCGTCATTCTCACAATTCTGAGACGAGATATGTCAATCTCTTGTGCGCCTCGCTGCATCTCGCATCGCTCGCACCTCTGATTTGGTCGTCACCAAACCCCTCTTCGTTCTTTGCTGCTGTGTGACCTTGGCGTCCGGGTCTTTTCCCTTTCCACTCGCCCCTCGGCACACGGACGATGCGCATGTGATGGGACGTTCTCTCTCCATAGGCAATCATATCAACCGCCATGTTGCTCCAAAGGATGGCTCGCAGGCTCTTCCGGACCACGTACAGATACACCATGCTATCCTCAAAGGATGTTGTTGAATTGACCGAGCCCACACCTGGTCATGCCGACGATGATAGCGAGCAACATACTTCTCAATATAACGGCATATGGTGCCGCGATCGGTCAGTAGATTCCTCCAGCCTCACCCTCGAGAAATCGCACGGGGACCTCTCAAGCTGAGGCTATGGACTTCTAGGTTTTGCGGCGCTCTCGCCTTCAACTTCGTGGGCTTCGTGCTTCCAGCTCTCTACAACACGCTTTCGAAGTTATGGGTGGCCAACATTGACTCTTCCATGGTTGTCACGGTCGACTCATACACCTATATTGGCGTTGTGGCCGAGGTCATCAATGAAGGTCTTCCCAGGGCTGCATGGGTCATCATTGGAGACAAATTCTCCCGCTCGCTCCCATCTCGCATCGAACTGACACAAACTCTGGTTCTGTTCCAGGGCATCATGGGTTTGGTTGTGAGCGTCATCATTCTCGGGGCCGCGAAACAGTTTGCCGCTGGGTTCGTTCCAGAGGAAGTTCGCAGGGCGAGCTTGACCTACGTCCGCATCAGCTCTTTCTCCGTATTTAGCGCAGCGTTGGAGGTCGCCGTGACCAACGCGGCCAGAGCGCTTGACCACCCCGACGTGCCGTTTCTCATCAGCGCCACACGCTTTGCCATCAATATTGTTTTGGACTTGCTGATCCTCTCCCGTTTTCACGTGGGTTCATCCAAACCCACCGTCAATATACAAGCGACAATTCGACTCGGGTGTGACTTTGCTGCCGCATTTGCCGGCCTCGCATACTTTGCCTTCATCGTATTCGGACTTCGAAGGAAGAGCAGTGACCTCCAAGGCCTACCGGTGCCCCGTTCAAGTCTTAAGGCATTGAAAGTGCTTCTGAGACCTGGGGTCTTGACATTTGCCGAGTCTGCGGTGAGGAACACATTCTATCTCTGGCTTGTCAGCAATATCGTCTCCATGGGTGCAGACTATGCGACCGCATGGGGCACCTTTAACACGATTCGTTGGGGTCTTGTTATGGTTCCGGTCCAGACACTGGAGGCAACCTCGAACGTATTCACTGGACATAAATGGGGTCAATGGAGGAAGAAAGTGGGCATCGACCTCCAGAAAGCCAAGGCGAGCTGGAAGCAGCTTCGAGGTACGCATTCTGCTCCATCACATCTCCTGAAACTGTGGCTGACCCGGTGTGAGCGCCTGCAGATATAGCCACTCCCGCTCTTACCGCAGTAGCAATTGCACTCGCAGTCGAGGTTCCGCTCTGCATCTTCCTGTCTCTATTCGGGTGCAAGCCTTTTGCATATTATCTCTCTGGGTCGGACAGCGTGGCGTCCATCACAGCACACATGTGGCGAACCATCGACTGGTGCTACATCTTCTACGCGCTCAGCACAGAGCTGGCAACGATCCTCTTATCGACAGTGCCCAGATGGTACTTGTACCAGTCGCTGGTGTCCAATATGTTTTACGTCCTACCCTGGGCGATCGTGTGTCAAG
The DNA here is from genome assembly GCF_000585535.1 of Cladophialophora psammophila CBS 110553. Taxonomy (NCBI): domain Eukaryota; kingdom Fungi; phylum Ascomycota; class Eurotiomycetes; order Chaetothyriales; family Herpotrichiellaceae; genus Cladophialophora; species Cladophialophora psammophila. The sequence goes on from NW_006912924.1 coordinate 1,961,509, forward strand.
CGGCACATCTCAACTCTTCGGATGCTTGGAGCTACCATGCCTTTGTGTTTGGGGGGAGCCTAGTTTTTAGCTTTTTTGATGTGCTGCTGTTTGTGTTGCTGTGGGCGTGGAAGTTGAGCCGGGGGACACTCAGCTTTGACAAGGTAAGACTTGTGTGAAAGCAAATCAGGTCAAACAGGTTCGAGATGGCAGAGGACAAGCAAGCACTCGAGTCTCGGGAAGCATTTAGAGGTCGAGATCTGATGCAACGTGATGTAAGATTCTGTGGGATCACTTGAACACTCTTTGGTACCTTCTTCTCTCCCCCGCCCTCATTCGGCCTCTATATCTCCCATCGCTTGAGCAATTCTCTTTAGCGCCTCTTCTATGTACGACCGTGGGTGACTGAACACAATGCGAAAGAGCCCCGGAGTCTCTGCCCCGAAGACCGCGCCACCACCTAGGAACACTTTGTTCTTCATGAGCAGTTGCATGATCTGGACACTCGTACCATTATCAGCCTGCTCTTCACCAGCATCTCGCCGCCGCTCGGGGTGTCGTTCCAAGTAGGCCTTTCCAAGATCCACCCAGAGGAAAAATGCAGCATTGGCACCCGGGGTGTACGGGATATTATGCTTGTTGAGAAACTCAACGACAAGACTGTACGACTTGGCCAGCCGGGTTTGATTGGTTTGGATATAGTTGTCCACCCAAGGATCGTCTTCGAGTATGTTGGCAGCGATATGCTCTGCGACGGATGACGCATAGGAATAGATTGCGACCTCGAGCAGCGCCTCGCGGAAGGCTTCGTTATACTGCGAGATAATATATCCAACACGGAGACCGTTGGCACCAAAGTCTTTGCTCATGCCCCACAGGACGTGGACGAGGAGGGGATCAATAATGCCCTCTGGTGCGATGGATAGGATAGACGTAAACTCGACAGGGGGAGGGGATGAATCGTGACGATTCTTCCAAGTGGAAAAGGCATATATCTCGTCGCTGACCAAGTGAATCTGGTACTTCTTGCACAGACGCATGTAGGCGACAAGGGCTTCGCGAGAGTAACATCTCCCGAGTGGGTTATGCGGGGAGCACAACATGAGGGCTTTCGCGCGGATGCCCCGCTCTCTCGCCGCCAGAATGGTGCCTTCGTATTTGGCGACGGCCTCGACGCTCATCGGATCTACAGAGGCAAACGAAACCGTGAGCGCCTCAACGCCGGGCCTTAGTGAGATGTCCGGAATGAAAGCTCGGTAGTATGGGCGGCCCAGGAGAAAGCCGTCTCCAGGGTCACAGAACGCCCAGGAGGTATGCTCGATCGCGTGAGAGACGCCATTTGTGACAATGACATGCTCCATCTCCAACGGAAGAACTGGATGCAGCCGCCGATTGAGGAATCGAGCCACTGCATTTCGAAGTCGCTTGGATCCCAGCGGCCCATCGCCGTAGGTGAATGCTGTTTGCGGCACATGGGTACTGGTTTGAATGTAGGCTTCCAGTTCAGCGTGCATCAGGCTGTTTTCCGCGACGCCGACATTGACATACCCGCCTGGATTAGAGGAGGGGTGCCACTGGTCAGAATAGACATGCCATAGCGGAGATTCAGGGGGATTTGCGCACTCTTGGGCACGACGTGAGAGGGTAGACCGACCCAAGGAAGTGCCGGACATGTTGGGCAGAAAAAGTGTTTGCTATGAGGTGCTGTGTTAGAAAGGACAAGAAGGAGCAGCGGAAGAGATCAGAACAGATGGACAATTCCTTCGGACTACATGGTCAAGACCCATCCAGCTTTACCTCTACTTTTTCGGTCGAGACTTTCCGAGGCGATCTGCACGTGGAATGCGATGCAATGGGAAGTTTACGTTCCGTAACGCGCCCTGTGATTCAACATGTGGCGTCCGAGGGCGTACAATTTGGTGGTGAGCATTGGAAGCAGAGCCCATTGAATTGATGCGCAGATCGACCATGCTCTCCAGACAGCTGGCGCCCTCTACGAGTGTGTCATCACGTCCTCCGTAATATTCTGAAGAGGCAGTACGAGCTCGCGAGGTATCCCAAGGAGCAGGTCTCCGCCAAGCTGCCAATGCCGGACCCGCCAAGCCTACTAGCGGTGTCTTTTGTTTATCTCGCCGCCCGAATTGGATCCCGCATCTTGTACCCAGTACCTCGTATCTCCATCTCGACTTGCTTGGACTGGATGTACTGTAGCTTCCTCTCTCCGCCATCGACCCTTCTTCTTCACCTCAACTACGAATAATCCTCACTGTCGAATTGCATAAAGCTCTCACATCCTTACCATGGCTCCAGCAAGCTCTCGCAAAAGGAAATCCGATGAAATGGACGAACCGGCCGCTGGTACTGTCACCCCCTCCCGCAGTCCGGTGCGCAAGAAGATGAGAATCACACAGCAACAGAAGCAAGCATTGATGGACAACCTGCAACTCGAAAGTGAGATACTTCGGTCTATTCCGTGATCGTTCCTGACTGGTGTCTAGTAACCGAGCGAGCGCGACAGCTGAGAGCAGGCTATGCTCTTCAATGTGCCGATCTGCGAGCTCGCGTTGAGAGACGCGTCAACCGCATTCCTCTCTCCATCCGCAAGATGACCATGGGAGAACTGATGCAACAACATGAATCTTCAAAGGCCATGCAGAACCGCCCTCGAGCATCACCTCCCAACCCCAAACCAACAACATCAGTTGAAGTGCCTGCACCAAAGCCGCTACCTCCTCTCCCGCGAGAAAGTGGCACAGCTAAGCTACCTTCTCCACTTCGATCGCAACCACAACCTCCAGCCACCCGAGGAGGCAAAAAGCGCATGAGCCCTCTAATTCAGATTGCTTTGGATAAAGTGAGCGAGCACGACCCGTCGGAAGCCGCGCCAGATACCCTCCCGGTGACCAAGAATACGAGGCGTGGCAAAGCAACAGCACCGGCACGCCCGACTTCTCGCGCGGCTGCGAAACAAATCTCGGTTCTATCTCCACGCTCCCACAACTCTCGCACTCTGCCTCGCTCGCCAATAAAAGACCCCTACCTCCCACCTTCCCCTGCGAAGAACATGCTCATCCGCCCAACAACGACCGCCATTTCTCCAATTCGCCCAGCGTCCCCACTGAAATCGGTCGCCACAGCAGCAACATCCGCCATTTCAGCCGGCGTGCACGGCATGATCGAACAGGCGAAAAGAGGAGGTACTGCCACCGCCGCGAAACTGACCCGGACGGCGTCCAAGGAGAAGAAAGAAGCTACTGCGACTGCCAAAGCCCAAATGCTCCCGCCTCCGAAACCGAGTGCTCCACCTTCTCCGCAACGTGCATTCAGCCAGGCAAGCACTCACAGCATCTCAACCGATCTTTCTGTGGCCTCAAATGGCACTACTGTCGTCAAGCCGAAGCGAGGAGGTAGAGCTGCCACTGTCAAGGCTACCGCACAGTCAAAGGATCCCGTTGCTATAGACAAAAAGAAAGGGGGCATGGCAAGGGCTGCTAGTGCGGCTAAGACGGCGCTGAAGAGGAACGCCACTGCTCCTAGCACTACGGCGACAAGTAAAAGAGTGGTGGTTGCGGAGCCGGCGGCGGGAAGAAGGGTGCTGCGGAAGAGGACCTGAGAGAGAGATGTTGACATTGCAGGCTTTTCAGAATAACACGGGAATGAAACCAAGAAATGGCAAAAGCATATAAGGATGGGTGCCAAGTTTGGCGGTGGGAATTGGATTGTGATGTGCGCGTATGGATGGGATGGGATGCCCTTTGCAACGACTATCCCCTTCATGTCGATTACTGCGTCCTCTGCACTCCATGGGTAGAGGACGGAGTACCAGTGCTCCAGCTAACTGGGTTCATGTCAAAACCGAGAAGAATCAATTGATTGCATTGCTTGTTTGCTTGTATGTTTCAGCTTCCTAATCACAGAAGTTTAAGACCACATTCGATACCCTGGATGAACGCCAATCAGTAAGAACGGAGTACAGGAAAATACAAGACGATGCCCACTAGACGGATGAAGAGAATGTCCAGGTTGCGCGCGCCCACTCTGCACAGTCCCTTTGGTTGGAAGGTTTGTTGTTTTTCGACATCAAGCTGAACTCATTCTGGAGTCTGCTATTTGGAAAAATGCTGTGTTCAGACAAGGGTAAAAAGGCTGATTTTCGTCCCATATCAATATTCCAGCTCCGAAGCTCCATTCCAACATTCCCTTGGTTGTTGAGAACTTTCTGTTTTGAAGATGTGATGATGTGATGATGTGCACCTCTTTCGGCGTGTCCATCTCTCCTTAACTCGTACAAAAGCGCCCGAAGAAGATGTGCTTTTTTTTTTTTTTTTTGAAGTATCCAGCCAGATCAACTCTAGTAGTCCAGCTCTGCACCGTCACCAGCCTGCGCCGCCGCAGCTGCGCCAACATTGCCTCCGCTACTGTTGGGTTGAGCATCAAGATCCTCGTAGCTCTTGATGCTTCTGCCTTGAGTCGCCTCTCTTGGTCCCATAGCGTTCATGCCACCACCTGCACCATCTCCCCATTTGCCACCACCTCCACCTCCACCCTGGGCAATGAATCCGGGAGTGAGACCGGGGACAAGGTTGCCTCGCAACATGCCCCCCATGTTGTTGTACCCACGTTGACTGCCTCGTTGATTTCGATCATATGGTCCAGGCCGATTGCCGTATCTGCCTCCGCCACGTCGAATGGGGCCACCGGTATGTCCTCCGCTTCCATTCATACCTTCCGTGCTGAAGTTGACCCCAGGCACGAGTGGACCATGAACATTCTGCATATTCATCATCGCATTCTGTCCGAAATTCATCATGTTCATCCCTATGTTTTGGAGGCTGAAACCACGAGGAGTGCCATTGTTTAGATGATGGTTTTGAGGGAGAGGGAAATGGCCATTGGAGTTGGCATCGGACCGCGACGGTGCGATATGCGAAGGGTCTAGAACGTATGTGTTGACAAGTTGAAGCTTGGATTGTCAGCACTTGGGGATCGTGGGGTGAGCAATTGAAAACTTACATCTTTCTTGAGAGCCAGATACCACTCTTCGTGTCGCTTCTCCACGTGTTTCCGCCAGAAATGCTCGGCTTTGAACAGCTTCGTGCATTCGGGCACCCGACACCGGAATTTGGCCTCGTCCTCTTGCTTGACAAACTTCGCCAGCTCTTCATCTAATGCTTCCTCGACAGGCTTGCCTCCAATCTTCTTCAAATCCACATACTCGGGTTCTAGAATTTGCAGGACCTTCTCCTCAAAAGTCTTAACCCAGTTGAACGCCCGAAGGAGCTGCTGATCGTTTTTGTTGAACTTCTGAGTGCGCCTCTCTTGGACAGGGCTAAGCGGCTCATCATCTATGCCATTCTCACTTCGGCCGTCTTTCTTCTTGCCCGGGAATGGCTCGCCGAGTGCGCTCGCTCTGGCCGCAGCCTTGGCTGCCGAGCTCAAACCAGCCCGCGGTCTCCGAAGATGGCCACCAGGGCACTTTCGGACCAATTCGTGAACGGAATCGGATTCGAAGACGCAAAACAGGCAGAAGTTGAAGACTCGGCGGAGATACTCAACCATCAGATCAAGCTTCTTTTTGATGACCAGCAACTCTTCGTCATCCTGTTCATCTTCGTCCTCTTCACCTTCTTCGCCTTCCTCTTCAAACTTAATCTCGTCATCGTTGTCTTCGAAGTTTGGCTTTTTGGGTTTCGGCGGAGGCTGTAAAAGACCCTGATTTCTCATTTGCTCCGCTCGAGCATCAATCCTCGTCAAAGCCCCAGAATGCTCATCCTTGCCTAGTTCGGCGTCGAGCTTAGCGACAAGTCGTCTCGCAAGTTCGTGATCTCGCTCGATCCGTTCTGGCGCAGAGAACAGATCCCAAAGAGCCTTTTTCCGTGGTGCACTTGGTGCGTTGTGGATGCCAACATGGCAGGTAAAGTCGCCTCTCACTGGATCAGTGATGGTCTTGCCGTTGATGAGATCAAGAGCTTTTTGAGCCGGGGTGATTTTCTCCGGCTGAGGCTTCTCTTCGCCCTCTTCACCATCTTCTTCCCGGCCATCACCCCGCTCAATGTCCTGCATAACATCGCCGTCTTCTTCCGGAGCAGGATTCAACATGATCCAGCCGATACGATGGAATTTCTTTGCCGGATTGGGGTCGCTCAATGATAAGCCCTTGAATCCCCCCGCCTCCTCCCCCAGATGTTCTTTGCAGAACTCCTCAATGCGGTCACGGCCGACGTTAGGTGCAAGCGTCTTGATGAGCAAAGCGGGCTGTTGAACAGATTCATCTTTCAGATCACCGCCTTTGGCAGGGACAAGGTCCAACACGCCTAAGACTTCACCACCACCAACAGCTTCACCTTCTTCTTTCTCCACCATTCCACCGGCCCCATCGCTATCGTTCTTGTAGATTCCTTCAAGAGTAAAGTCATCGAAGACTCCAGTTTCCAAGTCTTTGACCCATTGGTCGAAACTTGGTTCTCGGGACTCCATCAGACGCTTCCGAATCGGGTCTCGCACTTCTGGAACGTATCGTTCTTTGAACCATTCTTCACCCTTGTGCTGCTGAACAAATTGCCTCGCCATCTTCACCTGAAACTCCTGTTTGTATAGGTCATAGGCCTGCTGAATTTGTGCCCGCTCCTTCTCGCGGTCTTCTTTGGCTTCGCGTTCACCCTTGACACGATCTGAAGGACGTCTGCCACCATGCTTAGCTCGTTCTTTCTCTTCTTTGACTTGTTGTTCAAACCGCCACCAATCTGCGAAAAAGCTGAAACCCGCCTGCGTGTCCAGAGCTAGGGGGTTGGCGAGAGGATTGACCTTGACAACAGGCTTGCTGGATTCTTGACCTGGAACATATCGATCGATATTTGCAGCAGTGGGCGAAGGTGCTCTTCTGCGATCATCCCGTTCTCTTGCGTCTCTCGTATCTCTCGTATCTCTTGCACCAGGTCTAGTGCCCTCCCTCAAGTTATCGCGCGAGACTCGATCTCGGTCCCGGTCCCTATCTCGGTCTGGTTGGTAACGATCAATAGCTACCGGGGAGCGTGAACGGTTGCGTGGATCAGGCCGACGTCGATCGTTGCCTCCTGGGCTAATTGTGAGCCATGAATTGGATGGGAACATGTGCTTTGCTTACCAGGGGATCTTCGTCGGTATGAGTCGCCCCGTTCATAAGACTCATCCCGTCCACGGTATCTGGGGGGCGATCTGTCATTTGTTGGAGAGCCATAGGCCTCGTATGGATTCATTTTGTTTCGAAACTTCGAGCCTTGCGGTAAACAATCCTTCTCCGTCCAGATAACGAAATGGCCTAGGTGAAGCCCACCAATGCGCTATGTCATTTGGAGAACTAGAGTGCAGTGCTGACCGTAACAATGCCGATTCAGGTGATGTGGTCTCCGAGTCGCCGAGATTTCGAGGTAGGGTAGCTAAGAGTAAACATGGCAGAGGTTAGAAATGACTGAGGTGATAACGAATTGGAGGACGACATTGAGAAATGAGTAGAGGCGCGGGTCAAAGAAGGAAGAAAGCTCGCAGGCATCGAGTGCGCCTATCTGAGAAAAAGATGCAGGCCAGCAATAGTAACAGTATATAAGTGGAATGGTAGAAGGTGGACTCTGACCCAGCGTCGAGACAGTTCGGCGACTGGAGAGGTCAAAGTAAAGGGCCGCAAATCGTGGCGGCAGAGAGATGATGGCGCGATGGCAGGAAGAACAGAGGTAGTGAGCTTACAAGATTTAAAGCAAGGAGTTGGTTGCACGCTGGTATCGCAATGCAGCACCAAGTGCTGTTGATGAACGATGAGAAGTTGGATGAACGACGAACCGCGGCGTGAAACCCTCTTGACCCTCCCCAACTTCCCAAGGCGAGCTGAGGCGGAGGCGCAGTTGGCTGCGAAAGAGCGCGATTGGTTGCTGGGTGGGAGGAGGCAAAAGAGGCACAATCCTGTAGCACGTGATATGGCATGGCATTTCCGCCTTTTTGTTTCTGGAGACATGGCTGGCAACATTCATTAGATTTAATCGTCTACATCCATATTCATATCCAGCCCTGAAGTACCAGTCTCGCTTGGCCATTGGGCTCAACGCTGGACATGCTCGCCTGTGGGCATTCCTTTTGCGAACCATTCTGTAAGAAGCTCCCAGTCTCGGTCATCCAAGGCAGGCTCGCCGCTCCCATACTGGGAGACCAAATGGCCAGCCAGGCTTCCGCTGCCTGCTGCCTTACTCCCCCCTCGCTGACCAGGCTCATCAACCCAACCCTTCTCTTTGAGGATCTTGTCTCGATTTTCAATGGACGGCTCGTCCGTGAAGCGTTTAAGTAGGTCGAGCTCGGACTGGTCTAGGACAGCGTCCGGCGTTTCGTGGAAGTTAATGATCGAGCAGGCAAGCCTGTGCGATCGGATTTGCTCGCCGGTGTGCCCTGTCAACTTATCAGAGAGGTACGTTGACATTATAACCTCCTAGGTACCTACAAGTCCCTTGTGTGACAGACATTATCGCGTTTTGGCACTTCGCAGTTACTCCTTGTGTCCTTCCGGATCCCTCGGGATTTTGAGGATCTGGAACATGAAATGGCCATTGCTGGGGTTTTATTACCACTACAGTTTCAGACGCCCTGCAACGTACAAACACGGGACGGTCGCCAGAGAGACCATTGCTTCACCAATCACAAGCGGATGACATCTGCGTTATGATGCATGGCCCAATGGCCCCACAAGCGGCAAATCCGCCCCCAGTCCACGAGCTGCACATTCCAACCTCTCCGTCGCACTCTTCCATCCACGTCCTGTGTACGGAACACGGAGTATTATATGGAGAACTATCTCGGGTCCCCCGTCCTTTTGGGCTGGCCCAATATGGAGGCCATATCTACGTCCCGTGGAAGTCGGGGTCGTGTCGTCAGCAATACTGATCTTCTTCAGCTGCATAAAATAATTAGCTGTGAAATACAGAAGTAAACCCATTTGATGTCTACATTTGAGCATTAGATGCTGTCCAAGGCAATGTCAATCAATGGTACAACCTCTCTTTCCTCACAGCCGCAATGCCTCCGTCGGCGTTGACAATACCCAGAGTGGTGAACGCGATCGTGTTTGCCATTTGCAGATTTGACCAGCATGTACATAACGTGACTGGCGAATTCGTGTCATAGAGCGCGGATCCACCCTCTGGGGGAGGACATATGAATTTTCTTTCACTAGCATGGATATATTTCCCAACACATCCGGCAACAATGTTCGGATAGTGTGAAGACGGGTGTAGGCAGGGACTGCATTGGAAAGCCATCTTACCATTGGTCAACCACCGCGAAGGGCACAGAATGCTAGGTGAAAGGGCATGAGTACAGAAGCCAAAGAGGAATGCGTTTATGAAGCTCGAGAACGTCAGACAACATGTTCTGTATATGCAAACCTGAAGAGCAGTCACTCTAATGCGAGAGGCTCGATATAACGCCACAGTTGAGTCAGGCGTGTTGCCTAATACCTGAAGTGTTAGCGGGCCAAAGAAACAAATGGCCAATTTCAAAGCCGATGCTCGGAATGTTGGAACCTACGCCGAGATCGCCGGATCATGTATGTAGTGCGCAAAAGCCGATTCTTATATATAGCATCATTTCATAAATATTGTGGGGTCATTGAATTGCGGACACGTTGACGGTGTGTCCTGCTCACGAAGAGTACGATATCAGGCCGATTTACTTGTCTCAAAAAGAGACCACCTCCACATAGATGCCATGTCATGAAAGAGCCCAGAGATATCCCCCAAAATCTTCTCGCGATGTGAAGACACGATTCTCATTATGACTCCTTCTTTTCAGTCTCTTGCTGATTTTCAGCTTCTTGCTTGATCGTCCATCCGTTGAGATGGCCGGTCCCGGCTGTCAAATATGTTGCGAATCCCAGCCAGGCAAGATATGGCGTCATCAAATACGCGGCTGTCTCGTCGACCTTGTGCCACACATAGGTCATGTAACCCACAGTGCCGGTCAGGGTGACCACGTCGAGCATGGCTTCAATCGGTCTGCCTAGGCCGAAGAATAGAGGCATCCAGATGAGATTCAAGCCCAGTTGTATCGTGTATAATGTGGCCCCTCTTCTTGCATTTTCCACTGTCTGGGGATTCGGGCTTGCCATACCGATCGTCCAGACACGATGAGCGGCGTAGCCCATGATCAAATAAAGGGAAGACCAAGCTGGAGCGAAGACCCAAGGCGGTGGTCTGAAGGGAGGATGCTTCAGAGCCTTGTACTGGTCTTGCGCGCTCCTGAACTTTCCTCGCTCTGTCGCAGCCTGGTCTGAGAACCTCTTAGGAATTAGTTTTCCGGGTTGGGAGACGAGACCGGATCCCAAGCCCAGTCCGACGGGGAGAAGAATCGAGATGGGGGCATTGGAGAAGACGGACGCAGGGAGCGTGAGACCTGGAACGTAGGCCATCACTGCGGCTAGCTTAGGAGGATGTGATTTCTGGAATGTTGCAGAGACACAAGGATGGCCGACTGTCCAGGAGGTACCGAGTACGGAGTCTCAACTCTGCTCTTGGGGAGAAATGTGCTCGGAATTGAGAGAGACTGAAGGCGATGATCAAAAGATATTGCTGCAATAGCTATCAGGTGAGAGGAATGTTTTGGGTTCCTCATCAGGTGAGCCGAGCGTTGTCTGGGTCGCGAGTCGTGGCTGCAGGATGACGCACGTTCCAGGGCTTCCAATATGTTGGGGAAGCCAGGGAAGCCTCACCAGCCTCGAACCGTGCCCTTCTCGCCTTGTCGAACCTACCTATCTCGCTATGTACCTCGTACGGGGCCTCTGTTTCTAGATTCGGACAGCAGCAGCCACGCCCGGTCGTTCAGTCGGGAAGGAAAAACTGATTTTCCCAAGATGTAAATTGATCTATCAAGTATATGTGAGTTCATTTGCTGTCGCTCAATTATATCGATCACCACGGTGATCAGGCAAATGCTCCCACTATCGCCATCAATAGCCCTCCCAAGCCCACAGCGAGACATGCTTCGATCCTTCGTTTGCCCTTCAAAACCTCATAGCTCTTTTCACTAAGGAAGTCCTCTGCGATCAATTGCACCAGCCCAGCAAAAAGCAAAAGACCACTGGAGATGGCATTCGTGATACCGACCATCAACAGTCCCACCTTGCTCGCAGGGTCATACAAAGAGTGCAAGACGATTCCCATTGCCTGGCCAATGGGTGTTGTCGCGCCATACGCGAGAGCCATTAGCCAGGGTTTGGGCGAAGAAGCGTCGAACAGCGCAGGTATGAGTGCCGCAATGCGCGAGCCGAGCGCAAATCCTTCAAAGGTCTGATGGAAGCAAATGGCGATAAGCAGGACAGCGAATTGCGTGCCTTGCGCAACGGAGACGGCCATGCCGATGAAGATGCTGTGGAAGAGGATGCCGGCTTCAAGGAGCAGGCACTGGAGAAAGAGACGTTGGGGGTTCTCGTCATCTTTGGAAGAGTGACCATGAAAGTTGTTTTCATGCTGGGAGATTTTGCGCCTGTGCGGGTTACTCAATGTTGCGGATTCGTCGGTGGCGGGATCGAGGTCGTCCAGGTCCAAATCCGAGTCGCTGGACGCCGAGTCGCGAGGTATCGGTGATGCATCTGTATACGGCGTTGTTGGCACTTGCAGGCGATCTAATGGAATATGTCCATTGCCATAAGTAGACGATCCTCCTTCTCCTGTGGACTGTTCTCGGGCAATCTTTTCCCACTCAGCCGCGTGACTGTGTCCGGCCCCTTTGCTTGCAAAGAACATTTCAATGCCCACTACCATGAATACCGACAACATGGCAATAAGCCCGGGCATTTGCGGGTATGTCTGTGTCCAGAAGTCCGGCAGACAAGGATCGGTCATGGATATAAATGCGGTAGGGAGGAGATGGATGAATGCCGTTGCGATGAGGACACCTGTACCGAAATGCCTGGAGAGGAAGAGAAAGCGGTGCGGAATGGGGAGTTTGGGAAAGCGGCGAGCGATGATAGGAAAGGAGCATGCTGTGCGTATGTCAACATCAACGGTCATGTTCGAGGGAGCTGCTATCTGGACGCACCGAGTGTGCTCAATGCTAGGATGAGGAAGAGGGCAAAGACGTGGATACTGGTGTTGTAGGTACCACGTCTTCCCACCGTTCCGCATGCCGGCCTCGCGGGCGCATCTTGTCGTCTCTGCAGCTCTGCATGGAGGAGATCGAGGGGTAGCCTGCTCAATAGAAGTCCACGGTCATCTGCCAGTAGCCGTCAGATTTGATATTGGCGCTTGGTAGCAGCGGAAGAGCAAGGATGACGACCGACCTCGAGCAGCGAGCCCATAAGGCTCGCGATGCATCACTCGTACGCTTCTTCGCTGAGCGAGTTAGATTGTCCATAAACGCAGTAAGAATTAAGTCTTGTCGTGCGTTTGCACGACCGCCCTGGCTCTTCAGAAGGAATCTTGCCGGCTACATACGCACACAGTACCTCGTACTGGGTACTTGGTAGGCATTGCAAAGGTGGATCGCTCGGCGACAAGGGGTCCTCGCGGAGCCAATCCGGCCTTCCCGAAATAGCCATAAATTCGTGATTGATAATGTAAAGTCCCGCAAAATCAACCATCAAGTTCGCTTGAACTCCTGATGGTGTAGTTGGTTCATCACGTTCGGCTGTAATTGAGTAATTGTTACCGAAAGGTCCCTAGTTCGATTCTGGGTCAGGAGAGTGCAGCCTCCCTTCAGGGAGAGCCATTTTTTTCCCCTTGTCACTACAGAAGTGAGAAAAAATTGAGGTGAGTCGAAAATTTTGGTTTGTGCGGACCGAGGCAGGAACAAAAACACAAAACACCTTCTAATTTCCATCTTCGATCTCTGTAGCAGTAACCTAGATATACAAATTCCAGAGCGTGTTTTCATCCGGCCGAATCTGCTCCTAACAATGAAATTTGATGTTTGAAATTTTTCACGTGGTCATCATCCTCACATCCTCGGATATGAGGCACAATTATCTCCTGGTTGACCAGGTCCAGAAAGTGCAAGGCCTTATAAAACCCAAAGCTGCATCATTCCCCTTGTTGCACAGTCACTACAATTAACCTCATACGCCTTGAGGTTCTCACCTTCATGACTTATGCTTCTCCTTCTCCGGGACTTCGGCTCCTTCGACAATTTCTACACAAGGAATCGGTTAGTCTTCTGTTTTGACGCATAAATAGGCTGGTTACCCGCCTTTTAACGTCACAGGTGTCGGGTGTAATTCAAGACCCAGCTGCTCATCCAAACGCTTGCGGTGTTCAGGATCACTGGTATCCACCACGATCACCTTCTGGTACTTCCCCTTTCCGTGTTTCATGTCGTCGGCTTCGATCAGTGCCAATAGAAGCAGCGCGGACAATGTCGTCGCTTGGGCCAGCACGCGAGCCTGAACAAGTTTTCTCACGCCTGTCTCCAAAGGATCCCGGCCAAATAGCCGCAGACTGCCTAGCATCGACAGCGCCCAAGTGGTTCCCAAAACGGGAATTTTGTGTTCATATAGCCATTCCCGTGACAGCTCTTTCCTACTCTCGCCGATATGGCTCCTTTCAAATAGTTCTCGTCTTTCCTCGAAATATTGTTTGGTTTCTGGGTGTACCCGAGACTCGAACGCGTGGCTCCCGTGGTTGGTCCCGTAGCTGATAGCAAAAATGGTAGGGTATATAACAAGAGTAGATCGCACAGCCGGAGAGAGATGCCTAAAGGGTGCGGAATATCGACGTAGGGCCGCTGTAGCTGCGATGCCGAGTAGGAAACCACCAACGCCAGCAGCTACCCCAGAATTGCGGACATGGGCGTAGTAATCCTGCTCTTCCTCTTGTGCCAGGATCTTCATTTTTGCTTTTGCTCGAGGGATATGGCGATCGCCCACAAAGACCTCCAGCCGCCTCTGGGCTCTTTATAGCGGATCATTATACCTTGTGAAATATCAATAGGGACTCCGACGCAGCAATCAGCCAACGTCGATCATTTGTTTACAGAGTGGCGTGAGGTAGCTCCATCGGAGCATGTTGCGCTCAATCGAATCGTGCATTGGCGAATTCCAGTGCTCTCATTTGTGCCTGCGTCAAGCAAAGGTCGTACGATCGTTATTCGGATACCGACTGCCGAGAATCTGCCCGTCTGATGACCATTCGTCAGATGCCGGAACTGGCGGATCGAGCCAGGTAAGTGAAATTCAAGACGTCCTGCAAACTTAGAAGATGAATCCTGCAAGCCTTGAGGCATAGCATATACTTAGCTGGCGTCACCCTACCTTCATGCATGCTCCTTTAGGTTATTACCATCAGACCAACATGCGGGCAAGGGGTTTAAATACAAGGAGTTGTCCTCACCGCAGTCTAGATTGCAAAATGTCAGACATTGACCGGTGTGCATGTGTTTAGCACGTGCGCATTTACCTTTCGCGACCTCCGATGAGGACGAACAGATACAAAGATGTGCTTCTGCATAAGAACCAAAGAAGAAATTTGTAATGGCGTCGTCCGCTTTTCTACTGACCCTGCCAATTCTCATCCGCGGTGAAGGATCGATAATGTTCCAGCATCTGCTCCAGGCAGATCAGTTCGACGCAGAAGTTGTTCTTCGAGTCTTGCTCCAATTGCAATTCGCCAACCCCGCACATCTGTCAAACCGTAGGGAATAATGGCTGGGTCATGAGCCTGCCTATTGTACACAAGTCCTCAATATGGATAGCCGAGTCAGGCCAGAAAGTTCTCACAAGATGCCGAGCAGACAGACCCTGTCCGAGGCTATGGTTGACCATGGATCTTGTTATACATGTCCGGCATAGTGACAACCAGCAACGCAGATCTTCGTGTTCCATCAACACGAGTCACCAAGGTAGGAAAGATGAAAGCGGCTCGTTACTATGGCAAGCGCGACATCAGGATTGAGACAGTTCCCGATCCGCCGCCACCGGGGCCCAACCAAGTAAGTCAAACTCAGGCAGATCTTTTACGAACGCTTCTTCTACCTACCCATTGACACCGCTAATCGACCTAGGTGACGATCGACGTCTATTGGGGTGGCATCTGTGGTACTGATCTCCATGAATATACGTCTGGCCCTTTCACAATAAACACACCCGACCAACCCCACGGCATAACCAAAGACCATCTTCCTGTCACCTTCGGTCATGAATTCTGTGGCCGTGTCTCCGCGCTGGCCTCAGGGTATCCTGCCGACGGCCCCCTCAAACTTGGGACGCCCATAATGGTCGATCCGCGGATTGTCTGTCGGAAATGTACAGCGTGCACAAGTGGGTGTGATAATATGTGTGCAAATTGGGGATATATTGGCCTCAACGGCGGCGGCGGCGGTGGTGCGGGCTTCAGTGAGAAAGTCAACGTTGAGACGAGGATGTGTCATGTTCTTCCTGATGACGGGAGCGTTGATCTGAATAGCGTTGTCCTTTGTCAACCCTTAACCGTAGGGCGCCATGCTCTTTCTGCGAGCGGGATTACGGACTTTGCAGGGTTGAACGTGCTTGTGCTTGGGGTTGGGCCCGTAGGATTGGCGGTCCTGCTAAATCTGCGGGCGAAAGGGGTGGGCACCGGTCTCAGTGGGAGGGTGTTGGTCTCAGAGCCAACGGCCAAGAGGAGTGAGGTGATTCGAAGGCTCGGACTGGCTGGGCCCGAGGATCTTTTGGATCCGCAGGCGTCCAATGTGGCAGAGATCTGTAGAGCGAGGACCGGAGGGAGAGGGGTCGACATTGTGTTTGACTGTGCCGGCGCAGAGGGGGGCATGCTAGCAGGCATGGAAAGCTTGAGACTGAAGGGAACCTACCTCAACATCGCCGGATGGAAGCAGCCGTTCAAGGTGCCGATGCAGTTTGCTTTCTACCGGGAGCTAACCATCAAGTTCTCCATGGGAAATAATGATAATGATTATCGGGAGGTGGTGGAGGATTTTGTGGCGGGCAAATTCGCTGGAGCTGAGGCTCTGATTACGAGGAGGCTCCCTGTTGAGGATTTGGCAGAGAAAGGTTTGGAAGAGCTGGTGAGGAACAAAGACGACCATGTCAAGATTGTCGCAACATGGAGGAAAGACCTATTGAATCCGTAATCAACTCGTTGATGTTGGGATAGCCGTGAATCTCAAACTAGGCCATTGCTTCGACTGAAAGTCCTTCCTTTGATCTAGGCGCTTGAAGGCGAAAGCTAGTGGCACCTGCCTGAATCGCGCGTATGAAATAAATCCGGCGCCTCTTCAATTGTACGATATTTGGCCGTCGGTGTCGCGGGAATGAGTGGAAGATCAAGGGTGAGAGAAGGCTTCGTATGTACAATCCAAGACTGTGGTCTCGAGAAAAGCAAATCAGCGCGGAAGGAAAAGATTCCGAACATCCAAGCCTGTTGCTTCGGAATCGCCCTGATAGCCACAACAGCGAGCGCCGCTGAGAGGTTCCCGATGGAGCCATCGGAAATGGGACCGGAAACGTTCCAAATTCTGGCTGGGCGAATGCGGAGTCCGTCGATGTAATTATGTGTGAAGCTGCAAACGACGAATGACACTTGCGGAGTTTGTTGTCGTAGGATTGTTGTACGCAGCGACGCCTGTATCTTCCATCCAGTACAATAGGAATCGGGTACATATCTCAGCCTCGCGGAAGCATTTCGGCCCTCCAACCCGTGTCTCTGGACCGAGTACAGAGGGCAGGTCCTTATAATATTGAGGGTTGAGATTCGCGTCGACAGCGTTCTCAACATATATAAATGCACAAAGAATTATGCCCCCTGCTCAATGCCTTTCGATGATCACCGATCAGGTAAAAACACCGCAAGGCATAGCAAGAAAAATGTTCAAAAGCAGAGACTTCGAGATAGCCATCATTGGAGGTGGTATCGCAGGTGTGACCCTCGCTATAGCGCTTCATCACCGCCACATCCCCGTCACAATATACGAGCAAGCGCCTCAGTTCGGCGAGATCGGCGCAGGTGTTTCCTTCTCCCCCAATGCAGTACACGCTATGAAAGTCTGCCACGAGGGCGTGTACAAGGCGTTTGAAAAAGTCTGCACCCGCAATGTGTGGCCGGAGAAAAAGTATGTCTGGTTCGACTATCTCGACGGTTATGCGGGGCCAAATCCAGGACAAGAGAGGCAGGACATTGCGTTCACGATTAAAAATTCTTTGGGCCAGAATGGAGTCCATCGCGCGCATTATTTGGATGAGATTGTCAAGCTAATCCCGAGGGATATTGCCCGGTTTGGGAAGAAGCTCGCCGGTATCTCTGAAAATGTGAATGGAAGACTGGTCATGAAGTTCGTGGATGGATCAACCGCCGAAGCAGATGCTGTGGTCGGGTGTGATGGTATCAAGTCTCGGGTTAGGCAAATCATAGTCGGAAAAGACCATCCCAGTGCGCAACCGAGCTATACTCACAAGTATGCTTATCGAGGGCTAGCAAGGATGGAGGATGCTATCGACGCCGTTGGTGAAGAGCTGGCCATGAATGCTTGCATGCATGTGAGTCTACTATTTGCAGCCTTTGAGGTTATTCGATCGGTCCGCCTCAATTCCGTGCTGACATCCTGGACACGACAGATGGGTCCTAATGGGCATGTTTTGACGTTTCCAGTCAATCACGGCAACACACTAAATATCGTCGCCTTCAGGACGAGTCCAGATGATTGGCCAGATTCCCAGCAACTGACGAGACCGGCGAAAAGAGAAGACGCTTTGAGAGACTATAGCGGATATGGCTCAAACGTGATCCGACTGCTAAACTTGACGAAGCCTGATTTAGACGTGGTAAGTCGCAGTAGCACTGGAAGAGCAGAATCGAATAATACTGACAAGTTTGGAAGTGGGCAATCTTTGACCTGGGGGACCACCCCGTACCTACTTTTCACAAAGGTCGCATATGCATATCTGGAGACGCGGCACACGCGACATCTCCTCATCACGGTGCCGGAGCAGGCTTCTGCATCGAGGACTCAGCCGTCCTGGCCTCTCTGCTCTCCGATGAGCGCGTCCAGTCACCATCAGATCTAGAGGCAGTATTCGCGACGTTCAATGCTCGGCGCAAAGAGCGAGGGCAGTGGCTCGTTCAGAGTAGTCGGTGGATTGGAGATTGCTATGAATGGCGCGCTGATGGCATAGGTAGAGATTTTGCAAAGATCGAAAGAGAGATCAATGAACGGAATGGACTTATTGCAAACGTGGATGTGGATGAAATGTGCAAGGAAGCGGAGGAGGAGCTGCGGGTGAGGCTCGGATAATGCGGCAGAATATACGATTCAAAGAAATGTCTTTCTGCTGGGTTCGTGTCATATTGCGCGGTTTGAAATGGTGTAGACATGCTCGACCGATATCGGTTCGCATTGTGAGCAGATGAGGGTGTGTTGAGGAACGCCTTCATGCTCGGGTCGAGGATGAGGAAATTCACAAAATGTGTCTCAAACCTTTCGAAGGCTCCTGGGAAACTTTGGCGCGGTAGTGTGCTGGGGGGTGATAAACTGAGGAGCAGAAACTGAAATAACCCTGTCGCACGAGCGCAGTCCAAGCAAACACCCCGGTTAACCTTCTATTTTGGAAACGCCGTGCTGACCCTTAATTAACGCGAACAAGGCTACGTATAGCAGCGCAAGGTTAGAGAAGAACCTACGCCCATCAGTAGCCACGCCTGAGAGTCCCAGTACGTATGCAGCAATAGACAACTCCTTTACCAAAGTGTCTACCCAGCTATGGCGCTTGCTCTCTCTTCGTCTCTGCTGTCCTCGCCTCCAACCCGATTCATATCCAGAGGAGTCTCAGCAACACAGGGAAAGACACAAAATCGGCCAGCAAAGGAACTTCCTTTTGAGCTAGCACAACATGTACAGACCTACCTCGAAGAAGGCCTCTTCACCCAAGCATTCAGTTTTCTCCTATCCATATCCGGCAACAGTGCGTCAGCTATCTCTCATTTGGGGCCAGTGACGATTCCACCGCCGTCTCAGCTCGCTCTTACTGCCACACTAACGGTCCACCCTACAACAACATCCAGAACCAACTCACGCGAGAAGTGGGATCAGGCGAATGCCGCTCTTCAATTACTCAGACTGGTCCACACCCTCGTCGGACCTGTCAATGCCGACTTCACCACTGCATTTGCCTTCCGTAAATTTGACTTCAGATTCACGCGTCACAGTGAGCATCGTCTGGACGACGGCGAGGATGATGGGGGAGGAGGAGATAATCCATCCGGCGAAAATGATCTTAATACCACATACGCCCGCTCGCAGAGCCTTTGGAGACGCGCTGAAGACTTCTGGCAGCTCGTAGGTTGGGCATTCAATTGTGCTTGTCTCCCTGGTATTTATGCTGTGCGATGGAATCATTATCAACTTCTCCTTGAGTTCCTGATCGATGTGCTAGAAAATGATTGGCATGTGCGAAATACTTCAGAAAGCACGTCTGCTGATGAGTCCTTGCTCTGGCAATATATCGAACTTTCGGCTGGTGGACATGCACGCGCTAGACGGATCTTGCGAGCCATTTTTGCGGGTGGGAGCCGGAGCTCACTTCGGGAATTTCGTGAAATATTCCCCCATGAACTAAAGGAACCGGAGCAGCAAGATGGGAAAATAAAGAAGCGTCAAGTCGATGTCGATATCGATAAGGATATCTACGGTGACTATTTTGGTCAGGACGACTTTGATATGTCTGATAGCGACGATGAAGATGATGTGGCAAGTAGTGGCACCGGAGCCAGTGGACGACATCCCAAGCGCATTCGGACACGGACACGAACACCGTCATCAAGGGGAATAACACCAAAGGGCAGCGCTGGGAGCCTACGCAGTGCGTATACCACGGACGGTGAGGACTCCTCTTCCTCGCTATCAACGACCCTTGGCGACCCCTCTTGCCTCTCTCTGCGTCTGCGGCTATTAAGACTGCTCACGCACGTATCCGCGCATCAAACCTTGATGTCTACCTCCCCTACAACCTTCCCCGACCTGGAAGATCTCTATACCCTTTTTGTGGAATTCGTTCGGCCTCTTCCTCTCCCTGTCTTCGCCCAGGTCGTCCTTCCTACCCCGTCAAACCCATTCGAACCATCTTTGGCGATTTTGTGCGAAGCCCTCCTTCAACGCATGCTCGAGACCTCGGCTCCCAGCGCCCGCAGCCGCGTCTTACTCTCCCAGGAAAAGCTTGAACAAGAATATCTCCCCTTTGCCGCGTCAAAAAATAGCGTCGACGCCAACGCGAGGGTGAGTATCTTATTGGAGAGTTTAGCCAGGTGTCTCGCGCAGGTTGGAGAACTGGAGAGGAAGGATAGCTTGGCTCAGGCTGCCAGGGACGGGGTGCAAAGGAGGCTCGGGCGTGTCACGGATTTGGCAGAGAAGGGCGGTGGTAAGAGTAGACAAAGAGACGAGGGCGTCGCGTGGGAGTGGTTGGTTGAAAGCGGGGAGAGGATTAGCAGACTGATAGAAGGTCTGGCGCAGGAGAAGCCGAAGAGAAAAGGACACAAGGCTCGCCGCGCCGAATATCAGGAACGTACGTAGGGTGATTCTGCTGTCTTTGTCAGAAAGACAAGGGCCTTGCATTGCTCATCGCACATATCTCGTAACGCTCACTATGCTACAGTCGGAGACCGCGTTCTTTCTCAGACCTCTCTAGCCCCCTGACCTGTTTGCCACAACCCACCATCACTCTCTCCTGCAGATAGATGGCCCGTCCAGCATAGCACAACATGTCGCTAGGGCGGCGGTCTTGGGCCAATAATCTGCCGTCTCGCGCCTCCTACTCCCAGCCCCGGACCCCCGCGATTCTGGCTATCACCACCCATAAAGCCGTACTGATGGACATCCCAGGTCTGACCGGGTCCACTCCCCTCTTTTATATCTCTAGCCCTTGAAGCGGTATCCTTCTGTGCCTCTTCCCATTCTCTCTGTCGTTCTCGCTCACGCTCCATTTCCCGCTCGAGGAGGGATTTCGAGGCCCAGCCACCCGCTTTCGTGCGCTGTTGGGATTGGATACGGCGTTGATTTTCAAGGTCCACTTCGGTGGTGGTAGAAAAGTCTTGGGGCCGGTGGGACGCAACATTTGGTTGATAAGGAGCGGCGTTTGAGGCAAGGTAACGGTCGGTGCGATTCGTGCCGGGCTGATAGGTCGCAGGGTCTGGCAACGGACGAGAAGATGTTGACGGTGTAGGTTCAGGACGCGGTGGTTTGGGAGGGAGTTGATCATCCTGGGCTTTCTGCCATTGTTGCTGCAAGTAGTCGCGCTCTGATGCTGCCCAGTCGTCCTCATGGCTTGTTTGGCCAACTTGTGTTCTGCTTGGTAACGCAGGAGCTGGGGGTTCGGGCTCGGGCACAGGTCGCGCGGATTGGCTTTGTCTCTGTTGGGCCTTCATCTCCTCCAGTTGCAGCTCTAGCTCTGCAATGCGTCTACTTTCAGCTGACTCTTGCTCAGCGATGGGCTTTGACAGATGGGGCGAGGCGGTAGAACTTCTCGCCTGTTCTGCTTGGTATTGACTGAGAAATTGTCCGTTGAGACGAGCATCACTGACGGTGCGTTGTCGACTTCGTGCCTGGGTCATGCGGGCTTCTCGGTCTGCATTATCTTGGGCTTCTCGCTCCCGGTCACGTTCATAAGCCAACTCTTTGCGACGCTGTTCTTCACGACGGACACGTTCTTCCTCTTGTAGACGTTGTCGCTCAAGGTCTCGCTGCGCAGCGGCCTCTTGTTCTCTCAATTGCTGAGTTTCATGCGCCCATCTGCGCTCTTCTTCTAGGCGTGCTTGTTCTTCTTCTGCAGCCTGTTGAGCGCGCTGCTGCCGTTCAAAATCTTCTGCCTCAAGTCGCTTTCTCTCGGCATCTTCTCTGAGACGCTTCTCCTTCTCTGCAAGGCTGGGGACGTTGGGCGCAGGAGAGGTGATTTGTCTCCGTGCGCCGAAAGCAACCCCTTGGTTACCTTGACTTGCTCCTCCCATGTACCCGTATTGATGAATATTCCACGCGGGTGCGGTCTTGGTCTCGTCAGTCTTGTTGCTCCAGCTGCTAACCGCGCCGCCGGAAGCCAGCCCTCCCCGACTTAGGATGTTCTTAGTTGGGCTAACACGTCCGGAATAGGCGGCCTTATTGAGGGGATTGAATGTGATGGAGGGACTGTCAGCATTTGCATTGCTCGACTCTCGCGGTCGCGAAGTTGTGGTAGTGGTGTAAGCGGGAGATCTCGGTCCGCTTGAGCCTGTTCCCTGTGGACTCATGGCCGATTTGCTCTTTGCTCCTAGGGTTGCAGGGAACGCAGAAGGATTGAGTTGGCTCGCTCTGCGACTGAAGGCAGCAATGCATTGTAAGACTTGTGCAGGGTCTTTGGAGTCGTAGAGGTCGACGGTGAGGAAGCGATCATGAGAAGGCAAACTCAACGGCGGAATCTCGCAAGCGCGGAGGAAGTGGGAGATATTCTCCATCTGCACGAAGGGCATGTTTGACTGTTTATATTTGATGCCGGGGGACACGGCGAGATTGACAAGCCTGATGTTCAAGTCAGCAGCGCAGCCGTGCCGGTTACAAGTATCGCATACTTGCAAAGAGCTACCCCGTCTCGCAGGGCATCCATCAGGTCGCCTGACGACAATCTCTCGCCCAGAGTGCTTTCGATCCAGTTTCTCACTTCATTTGCAGCGCCGGGGGTATATCGCTCAAGGCGCAGTTTGCGCATGTCTTGATCGAGACTTGTAACCGACGCCATAGTTTCAGCGAACGTCTGATGAGCCAAGGTTGCTGCTGATATTGAAGGAAAATCTATCAGCAGGTAGAATCGTATCCAATTGAAGAAATGTAGGCCTGTGAGCCCCGAAGGCGGCCGCGCATGCAGAGGCAAAGGGAAGATGGCTGTGTAGATTGGTGTGGAGTAAGGGGGCCAATTGCGGAGCACAGGACCTTGCTGCAGGTTGACGTCGATCGAAGAAATATGCAGCCGCCCACTCAATGTGCAGGGCTGTGTCCCTAGTTCAACTCAAGCTACCTTCTACACTCGCAGTTGACACACAGCCATCAAGATGGGAGGAATTCGAGACCTTTGGCTGCGATGGAAGATGCTTCGCCTACCATGGAGGAAGAGATTTCTAGTTGGTCCGTGCAGTTTGAAGGAGCTGAAGGCTGGAGTGAATGGAAGCGGGCTGACATAAAACAGGACAAGATCTCTACGGCAACACCTTTTGGGAGTTTAAAGATGCCCTCAACCATAATCGATGGCGGCGTATGGTGAAGACTCAAAGACGAGCCACTCTCTCCTCCCTTTCAGATGTCCAGATCTCACCTCAATGGCATCAATGGCTTCGCCAGACACGCAATGATCCTCCAACAATGCAAGAACAAGCTGCCGATGTGCAGAGACAGGCTCAACTCAAGATCAATGCCAGACTGGCCGATGAAAGATGGGCTGCAAAGGCAAGATACATCGAGAAGCCAAAGCCAACAGTCATCAATGCCCTGTTGTCGGCTGATCCTCGACAAGGCGAAGCTCATGCCGAACAATCTCCAGGTCAGCCACCTCAGCTAAAAGAGATGAGCAACACCATCCAGAGTAGCGGACATCAGCAGAGACAATCGAGTGTCACGGGGTCAAATCCGGGAGCAGATTGGGCTCCTGGAGGATGGGTTCCTGGTGCTGCAAAGCGATGACGCCCAAACCCTTGAGCCTAGTCTGTCCCATTTACTGGCATCTTTCGCCCTTACGGAGTCCACCGCTCACTATGCTGCGTGACATTCACACAATGTACACCTCTAACTTTGGAAAGCCTCCATTAAGAATCCATGGAGTTGAGTTGAATGTCCTGTTCGGTTAATGCTTATGCTGTGTTAGCTAGCTCCTCCGGCTCCACTTCCGATCTAATGGCTACCGCTACAAAACCTCCACAAAGCTTTTCAGCCAGTCTCAACCGAGCTCACAAGGATTTGGGATGTCTCAGCGCGACCTCTCATTACCTCTGAGAAAGTCAACCGGCAACACATAACCTCCAGAGGTACTGATACCGAGCTGAATTGTTGTTCACAGCTCGTAGCCTACATTGGTCACGGTTGTTGGCATCTTAAATACGGTGGCTCTACATTATCTCCTGATTAAATTGTTGGCTCATCAATGACTGAACTTCTCGGTCCGGATTTCGATCTTTACAACCGAGATGCTGACTTATTTTGTGGATCTCGGTCTACGCCCCCCTGAGGTTGGTGGATCCGGGTTTTTATAGTCGCCATGGCCAAAGTTGAAAGGAATGCCAAAGTCGACATTTGCCCTGTGGATATAATAATACTCGTTTTTGCTGCTGAGGATTGAGCTTTCGTCTCTAGAAGGCGTTCCAAGGTTTCTTGTGTTGACCACTTCGAGGCTTTTCTTGTTGATTTGTTATTCTCTTATTTATGTTGAGATATCTGATGAAGAGAAGAAAAGTGAGCCTCAGAAGGGGTAAACTTTGCTGAATTTGAAAAGCGACTCGCGACCTCGAGGTTGACCTCGGTGGCGTTCGACGTTGTCACGCTCGATCAGAGTGACGCAAACCCGCAACGGGAATTCTCGGTAATGTTTGCTGCCGATGCGCTCGGTGGGGAGCTGTTGGCCTTGCAGACATCCTGTGACTGGGACTGACTTCGCGCAATGTGAACTAGAGAGCCTGTCTTGCTCATCATTCATTGGGAGCATGCTCGAGAAATGTCACCGAGAATATCTTGCCTTTGAAACAACCATGCCATCTGACTAATAACAGATCTCGACATTCATCGATCTGACTGCACGCATGGGAGCTGAGTCACCACAAGTGAGGATTTCGCGTAATGTCGTACCAAGCTTGTTGACACAAGATGGTCTTCTGAAGGTGGCTACACCTCTGCTCTGCGCGTTTGAAGCAGAGCAGTGAATCTCGATCTCCACGTTCTTGCTGGTATTACCGAACTTCTCGTTGCACGAAGGAAGACATAATGGCAATCATTGGTTCGGCTGACAACGAACGGGTAGTCTATGCGAATGAGCCTGAGGCGACTCTCACGAAAATTCTGATGGCAGGTCAACACATCCAAGCCTTTCGAGCCACCGGGACGGGGTTTGAGATACCTGGAACCCGGCTTTCCGAACGCGCTTGTTCTAGCCAAGAGTGGGAAGCCAAAAAGGTTGAACGATAATATTGAGCATACAATCCCAGAGATCAAAACTTTGTCCGGACTTTGGTCGTTGCCACATCGGGAGATGGTCATATCCCTTGTTATATCGTTTGGTCTTTCATGGATAATTGCCTATTCGGACGTTGGGGACGGGCAGACATAGACCAGTCACCAACGCCGAGACAAAAATTGGTCGGGCAGTTTGTGACCCAGGGACAGCCTTTGAAGAAAATTTCGGAACCATTCTTTTGACAAGACCTAAACAGGTCCTCTGAACTTTGGACTCTCCTTCTTCTTACCGCCCTTGTTTGCTCCTGAATGTCACTTTCTATCTCATTCAGCCAGCAGCTCAAGAGACCTTCGCAAACACGCTGTTGTTGATTCCCACCACGGTCAATGACACAGTTTTGGAGTGTAAGATCATCTCTTGTCACAGATCCATCTTGCTCTGGACACTAGAACGGTCAAAGGTCACGATTAACTGCGCAGCCGAGCGTACGAACCCAGCCTTTTTCATCCAGGCAGTTTTTAAGACTTTCTCGCCCGTCACCATGGCGCCGCCCTATTCCCCTTCGACCCAAGACGACCAAAAAGTACTTGTTGGTCAAATGATTGGTCAATCACGACTGCACGTTACCTTGCTTGGACAACCCCCATCAAACATTAACGTCAACCCGGCTCATGGCATTGAATACTACTATTGCTGCAACGAGGACTGTGGCTTTCTCTGGGCAATCCAGTGGAGCCCACAACCGCGGAAGAGACGCAAGATGCCCTTCGATTTGAACTCATACAAGGAGACAGCTATCCCAAGACTCTGTCGTCTGTGTCGAGAGGCGTTGTTGAAGAAGGGTTCTGTGGAAGAAGGGGCACGGCGTAGGGTGAAGCAGGATACAAAGCAGCAATGGGGCCCATTTGAGACATCAAAGAAAGAGATGAGTGGAGACAAGAGTAAGATGATGTATACTACTGGATTCGAGGATGTTCCCCTGGGCGATGTTAATGAAAGAGTAGACGAGACTTTGGCACAGGACTTGTCGTGGAATTTGATTGAGGAAAGCGATGCGAATGAGGAATGGAGTGTCATCAACCACTTTGGCTCTGCTGCGATCGAGCATAGGGATGCACATGTGGACACTGAACTTGTTCGGCCATAAGAGGATCTTCTTGTTAGGGCCAGTTGGAATATTCGAAGGCTGAAGGTCGGCTGTCGCGCTCTTTGGACAAAGGGTTAAGCAAGGCTTCTTGCATATGGAGGCCGTCACGGTATCAAAATACAGCCTTTCCAGCCACTGGCGTCTACCAAACGAATACCGCGAACAAGTGACGAGCTGAAAGACATTGCGCCTCCTTTTGGCGACTCCTTCACTGTCCACGAAAGATTTTTGCGCACAAATCCTCTGCTTCTCTTCTTCTTCACACTCTTTTCCACATTCAGCATCTTCTCCTATCAAGCAAGAAAGTAACCCATATCACTTCTACCGCCAAACTCTCCCCTTAGGAACTTCGCTGTCCTTAAATAGATGTCTCCAGCATCTGTCACGATGATGACCCCCAAAGTTCTCGCCCGCTCACCACATCTCCCCGTTCATGGTAGGACTCTCTTTCCCCTCCGCAACGACGTCCAAATCGTCGACGAACCTCCTGCAAACGCGGCTGCTACCCTATCATCGATCAACGAGAAGCAGACCGACGATGACTACAAACTGGAAGGCATTATTTTGTACATCTGCGCCAACCATCCGAAATGCAATCGTCTCTGGGCCATCACCTGGGTGGAAAAGCCAAAATGCCCCACGCAACTAATCAAGGTTGCGAAGTACAAAGAGTTGGCGGTGAGGAAGGTGTGCACCGACTGTGAATTGGCGGAATAAGTGGTTGTCGACGAGGCTGAGGAATGGGTTGGAGCATGACGAACGTGTCATTGGCAAACGAACGGTAGGAAGAGTTAGCGATTGTGGAGGCATTCGTTTTCATGCGCATAGCAGGCCTGCCTCGCGTCTAGAGAAGGCGCCACGTCCATGAGGAGAGGCAAACAAAAACATCTTCATGAAATACATCGTGCTCATCCTGAAAGCCCAGAATGTCAATCTGGCCACCTACTATTTTTCTCGTGTTGTTGCGTCAGAACACATCGGTGAACAACCACATATTGACACCATGCAGGGCGCTTCTGCTAATCTCATCAATCTGTTCTTTTAGTGGTGGATGTCTCCTGGGGGAATACCGAGTATGGTGATGGAAACCTGTGAAGTCAAAATATACACGTCTTGTGCGGGAAAGGCCCACATCGCCAGCTGTAGAAGAATCAGGCAAGTTTCCCGAAGCGGATGGCGAATGTTTCTATCACGACCGTCATTGATATCGAGGACGAAGTACGTTACCATCACCATCCTACGTCAAGGGGGTCTGTACCACTGTTCTCGGTAGGATTGCGGCCAGAGATAAGATGGCTGTCGAAGGCGTGGAGCAGATGATCCACCGGGATCCTGCCCTGTTGTGAGTTGTTTCGCCAAACACGACGTTTGCTCTTTACTGACCTGCTTCAAAAGCTATTGGATCCTGCTGCCCATCACCATCGTGATGATATTGACTGGGGTCCTCCGACACTATGCCTCGGTTCTACTACACACTCCGCCAAAGCCTCCGAACAGTCTTTCTGAGTCTCGTGAACGACAAGCGCTTCTCCGGGGTATCAACCTGCGGAACAACGCTGCTGCCGCGGTGACGACATCTTCATTTACCCGCCGAAAAGAATACCTTATCGATGGTTACCACAAAGGGACATTTTTGAAAGGTGGACCAGATTCCAAGGATCAAGGTGCAGCAAACCCCATGTCCGATCCTGCAGCCATGGAGGGTATGATGGGAATGATGAAAGGAAACATGGCCATGATGATCCCTCAGACTCTGATCATGTCCTGGATCAACGCCTTCTTCGCCGGCTTCGTCATTCTCAAGCTGCCTTTCCCACTCACTATTCGATTCAAATCCATGTTGCAGTCTGGCGTCATGACCCGAGACTTGGATGTCAGATGGGTGTCCAGTTTGTCGTGGTACTTTCTGTGCCTCTTTGGCCTTCAAAGCGTGTTTATCTTCATTCTCGGCAATGAGAACGCAGCCAGCCAGATGGCCCAGCAGATGGCGCAAATGAACCCGGGTGCAAATGCCAATCCGTTCGGTCCTGGCCAGGAGCCTCATAAGATGTTCCAGGCGGAGGCAGAAAACCTAGAGGTTTTGGATCATTGGAGCATTCTTGACGGTGCAGAGGATCGCTTGCTGCGGATCTATGCCAGCTAGATCTTGCGACCTATAAGACCTGGACGTCGCGGTCTCCGATTCCTTGGAATTTTCGCCTGTTCCTGACACTTCAATAACTTGTTTCGCCCCAACCGGCAACTGTTGAAGACTCACCAGGCCGCCAATTTGTCGAACTGGGCGCAAATCCAGGATATTTGCTTGTAACAGTTTGGGCTCTAAGGGAATCCAGCTGCCGGTATAAACCATTCGTTGGGGGAATATCACCTACCCGCCATGAAGGCCGATATGGCTGCTTGAAATATGAGTAGCTGACCGATACGTGCGTTGCGCCACGAGGTCGAAAATGTACCCGCTCACAAGTAGAGCACCTTCAGTGCGGAGTTGAGTCTTTGAGATCAACATTGAACCATTACCAGACTCCGAACAGGCGGCCTCTAGCATTGCAGAATTGGACCCGTCAACGAGGGACAACTTTGCAGATAATGCGTCGAATAGAAAGAGTGGTGTGCATTCCAGTAAATTAGGTGCACTAGGGTGGACGGGAAATGCCCAGCTTGTTCAAGCTTGTGACTTGTGTCTATTGGGGTATCGTTCTGTGCTATGCTCTGTTCGCCAAAAAAGGGATTCTTGATGTCTTGACCATGCATTCCGCCCGCGATCATCGTTCACACATGCGTCTTCTCCAGCGCCTTGGCCAATTCATCGACTTCTTTATCTTTTTCCTCCGCTACCTCCTCCTCCTCGGCCTCCTCGGCCTCTTTGAGGACTCTCTCTGCTAGTTCATCCTCTTCCTCTTCCTCCTCTTCCTCTTCCGCCTCTTCTTCCTCTTCCTCTTCTTCCTCTCCTTCTAATTCATCTAAGTCGTCCAGTCCCCAATGGTCTTCTGGATCCTCCCCCTTCCCAAGCTCATCTTTTCTGTCGCTTAACAGCACGGCTAACTCTTCAATCGAAGGATCCTCTTCCTCAAACTTGTTCCCGTTCAGCTCCACTCGTCGTAATCTGGGTAAATCATGTTTTGCAGCTCTTAGGAGGGTCTTCACCCCAGCTGGAGTGATATCGTTGTACTGCAACCTGAGAATTTCCACCCTTTCGTTACCTCCTCCAGAGAAAGACTCGAAAACTTTGATTGCGCCGCGAGCACCCAGTAGGTCATCGCCGACACCGAGTTCCTTGAGATTCGACCAACCACTCAGTGCTTTTGCCAGGGCATGTGCGCCTTTCAAGGTGAATGTGTTGTCTTGCATGTCCAGAACCTCAAGATTTTCGCATTTTGACAGACCAGACGAGATTAAGTGGGAGATACCCTCGGGTCGAATACCATTTTGCGTCATTTTCACGCTTTTAATTCCGATTCTGTGTGCCTCGTATGCCTTTGCCCAGGCGGGCATACTTCCGTTCTCCAACCTGTTACGGCCACACACGATACTTTCCAGGTGTGGTACATCCTTCCCTTCTCTTCTAGCTGCCTCCTTCCTCTCCGCAAGCGTAATGAGAGCTTCGGCAATGGCAGTACCCGCCAGGGGACCCATGCCATTATTATTCAAGACTAGGTGCTTTAGCGGGATGTGTTTCGATAGGAAATCTACGAGAGGATCTTTCGTGTTGAGACCGAACGCATTATCGCTTAGATCTATTGTGTGAAGGTTGGGGCATTCGAGGAAGGCATTGAGAAGAGAGGATAATGCTGGTGGGATTTCGTCGAGGAGACGGGAGGTGAAGATGTCGTGTAGATCGGCGCTCTGGAGAGTCGGTTTCGAGGCCAAGATAGGTGCGAGGGCGGCGCATGCAGAAACGCCCAACGTATTTCCAGAAAGATCGATGTGGGTGACCGCGGAGGACGATGTGAGGAGGTCAATGTGCTTCTCGAGATCTTCTTTGGTGTCGATTTTGAGGCCCTTGCCAGCGAGGGAGAAGGTCGACGAGGCTTCCTCAGCCATCTTCGTGAGAGATATGATAGATGGTTAATGTGGAAAGAAGGAATAAGTTACGAGGAATCAGACAGAAGAGTGTTGACATCAAATGAAAACAAATAGTTAAGACCCTTGCTTAATTCTAGAATGCAGGATCACTTGGCGCATGTCACCTTCATCTTTAACTTAACGCGGTGGGCGGTTTTTGCGACGTGTTGTTTTACACGCGACTTGAACCAGCTCTGCTGCCTCATGCCAGCCATGTAATTGAGCAGCTTGTGTCGCGATGAGGAGTCCTCTTGATCACCGGGCTTGCTTAGTGCTTGCTTTCGCGCTATGTCTCTGTCGGGCGAGCGAAACTGCCTTCAGCGTCAACGACGACCTGTTCGCATTTCCTCAGGTACATGCTGTCTCCCGGTGTGTTGTTTCAACGCTGACGACGCTACAGTATAGCATTGAATTCCCAAAATCATACATACTCGACACAGATGCCACAGACCTGCTGGACCGGCGGCCGAGGCAAGGAACAGCTGGTGATCCACAGTCAGTGCAGGCATATCTGAAGGATGTCTCCACGAGCATCAACCCGGAGGCGAAAGATGGCTCCATAGCAGAAGACTCAATGCAGCTGGGCTCTTATGAACGCCTATTTCTCCATGGATATCCCCATCTGTGCTTTATCCCGGAAGTGAAAGAGGCGGTTGACAATCGGACTACTCCAGAACCGTCCGCGGCAGATCGTGAGAATGACTTGGACAAGGCCGTTGCAAGGGCGTCGCAGTTGCTACAGGGCATGGCCTCGAATCAATGCCTATACTACTCTACAGGATGGTGGACCTATTCATTCTGCTACAACTCCCAGGTAACCCAATTTCACGCTCTCCCACCAGGCACCAATGGAAGGATATGGCCACCGCAGGAAGACCCCACTACGCCTAGCTACGTCTTAGGCAAATTTAAACCTCAGAAACCGGAGGATTCAAGACTACAGTCCGGTACTGACAAGGCGCTCTCTACTGAAGTCAAGTCAAAAGCCGAGACCAACTACCTGGTGCAGCGGCTGGAAGGAGGGACACCCTGTGACCTCACGGGTAATGACCGCAGGATCGAGGTGCAATTCCACTGCAACCCGCAACTAACCGACCGGATTGGCTGGATCAAGGAGACTGCCACTTGCGCCTACCTCATGATCATTTACACGCCGCGACTTTGCAACGATGTCGCCTTTCAGCCGCCAAAAGAGAGTCGAGCTCATCCCATTACTTGCCGAGAGATCATCTTAGAAGACGATGTACTAGCGTGGGAAGCGCGTCATGATGAGGAGAGCTCTCGGCAGGCACTGGGTCAAGGGCAACCTCAGCAGATCGTGCTGGGCAACGTGGAGGTGGGTGCCATGAAACTCGTAGGTCGCGAGGGCAAGAGACTCGAGAGAGGGCGCATTGTCCTGACCAAAGATGAAAAAGCCGAAACGGTTATCATGCAGAGAAAAGGGGAGATATCTGGCATGTCCAAGACGGAGCTTGAGAAACTTGATCTGAGCCCAGAGGATGTTGATGCGTTTCGCAAGGAGCTGCAGAAGTTGGCCGGCTCAAAGGATTGGAAGATTGAGAGGCTGGACGATGTCAATGGGCACATTCAACTCAGAGGTGTGGTGGCCACGGATGACGACGAAGAGGACAACGAGCAGGAGGAAGGCAAGCCTCCATCGCAAGAGAACGATGAAGCAGCAGGCAGTCAGGAAGAATATGCTAGAGAGATTTAAGCCGCCGTTATGTCCCAAGGACGAAATACAAAACGCACTCTATTTCCAATGTGACTTGAGAGGTACGGAGTACATGGAACCCGGGTCCCTGTGGTCCTTCTAAGTACGGTAGTCGTATCAACCTGCAGAGCTCTTTCTTCATGCATGTTGATGTAAGCATTTTTTTGGTGCGGGTGGCGGTGGATGTTGGAAAGATGGCACCAAACGGTGGTGACGGGAAACGCAGGCCCCTTCTTGGCATCCAGTTACGCCGGAGAGGTTCCTGGAACTGGATCAAACGGCGAGAGAACCTGGAGCACTCCAACCAACTCACTTACTTTTTATCGTGTTCATCCATCCGCACGTCCCTCTGTTTGTCTTTGTGAGCGTGATAGACCCTGTACATTGTCGACCTCCAGAACTGGGAGCCCGCCACACGTCAAGAAACCCTCGACCTCGACCGCGTCACCTTCACCCTCGTCCTCACTCTCACTTACCCTCGCCCGCTAGCAGGCCATCTTACTGTTCGCTTAGCCGTCGAGGTGAAACCCCCAAATTGCGCTACCTCATTTCCCTCCCATTCTCTCCGAGTCGCCCGACTTCACATTGATGGCATTTACCTCCACACAATTTATTTGACCACTGCTGCTGCTCTCTGCCCATCGATCCCGCCTCAGTCCCCCATTATGGGCTTCGTCGCGATATGTACCGCCATCTACGACTACCACCCGCAGAGCACTGGCGAGCTAGAGATCAAGGAGGGGGAACTGTTATATATCCTCGAAAAGAGCACCGAGGATGACTGGTGGAAGGCGAAGAAGAAAGCTGCTGGAGACGATGATGACGAACCTGAAGGCTTGATTCCGAACAACTATGTCGAAGATGCAAAGCCTGCCCATACCGCCAAAGCACTCTATGACTACTCTCGACAGACAGACGAGGAAGTCTCTTTCGCGGAGGACGCTATACTGAACGTCTACGATACCTCCGATCCCGATTGGACCCTGGTTGGGATCGGTGATGATTTTGGTTTTGCGCCCGCCAACTATATCGAGATCTCAAGCACAGCCGCCGCCGCCGCCGCCGCTGCTGCTCCTGCTGCTCCTGCTCCTCCTCTACGGTCCCCCTCTGTACGATCAAGAGCATATTCCAACCCACCGATAGCTGAGCCAGAGGCCCCCGCAAGTCCGATCTCTCCGGCTAGATCAGTGCATAGTCCTGCCGCGAATCTGGCACGCGTCTTGGGAGGAGGAGCTCCCACTTCCCCGACAGCTGCTCGACCAATATCTTCTCCGCCACCTGCGATCCCGCGTCAACAGTTCACTCCAGATGCCTCGGACGAAGAAGAGCCTGCGCCGGCCCTCCCGCGACGACCTACATCTACATCGCACGAACCATCTCAAGGCCCACTTCCTTCTCCTCCTTACAATCGCGCCATCCCACAGCCGGAAGATGAGGAGGCTGCGTTCCGATCGCCTGGCGGTTTTCACCTGTACAATATTAGTGAAATGGTTTCAGCCATGGGGAGAAGGAGAAAAATGCCGACAACGTTAGGCATCAATATTGCAACGGGTACGATCATGCTCGCTCCCGAAAGGTCAAGAGATGGGCCATCACAAGAATGGACTGCAGATAAGATGACGCACTATTCTATCGAGGGGAAACACGTCTTCATTGAGCTGGTCAGGCCAAGCAAAAGTCTAGATCTGCACGCTGGTGCAAGGGACACGGCAGAAGAGATCGTGTCTGCGCTGGGAGAAATTGCGGGTGCTCAGCGGGCCGAAGGTCTTCGGGAAGTCATCACCGCTGCCAGCAGTGGCGGCACCCACAAGAAGGGAAAGGTTCTCTACGATTTCATGGCTCAAGGCGACGATGAAGTAACAGTCGGCGTCGGAGACGAGGTCATCATACTCGATGACACTAAATCTGAAGAATGGTGGAATGTAAGGCGCCTGAAGAACGGCAAAGAAGGCGTCGTGCCCAGCAGCTACATTGAGGTTACCGGGTTTACAACGATAGAGCCACCTTCGCGCTCTGGCGCCAATGCTGGTTTGTCTGTGATAGACCAGAATCGACTTGAGGAAGAACGTCTGGCAAGAGAGGCGGCTAAAGCTGAAAAAGCCCGTCAGGATGCGGAGCTCGCGAGATCTCGCAGTGAAATTCCTCAACGCGGCAGTAGCCTCGCCGATGAACGACCTCGCCGGCGGGGCCGGAGAGAGAGAGATGGGCGGGAAGGGGGTCGGTCGAAGCCAGATCCTGCCAAAGTAAGGACCTGGACCGACCACTCAGGGACGTTTAAGGTTGAAGCAGAGTTCTTGGGAGTTACCGGTGGCAAGATCCATTTGCACAAGGTCAATGGTGTCAAGATCGCCGTTCCCGTAACGAAGATGTCACCTGAAGACCTTGACTATGTTGAGCAGGTAACAAACGAACCGATCGAGGAGCACATTCCAGTGGCTGATTTGATCAAGATGAAACATCGAAATCAAGAACACTCTAACACTCGGAGCGGAGCCAGCGTTGACGCCAGGGCGACGGAACAACCGAAAATACCCGAATATGATTGGTTTGATTTCTTCCTCGAGGCGGGTGTTGGCCCTCATCAATGCGACCGATATGCTCAGGCCATGATCCGGGACTCGATGGATGAAAGTGTCCTTCCCGATATCACACCTGAAACTCTGCGGACCTTGGGTTTCAAGGAGGGCGATATACTGAAAGTCATGAAGTTTTTAGATCAGAAATTTGCGCGAACACGAGCTCCGACGACGAACGGGATCAACGGGGAATCAGCACAGGGCGGCCTATTCTCGGGTCCAGGTGGAACTTTGCATAACAACACACGCAGAGGCAGGCCAGAGACGGCTCGGTCAACAAGCGATATTGTCGACGCGGATGCCTTCACACCGAAAGAGGAAGAGAAGAGGCCACCCTCGGATGCCAGGCCCACACCTCTTACTCAGGCGCCTCCGAGGGAGCCCGTCAAGAGTGGTTTTGACGATGATGCTTGGACAGTCAAGGCACCTACTCACCCTCCCGCCGCCTCACAACCTACTGCTGCTCCTGCTGTTGCCACTCCACCACCAGGGCCCAGGCCTCCTACGGGAGCAACGAAGGATTTATCTTCCCTGCTCGATGGACCGCTACCGGCTCCTCTTCAGCCTACTCCAGCCCCTGCTCCTGCGCCGGTTCAACAGCCACCACCACCACAGCCTCAACCGCAGCCTGCCCCCGCACCTGTACTATCGCCTCCTGTTCAGCAACCCCAACAGATCGGTGCCAATCCTGCTTTTTTCTCGCAACTAAACCAACAACCCGCACAACTGCAGCCTCAGGTGACTGCCTTCCAATCGCAGCAACAGTTAAACATCCCCCGACAGCGACCATTAGCACCACAGCAAAGCTTTACCGGTGCTGGATTGCTCCCGCCTCCCCCTCGCCCGACTTCCGCTCCTCAAAATCCTCAACAAAACCAGTTCGGACTGCAACCATTGCAACCACAACTGACAGGTATTCCACGGGCATCTGCTCTGCAAGCTTCTCCTGGGCAAAGCTTGAACGATCTCTCGCAACAACGGCTGCAGCAGCAATTTCAACAGTTGCAGTTGCAGCCTCAGGCTACCGGTTTCATTCAACCAAATCAAGGTATTGGACAATTTGGATTGGCTCCACAACCTACAGGTTTCCAACAGTCGCAGCAATTTGGCCAGTTCCAACAGCAGCCGTATATTAATGGGAATGCAGCCGGAAGTCCTTTTGCAGATCCTCGACCACCTTTCCAGCCCCAACCGACAGGAATACCATTTCAACAAAGCCCGCCACCGGGCGGCATCAACACGGTTCTCCCACCAGCACTCCAACCACAAAGGACAGGGTTTATGTCTCCTCCCCCACAGCCGCAGATCAACGGGTTTGGTCAAAATCTCCAATCACAGGCAGGGTTCCCTCAGCCGGCACCGCTTCAACCTCAGCAAACGGCCTTTCAGCAGCCACTGCAACCACAACCCACCGGCTTTGGACAAGCGCCGCAGCAGAATGGATTCGGGAACTTCCAAACGCCACCAGTGCCACCGATGCCAACTCTTCCTCAACTTCCCTCCATCGCACCTTTGCAGCCGCAAAAGACGGGTCCCGCTCCTCCCGTGAAATTTGGCGTTCCTGAAGCCAAGAAGTTGACCCCTCAGCCAACGGGAAGAAGAGCAAACCTTGCCAATGCGAGTAAGTTTTCATTTCAGGGATTACATTTGAGGACAGGAATACTGACAAGACTGTAGCTGCACAAAATCCATTCGGTTTTTGATTTGGGCCCGCGGACGGATGTGCCTATGTCTATATCTTCCCTGACCGATTCAGCACTCTTGGGACTGTGACGTGGGTAGGGGAGTGTCGACGCTAACCTAGCCAGCTTTGCAAAGACAACCTGTTGAAGGGCTTTCAAAGAGGGGAAGTTCCACCCACGATCGCCGATTACAAAGCTAGTCTTACTCCAAGGGCACAATGGCTTCCAGAGGGCCGTGAAGATATGAACGGGGTACAAACGAATTTCACATCGCAAAGTTGAGAACTCATGGTAGTTTCAGCGATCGAGATTTCGTGGTCGAGGGGTTAGTGATGACGGGAGTCTTCTGAGAGACTGTTTTGCTGCCGTTGAGACGTTTCATAGCGACCTCATAAAGGAGTTTGTCCATGAGATGGAAGTAGCGTAATATTCCCAGGGTGCACCGAGACTGAAAGCTGCAGCTATTAGGTATATATTTTGGCACCGGATCTAATGACACGAGATCAACTGGTTATTTTTAATATCGACTTGATGCTATCACGCAGTCTTCCGTGATGCGGTGGAAACAATACAAAGTCGAGAATACTTTCTAGCTCGCTTGGTCTCTGGTCGCTAGTCAGAGGCCACAGCTCTGAAAAGCTGGAGTATCTAGGTACTTAGGATGCGTAACCATAAATAGCACCAGTACTGACTGGCACAGACTACCAGTTATATCACTGGATGGAGTACTACTTTTGTAGCATGTTATGGAGCCCTCCTGTGCGGGGTCGTGGAGTTACACCACTTGGTCCATACGGACTACTAACCCGGGGCTTTCCCGGGGATTGAATATATAATGCCTCCAAGGATAATTTTAGCCCCTTGTTTATATCTTGCTCAACTTCTTCGAAACATGGCATTGACATATGAAGCACGTCTGGCCATAATAGCCGGCGGAATCGGTGAGTTTACTTTCCACTCAGGACGATATCGTTTCTACTTCCCCGATCAATCCGATGACCTAATCACCTATGTATAGGCGGACTCGGTTCCTCAGTTGCCTCTCGTCTTCATGCGCTTGGAGCGGCTGTGGTCCTTTTATACGCTCCATTTGAACGAGACCGTGTGATCGACACGGTGAAGCGGGTGTTTGGTTCTGAGAAGCCCGAAAGGGTATGGACGTTTGAATGCGACATTACCTCGGAGGCCTCTGTTAAAGAGGTCTTGGGCAAGGACGGAAAACTTGCCGATCCTTTGGCGTTTAAGGCCTTCCCAAGTATACTGATCAACGCGGCGGGCTATGTCTCGGTACAGCCCTTTGAAGAAACCTCGGCGGAAGAGGCGATGAAGAATATTCTGCCGAATCTTCTGGGCCCGTTCAATTGCAGTAATGCTTTCTTCCACCTCTATCAATCCAGAGCCGCCCAGATCAATGAATCTCCGCCTCCCGGACGAATCGTCAGCATTGCATCACAGGCTGCCCACGTCGCCCTCGATGGCCACGGTGCCTACTGCGCCTCCAAGGCCGGTCTGTTGGGACTCACCCGCAGCATGGCGTCGGAGTGGGCATCCAAGGGTATCACTGCCAACACCGTCTCGCCGACAGTGACGTGGACTCCGCTGGCGGCGAAAGCGTGGGCAGATGAAGACAGGAAGGCGAAGCACTTGGCCCAGATTCCCACGGGGAGGTTTGCGGTCCCCGAGGAGGTGGCTAGTGCTATCGAGTTCCTTTGTCGAGACGAGAGTGGCATGATTAATGGGGCGGATGTCCGAATCGATGGCGGATTTACGATTCGATAGCTGGAGGACATTAGATGTTCTGGTCTTTTGTTCGGGTAGTTCCTCCAGCGAACCAATCCGTCGACGCCCCAACAGCATTGTTAGATAACTTTTAGGAATGGGTTCCAGTAGGCAAGTCGGGATCTCAGTAGACGGAATGATATCTGATCAACAGGCCGTGTCAATATTAAATTCAAGATCACAGGGGTTGCACATGATTAGTAGTAAGTCCTCCCTTTTTCTAAATCCTTCACATCTGTACCGTCGACCTGCGTCAAGCCAACCCTCCCCACGCTCAAATTCTCCTCCACATCTGCGATCTTTACTCTCACCATCTTCACCCTTCTACTGCGCTCAAAGCCCGAAAGTGTGCTCCCTCCCTCCGGCAAACGCAAATTCGGGTTGTCCCTGGTCAAGCTGCTCACGAACCCAAAGATGTCGGGTGCGAGGGTGTGCTTTCTCAGCCACAGCGCGCAGATTGCCGCGCCGAGAAGGACAACGTTGGATAGGATGTCCATCATCAGCCACGGCCATGACAGAGAATATTGGGGGTTATATATGGCGCCGTCCATGGTCAAGAAACCAAAGTCCGAGTTGTCCTTCGGCGCAATGGACCCGTTGACTGCTAAATCATCTTGGAAACTGCTCTCGAAGCTGAGCATCTGGGATGACGTGAAGTACGTGTTCACATATCGCGTGACCGACATCGATAGTGGGAATTGAGCTTCGGCACTCCGCTGTTCGAGAAGTGATGGACTGTTGAGTCTGTTTTCATTGAGGTCGCTCTTCAGGTCAACGAGGCCGTTGTCACTGTCGAACGTCGAATAGTCGCCTTCGTGTTGCGGCATCCCGCACGCCAGGAGAAGGGAGTTAAGGAAGGGAGTGGCAAAGACGTCGGAATCGAGCAACGTGCGCGGGGAGGTGCTGATTTGTTTCATCCGCGTGGGCTTGCAGGTCGCTGCGGTGCAGATGGCGTCGATCCGAACTGTAACATTGGTCATATCGCAGGTCGAGGTAAGGCTGTGGGTGTCGTTGACCCAATTCCAGAAATATAATTCGCGGGGTTTGTTCAGGTCCAAAGGCATGGTGGTCATGTTCATCGTGGTGGATACCGCGCGCAATGATCCCTTTGGCTTGGGCTTGGTGGAGAGAAAGGGCGCCGTGCAATTTGCTTGGAAGCTAGACACTTCGTAGGTAAAGGACCCGACCATCTTCTGCGGCGTCCAGGCGTTCGCCCCCTGAGTCCGGTTCATCCAATACAACGATGTCCCAATCGACGACATGACGGGCTGGTCGGACATGTGCGGGATCTCCAGCCATTCCTTCTGGTCGAATTCGAGAGAAGAACTATCGCGCGCAGGGCCGTACCACGGAGTAAGAGTGGCTCCGTAGATGTCTGCTCCTTGTCCCGCTCTGGCCCCTTGCACATTGGTCTTCTGCGTCCCCGCCGTAAACGAGCTGTACAGGTGATATCGGGCGCTCATGTCAGTCAGTTTGACGGGCGAAACCTTGTCGATGTCAATTTGGTCCCCTTGAAAAGGAGATATTGCGTATGGGGAGAGAAATGCAACCGATTGAATGCCAAAGCTAGCTGAGTTGCGGTACGAGTACTCTCTTGTTGCTGCCTGCGATCCCACGTAGTACCAAGACCAAAGAAAGATCAATGCCACGCCAGTGAAGGTGAACCGCCGCAGTGACCAGATGGCCTTGAAGGTGGCTGTCAAGCTGACGGATGCGTGCAGTTGCTCGATTTCCCCGAGCGTGGTGCCCCTTTCCGCCCTCCACAGGGCGTACCGTCGCACGGTAGTGGAGACAATCACGATGGAAATGATTGTGGAAATAGTGGTGAGCTGGTTGTTGAACTCGATCAGGCGGAGGGTCAATTGGCTGGTCTTGTCAATCGAGGGTCCCACATGCGCCTTGTCGATTTCAGAGGCAAGGACGCAGAGTCCGGCTTTCATGATGAGGACGCATGGCAGGAGACATAGTATCACATCGACTGTGTCCAGACATCGCTCGACCACCGGTTCATTGGTGATTGGGACTGGTTCATGCGGCCACTCTCGCAAGGGGGGCTCGGAGAATGTCTTGTCGGGCGTGCTTGGTGTAGAAGGCTGCAATTCGGTGGTGTCGGTCCTTGTTCCTGTGTACGCTCTTTTTGGCTCGTCCGGGAGAGGCTCAACGCCTGCCTTTCGAGGTGCTGCCTTGTGGTGCCAATGCTGAATGACTGCGGCGAGTGTTGTGCTTGTGCCGCTCGTCAGGTTTGCCGCTTGATCCATCACCTCTGCTGCAGTTTTCGTCGATGCAACTGCACTATTGAAAAGCGAAACCACAAGAAGAGGCAGAATTCATCCTTCCCTTTAGTAGCTGATCTCTGAACTTTATACCCAAGCTGTAGAAATACATTGCCATTGCTCGCCTGTCGGGACTCCCGATGCCAGTTTGGTGCCATGTAGGCGTAGCAATATCAAGCGAAACTCTGTCTGTCGATTATTAGACATCAAGGCAGCGATAGCAAGACGAGTTGCTGCAGGAGGCTTGCTTGTGAGGGACGGATAGTCTTTTCGACTGGACTTTGCGTCGTCTGCTGGACCCAAGGGGCGCGATGTAGAAGGGGCACCATGGCTTTTGGGAATTGTCAGCTACGCCACAGTTCTGGGTTTCGCACGTCCCACGTTCTGGGCCCAATGTCTCAACGCGCGCTCAAAAATTGTAGATATGGCTTGGTTCTGGTTGCGGGCAACAGAAACATCACCTGTTGCCTAGGCTGTGACACAGGCGACACTGCGCTCAGTTCAAGAAGCTCCAAACTCTTCCTTTGAACTTGGAACTAAAGCGCAGCCTGCCTATTGGGTTGCGAGAGCGAACGTACACGTACAATATAGGGACGACAAGGGAAACAAGAGAAGTGTTGGTAGGTTTGTCCTAGCAAAAGGGTGGAAATTACCCAGTAGACGTTTCTGGATCTGGCCCCCTTTGTGCTCCACTGGCCATGTGGGCGCCATGGTCGGAAAGCATCCGTAGCCGAGGGCAAATACGAGGAAACCGTGTTGTAAATAGGGATTTTTGTTTATCCCAAGGACATTCCATTGGTTTTTCCAGTCTGGAAAGGTTCTCGGGCACAGTGGCCACGGACCTTGGACTATATGGACCCGTACATCTTGTTTTTGCCCCGTCAGCCTCGTCGTCAGCAAATCATGTTGCTTGGCGCCCGAGAGCGGAACAAAAACGGCCCGCATCTTCATCCATGGCAGCGCGATGCGGCGCAACGAATAGAGAATAATCATATTCCGTGAATCAAGTTCGGGGCTTCGACCCTCACAACAACGAGAGGCCTCGGGCCGCTTCGTTCCGCGAAGTAATGAAAATATGAAGCATAAATAGCCGCCATCTTCTAGCTGGCGGAGAGGGCATTGACAATCAACCTCTGTGACTACTCTTCCATCCTCTACAAAGGCTCTCATAATGCCCCCCTCAGCCGCACCACCGCCACGGACCAAGCTCGGTCACCATCGACTTCTTTGTCCCAATGCGTCCATCCTTGTCTCCCCTCTCTGCCTGGGGGCCATGGGCTTCGGCGAAATATGGTCAGTAGGCGGACCTCGTACCAACGATCGAACCCATCGATCACCCATCCCTCCATTGCACACGCTAACTGAAGCATAGGGGTTCGACAGTGGGCGAGTGCAGCAAGGAGACGAGCTATGCAATCCTTGATCACTTCCATACAGCCGGTGGCAACTTCATCGACACTGCAAACTTCTACATGGCGGGACAATCGGAAGAGTGGCTTGGTGACTGGATGGCTGATCGTGGAGTCAGAGACCAGATGATCATTGGCACCAAGTTCGCGTTACCGTACAAACTCCCCGAGCAGATGCCGGAGGGAAGTGTTACCTCTAATTTTGGCGGCGCCAATAGAAAGAGTCTACGTCTCTCGCTGGCAGAGAGCTTGGAGCGATTGAAGACAGACTATGTCGACATCCTTTATGTGCATGCCTGGGACGGAGTGACAAGCATTCCGGAGCTGATGCGATCCCTTGATGATGTCGTCAAACAGGGTAAAGTCCTGTATCTGGG
This sequence comes from Cladophialophora psammophila CBS 110553, assembly GCF_000585535.1. Classification (NCBI taxonomy): domain Eukaryota; kingdom Fungi; phylum Ascomycota; class Eurotiomycetes; order Chaetothyriales; family Herpotrichiellaceae; genus Cladophialophora; species Cladophialophora psammophila. The sequence continues at coordinate 2,003,609 of NW_006912924.1, forward strand.
GATTTCCAACTGGCCGGCCTGGTTAGTCGTCAAGGCAAATGACTATGCCCGGCAACATTGCTTGACGCCGTTTGTGGTCTACGAGGGATTGTGGAATGTTGTGGCCCGAGACATCGAGCGAGACATAGTCCCAATGTGTCAAGCAGAGGGAATGGCCATCACGGTCTGGGAAGCAATGGGCGCTGGCAAATTCAAAAGCAAGGCCGAGAAGGCTCAAAAAGGAGGAAGACCAGAATACGACCTTTCCGGAAAGGGACTTGAACCATACGAGCGTGCCACTGCAGCTCTGGAGCGAGTGGCGAAGAGGAAGGGAACGAACACATTTGGTATCGCTTTGAGATACGTCACACTGAAGGTGAGCAGGCCATGTTGAGGTCGAGACATAAAGTCAGCTGTTAACCTTTAGCAGGCGCCCTATGTGTTCCCAATCGTTGGAGGTCGCAAAGTCGAGCAGCTTCAGGCCAACATCGACAATTTGAGCATTCAACTTTCCGCAGAGGACATCCGAGAAATTGAGGAAGCCGTCCCCGTAGATCTAGGCTATCCTCACGCGTTTCTATCCGGCCAGCGGGACAAGCACGTCGGACCAACAAAACCCGCAAAGCTCGAGCTATGGTGGGGGGCGTTTGAGGGTGTGGAAGAACCCAAGGTATGTTGTTGCAGTCAACCTGAGAACAGCTAGGCAGGCGACAAGTGACTGACCATGGTTAATTTGCATCTAGGCCATCGTTTGAAGTGCAGGACCGAGTAGAGAGGATAAGAGGGTGGAGACTTCAGATTGCTTGGTGAGATGTGCAAAAATAGAGCGCTTAACTTTGTCTCAGTTCTCAGACCCATCGGCTCAGTTGCCATAAGTGGGCAGGGCCCACTGTTTTGCGGAGCAAAACGCCTTCGCGAGAAGGGTCTGAGCTCCAATACGTGGTTTTGGGGTAGAAAAGCGTTCGTGGTCTTAGATGCGCGAAGAGCCCATATATTAGATTAACATTCACTCCGTTTCTTAAATAACTATCGAACGATTAGTCTAAATAAAAAACTTTCTATATATAAATTATACTAAATTTAATTCTTTATAAATCTACTTATTTAAATTTTTAATATCTTTAATAGTTACTAAGATATTTAGAAAAAACTACTTTTTAAGCTTTAATTCTCTATCTTTAAAGTTTAATAACTTTACGAAAAAAATTATTTACTTACTATAGTTAGTATAGATTAATAGAGAATCTTTAGTTCTATATATATAGAAAGTTTTAGTTTAATTAAAGATATATAGATAGAGATATAATCGATTAAAGTAGTTATAATCTATAGAAAATTTAAGACTTTTAAAAATTAAGGTGTCGCCAAGACTCTTGGCTATTTATCTAGGAAGGTTACACGATAAATATTTAAAAAGACGACGTAATTACTAAGATTATCTATATAATCGCTTACTAATAACGTCATTTAAACGGCTCGAACGAAATCTAGGCTATTTTCACGTATCGGGCCTCAGACTCGTTTATCGCAACATTCTTTGAATTTTGTGATTGGCCGGCGCTTTAGCTCATAGCCTAGCCAATCAGGGCGTAGCCCCGATATCGGGTCTGAGGACTGAGACAACGCTTAACTCCCTAAACTCCGACTTCGGCTTACTTTCCCTTTGACTTTTGCTCCCTGCTCGCCTGCTCTGCTCCTATGCACACAGATCACTTTGCTTCGTCAGCCAGCTGTGCGTCTTCTCAACACTCAACAAAGTCGCGCTTCTCTCTCGCGTGAAATGTCCCAAACTTCTAAGGCCTTGAGAATATCAAAGAGATTTCGTGAGGGATCTCGGACTTGTTCTGAGTGTAAGAAGCTAGCATCTAACCGTCCTAACCAAACCTGCTGAGCTCGTCTCTCCTACAACGTGAGATCTGATTGTGAATTCCGTCTAATTGTTGATAGGTCGGCGCAGAAAAGTCCGCTGTGCATATGGCCCGGATTCTGCTGGCGAATGCGCCCGGTGTCTTGCACGCGGCATTACGTGCATAGTGCCAAAGCCACGCGGGATTGACGATGCCAGTGATGAGAGAAAGACTTTGAGAGAAAGAGTGGCCGACTTGGAATTATTAGCGGAATCCTTCTCCCGAGAGAAGAAAGATATTGCTCAATCTGCTGCTCCTATCGCTACTGCCCGAGATGAGGCTACGGCTGAAAATTCGGACGATGATCTGGCTGAGCTCACCCGCCGCGCTCCACTGGTTGCAGCACTAGAAGCTTCTCAAGTACGAAATAAGGAGATTCGTTATCATGTTGCTCATGTGGACGGAGAAGCCTTACTGACTCTGAACAGCTTCTCTCCACCCAACGAGTCGCGAGCACGAGTGAAGTGAACGAGGGTATGGAGGACTTTCATCCCCATGCTGGCCGGAATGTCCACTTTCAGAAATCGGGTTCCACGCGTGAAGATGCGATATGCGACCAACTCAGAGCTACTTTACCCAGCTACGATGAGTTGAGACGATGTTTCTCTGGAGACACAAGGTGGTGGGACTTCTGGCATATCAAGACCTTTGGAGCAGATGCCGCTTGCGAAAGCCTCCCGCAATTTCTGGAACGAACCTACGCGACCGGCACTCCCATAGAAGTCGGATTTCTTGTCTCGTCTTATGGTCGCCACAATGCAGACGAAGCTTCGCAGTATCTTCCCATTGTTGATCATGTGGTTCTTGCAAACGATCAACTTGCGAGCACCTTAGATGGTCTACTTCTGACGGTCTTCCATGCAAAAGTGTATCTCGACGTCGGTCAACCTCGTCGCGCCTTTCTGTGCAACCGCCACGGTATTTCTTTGGCCCAGATCATGGTTGTCTGCCCTTTCACATCTCCGAATGATCTTTGTGGGCATTGCTAACTTATCGCAGAACCTCCACCGCAACTATTCAAACTCTCCCAGACGCAGCGCGGCGTGGTGGACCCTGTATCTCGGCGATCGGTTTTTGTCCGTCCTGCTTGGTTTGCCATATGCTATTTCAGACGATTCCTTCGTTGTCGCCTATGTAGACGACACCAGTCAAGTTGGGCACGCGACTTATCCCTTTGCGATCCGCTTGGGCCTGCTCACAAGCCGCGTGATTGACCAAGTTCAGAGTCGTAAAGGACCAAAATTCTCCGAGATTCTGGACATCGACGATGAGCTCGCATCCCTCGCTAACGCAATGACAAGGAATTGGTGGGACCACAACATCCCGGTAGATGCTTACTCGACCGACATGAATGAGTTGCGAGAAAGGCTCATCTGCCAAGCGCAGTACTTCCTTACAAGGACATATCTACATTTACCATATCTCTTGAAGACGCCAACATCCCACCTCTATGTAAGCAGCAGACTGACCGCCATCGATTCTGCAAAGGACTTGCTGAAGCGTTATCTGGCTTTGAGATCGCATGTCAATGACAACCCCATCTTCGATTGCCAGTCACTCGATTTCGTGGGGTTTATGGCTTCAGTTATACTGGTCGTTGGGTCATTATGCGACGGAGGAACTCCTCTCTCGTCGGATGATATCGATCTGATCAACAAGACCGTGAATGTTCTCCAAGAATTGGCTGGAAATAAGATCAACCATCTCTCTCGCCAATGTCATAAAAGTCTAGCAACTCTACTTGTGCTGGCTCACCTGGACAACTCGCTGAGCTCTGCAGTCCCATCAAAGATAACAATACCTTTCTTTGGGACGCTCTACGTGACTTCTGAACGGCACTCGAGATCCGACAGCATACGGACATCCGGCCAGCACAACATTCCCTCAGGCTATACAAGCCGTCATGCAAACACTTCGACCGGCAATATTCATGACAGCGACCGCAATCGCCAGTCCCCAACAATCGCCTATGAAGGCTTATATAGCTTTGATTCGGACATGGCTTGGGCACAAGATGAACTCGGCACGGTGCCCGAATCTTTCGGTTTCATGACTGACTTAGATCATGACTGGGAGTCCTTCTTCAATTCAAATATATAGTGACATGATGTCTGCGGAATCTCTCATTCACGTTGACTATTCTGTACAGTGTCATTTACATGGCGTGCATTTGGTATAAGCGGACCACTCAAGATCGCACCTCCATCGATGAGTCCGGCTCAACAGAGAAGTCTCGTTCCACTGCTGACATTGTTCATTTTACTTTGGCACTGTATGCCCACTACGATGCCAGATCGCGAGCCTTTTTCCACAGCTTCTGCAGCGATGCTCGACATTCTTAAGGCTGCTGCACATGTACGGGGCAAAAGTGAATATGATGGTGGTAAAGAACAAGCATCCCGCCCACGCACTGCGCCACTAATGTCAGCATCAGTCCTTGAACGTGGATCAAAATACCGACTGGTTCATATTTCCGCTCGACAAACTTGTCTTGGTCTTTCCTCTTATGCCACAGTAAGGGCAGTCAACCAGTGCTTCGACATGGCCGAGGTCGTGGATTGCAGTTGGGGCCGGATAGAAAGACGGAGCCGAACAGTTCTCAGCCGCGCAAATCACTCTGATTGGTGGAGCAGGAGGATGATAATGCCTTGCCATTGAGGTGAGTAGAAAGCCCAAAGTTGAACAAGTCCATACTTACATCACCGGGGAAGCATAGCTGCCTGCAATTGACGGGGCTTCGTACGGTGGACAGCCTTCAATGTCGGATATCAGCTCTGCCTTTCCATTCGACCCTGTCTCTTCGATCTGAATACCTTTGATCTCCTGTCCGTACATGATGCAATATTCTCAATACAGATATCTAGGTGCCAGAAAGGTGACGCACACGGATGGCAAATTCCTCAGGCCGAAGGAGTCAGCTTAGGAGGTATATACGGATGGCTTCGGTCTCGGTCCTCCAGGCAGAAGTATTTCCATGCATGGAGTCATGGTCCTAGCCACCCAGATGATGAATTTGAACTGGACCTGAACGGAAAACTAGGCATGGTCCACAGTTGAGAGGCTGCCCTCGTAACTGGCCATTATCCTGCACGTATTCGGACACGGCTCGCGACCTTGCCGGGGCGCCAAAAGTGGACGGTAAACATGTCGCTCGACCCCATTGTCATGTGACTTGGAGACAAATGGACTCGGGATTAACAAGGCCAAGATGTGTAATGACCGGCAAGCTACGGAAACGTGCGAGTAAACCGTTTGTCATGTACCATCACCCCGATATGGCTGATTGAAGTTGCAGCTACTGGAACAGAGCCTGTCTTCCTCATTAGACTTCTGACAGGACTGAGTTGCTGACTATAGGACCCCATTCGTATCAAAAGGGAGGAAACAGAATGCAATCGACGAAGATGCATGATCTACCATTGACGAGTGACCTAGGTGAGGTATGAAAAGACAAAAGGGGAGAGACAGGTGTGCTAGCGGCGAGAAGAAGAAGAAGAAGAAGAAGAAGAAGAAGCAAAAGCAACCACGGAGCGTGAGAACCCAATTTGTATCGTAGACCTTGACATCATATATGCTCCGCACTACTACATGTTGAACTCTGCACTCCAAAGTGCAAAGACCTTCTCCTGGTGCCAAATAATCTCGTATGGGAAGTGGGAAACTCCATGCTGGCACGACAGTTTCCCAACCCGGTAGAGGTCAGCCTTATGATCCACAGACCTAGACCCATGCTAAGCAACTCGCAAGGCCAGCCACAATACCGAGTAGGTTTCAGCCAATATCCAAATATCGAACAGTCCAGTGCCACCAATTGGCAAGTAGACGGAATAGCCAAGCTTCAGATTTTACCAGGTTGTAAAGACACAATCTTCAGTGCTTGCAATATGGTACAGTATCGGGCCTAGGCGGGCTCGGCGGAAAACGCTTGTTGTTCTGCCGAGTTTTCGTAGTATATCAAGATGCGTCATCAAACTCGGTGTTTGAGTTTCACTTTTCCCGTCTGCCTAGATGTTGCTACCTTTTATTCTCTAGTCCGTCTGGGAAAGATGAGTTCTTCTTGCCTTGGTCTCTGGAACATTGTCTATTTCAGAGCTGGTCTTAGCTGACTGATTCGCAATGGTCCAAGTGCTTACTCTCTTTCTTAGTTTCTTGTCCCTTTCAGCGTTTGCCGGGGCGGGACATGGGCGTGGAAAGCTGCTTCCGTCTGGTGAGCATATAGCCTCGAATACTTCAACACCTTAGTTTCTAAACGTTCTTTAGAGACAACAACTACTTTCCATACTCCATTGTCCTTCTTTGAGTATGGAGCCCAAAGAGCTACGATCAAATATCCACCAGTTTCAGTACCGCCAATGAACGAGAACAATGGCATGGTCCAATATTTCCAGGACTCGACCACACTACCATGTCGAGACTGTGTCGTCACTTGGCTGCAAATGGGCATTGAACATGCTGACGGAAGAAAGGCTGATGCCGACACAGGCATGTGGCTTCACCATGGGGTAATGGTGAACAGAGATCGGACGGATGCAGTTTGTTGGGATGGGTCGTCTGGCCAGAGATTTGCGGCCTCAGGCAATGAAAGGACGGCGATCGATATATCAGCTAGCGGGCAAGCTTTCTTCTGAACCTAAAACCGGAGGAAGTGGCTGACCCTCTTCAAGGACAGTCAAAGCTGGTTATTACATCGGCCGTTCAGACAAAATCGCGCTCTCCGTCGACTTGATGAACATGCTTCAATCCGAACCACAGACTGATATTGTTTTCACGATAACTTACGAATATATTGAAGGCCGCCACATTCAAGACTTCTATGCAGTCACCCCTTACTGGCTGGATGTCGGAGGATGCAAAACCTCAGACGTACCTGCTTATCGGGATTCAATATTCAACTATTCCAGTCCAATCCTGAAAGGGGTCCCCCAAGGAATGATTACCTTTGTCGGAGGCCATTTGCATGACGGCGGCACGCATATCGATCTCACCAAAAATGGAAGGGTCGTTTGCAGGCTCAATGCTTTGTACGATCGGTATCGGTACCAGGATGACGGGAAGCTGATGGAACATGTCTCCATCATTGAGACTTGCGAGACGCCTGCAAAGACGGTTACGAAAGATGAATGGTCTATTGTTGCGTGTTACAACACCTCCTTGCATGAGCCCATGGAGATGATGGATGGTTCCCTTGAACCCGTCATGGGCATCATGCTCGTATATGTTGCTCAGGGACTAGAGCGACATGGCATGTCGAGAACCATGTCTTTGAGTGTTATTCTCGGAATCGGCAGTTTGGCCGCGGTGGCATTGCTAGCTGCTGCCTGGTGCTGGCTTGAAGGACGCTGTGGACACAGGAACAAGCGCTTATCATTCGCGGATATGATGTGGACCAGAGACCGAGACTTGGAACAAGAAGCAGTGGTTCCCTTGATGAAAACATGAATCATTCAGTAAGGATATCTGCCAAAATTGGTCCTTATCCTGGTGCATGAAGAGATAACAGTGAACAGTATAATATGATTCCATCGGAAAGAGGAGTCACATTGAGGGTGGATGGAGCGTAGTGGCCGCGACGTGCTTCTATCAGCCGGCGAGCGACAAATATAACTTAATCTTGAATATCCCAGTCCAAGGAATATATCTTAGTAGCATTGCGTTATGAGCGAACGGGAGGACGATAACGTTATTGGGATAGAACCAGACTAACATAGGCGCACCGACTTTCATCGAGGATCCTGAGATGGTTTCGGATTCTATCAGCTGCCGTCGACATTGAACATCTGAAGAGTTTACACGCCAAGCTGTCACGTTGCCTTCAAATTGACAAACCAGAAAGTACCTACAGGTTCTGTGCAATATGAATTGTCGTTGCTGAAAAGGAATTTTACCATGATAACCTCTTTGTTAGGCTGGAGGGTTCATCCGAGTGCGTTGGCGTTGGCCATAAACCTGGACCACTGGCATTTGTGAAGTTATCGAGAATCACCCTGCCGACAACACGGCTGTCTCCTAAGTCAGTCGAAGGAGTCCTCAGACTGAAAGAAAATCGAAGTTCAGTACGCGTGCAATTCCTCGCTCACTTTCAGATTAGTCCCTACCACACTCTCCTACTCCTCATCTTCCGTATCTTTGAACCTTGTCCACCTTACGGCCCTTGCTAATCACTCCCGCGAGATTTGCAACCCCAATTGATTTGTTTATCAGTCGGGAGGGACTCGAACCATATGTGAAGACCGAGAGGTGCGACAGAGAGGACCGAGGGCTTCGAACAGACTGTCAAAAGCCTCGCCGATGTCGGCTGAAGATCGTATATCGCCGGTACAAGCCAGTGCGCTGTCTTTGCCATGCTTCTCTTGGATCGCCTCGCAATAAAGTGCAGTAATTAAAAGTCTAGTAGACCAACCCGAGTCCTGATATCTGCCGAACACTACCTAAAGACAGAATAAGACCCTTAAGAAGTGAAACACCTTGAACAAAGAGCAAAATTATTAGTCCAATGACTGAACGAATCTTCTTCATCCGTCTTCTGACAGTAAGAGAGCTGGCAAATTGAATATTATCTGAATCAACCCTTCTAGCTTGTTGACTGGACCTGGTTTACCGGTGCTCCCACTCGTGGACCTCCAGCTTGAGGGGCTTGTGCGTTTGGCGGGTGCTGAGAGTTCGGAATTGGCTGCGGTGGCTGTGCTGATCTCAATGCTTGTGGGTGTGGATGAACTGCGCTTATACTCATGTTTGTCTCTGATCGCCAGAAGTTTTCAGACCCTCGATGTGTGTGAGTGATAGAAAGGTGGATAATGTCGCTAATTTGGTTGATTTCAAGGCAGAATTTGAGATTTTGGTCGAGAGATTCCGTAATGAGGGAGACGTAGGGTTTGGAAACAGAAATATTTAGTAAAACCTCCGGGGAAGCTCGAGTGAGTTACCATTATCTTGATGAAAGGCCTGCTGACGTTGATTGCAAAAGCTGATACCTTGTGGTGGGATAGCTTCTTGGCCACCATGCGCCGTAGCTTGTCTAAATCACTTCTCTATCCGATCAAAGCCGTGAAGGGTCGCGCGGTGAGAGGGCGATCTAGGACTTTTATCCTCAGCTAGGGTAGAGTGCAAAGCTAACTTTACACCTCGTGCTCGATGTGGCAGGAAGATGATCCTACATATAATGTATATATACAATGCCAGTCGAATATATTTTGGAATGAACAAGGGTTCAGGGAACAAAGACAGTTGAAGCCATCGCCATTATATAAGTAACGACCATTCCTGAATGCAGTAAATAAATGGCACAACAACATTTTTAGTCTCAGACTTTCCAGACGACGACATACCTCTTGTTGAAGACGACGATGAACCCCTTAACTCCAACGTGATAGCCCAAGCCAGAGTGGCGCAGGAATTAGAGGCCTGCATCGAGCAAATACAGAACCCTCCTATATGGAAAGCATTCCGAGAGTATCTCAGGGAGGTCTTATATTCCCACAAAACCAGATGAGGCGCGATCACAAATGCAGTTATGGTGGGAAGCGGATCTATGTCGGAGGTTTCAAGTGAGCACACCGAGCAAGCAAGAGAAAGATCAACATAGCAGTCCGCCTTCTTTAGCTGTATGGTTAAACGACTGGGTAGGTTAACCCCATATGTCAAGGTCGGGTGAATCTTATACAAATCTTTAGAAGCTTACCAAAAACCAAGAAACGCACCTCTCACCGCTTTTGCAGCAGACCCCGACTATATCTCCCAAGACCAGCCCGCTTTCCAGTCGATCGGGGTAGAGCTGGAAAGCAGTTGGGAGGCTATGGAACTGGTGCAGCAGAACACTTTTCTATTTATGCTTTCCCTGAACAGAAACGTCAAATCATGGGCATTGCAACATGGCCCAGGCATTGTTTCCACAGACAAAATTATCGAAACTGATCCCAGCGCACGACGGTTTTTGGACAGACACCCGTATAAAGAAGATGCAAGTCGACTTCTGTCAGGTTTTGGTGCGACGTTTGAGAACCATACCCTCTATACTTGATCGACCCAAAGCGGTCGGCGCTGATTAGGCTGTAGTTGGAAGTTTGAGGAGATAAAAAGAAGAGAGGCATGCTTATGCAGACTGCAGCTACCATAAGTAGCGGGAAGCGACTGGACGTTGATGGAGAGTTGTGCAGGCATGATGCCGTCGAGGACAACTGCAGATTTTGGAGTATTCGGAGTTGCACTTCTTAAACTTCTATGGGTTTGTTGAAGATTCTAAGGTCGATAGAGTAAAGGAAAGAAATATGGGTGCCCAGGCTTTGAGTCGATTAACACTCGAGGGATGGCCCTCCCGTCACGTTCTGGCGGGCAACGAACATGGAGGCTCCAAACTCTGCGAAGAATCCTGTCGAATGTCCACTTAGCGGAGCAAAAGGGGTCAAGTGGGTACATCCCTAATTTCCGAAGACCTGTAAAATTGCAATGTCTACATCTACTGCGATCAGTGCGCGTACGGATCTCATCCAATGGATATTCGGGGTATTCGACGGGGCGTGGCCCGTCTGCTCATTGCGATCCATGAGAATAATGCTTCCGTTTCCGAAAGCGTCGTCAAGGAAGAGATCCGGGGACCACGAACGACAACGGTACGTGTTCTCGTATGCCTTTTCTGAGCATGCTCTCCGTTAGCAAGAGTCCATCCTCAAAAATACATAGCGCTCATTTCTCTTGAGGCAGCGACTTCATCAGTAGGTCGACTGAGCGAATAAAGGGGTATTGACATTGTCTCGTGGTTCACGTCCACCACACTTGACGCTTTTGCTGATTTGATACATGGCGAGCCAAATTGTTGTTTGGAGAATTCAACCAATGGTTCAATTGTAGCTCTGGCTTTTGCTAGCTCCTATGCCGTGGCCTCTAACGATACCCAGCTCCACAAACGGTGGCACAAACGCTTTGTGGGTTTCTTTATCCCAAAGCTGGTACTCGGGCAAAGGAAGAAGTAGATGAACTTGAAAATCGAAAGGATGGACTGAGGCCTGACCATGGAAACGCAAAGGAGCGATTTCTTGACTTTCGCCGCTAAGCCACGCGATCAAACGCCTTTCCCTTGGGTGAGATGCAAATTTATGCACAAATATTCATCATCGTGGGGAGCGAGCCAACTGTGACCATGTTTGCCTGATGATAGATGTCAAAGAAGGAGAAAGTGACTTGAGGCAGAATGTAATCGAGGCCTTTCAGAGAACGGCAGCTCGCTGTCAAGGAGATTGAGAGAGCTTCGCGGGAATAACCTCTGCGATCATGGCTAGGCTGTGAAGGATTTCCCCATCATGGTGGATGGCTGGACTTAATCGGGCTCTGGCTGACGATTTTACAGACATAGGGGCGTTGGCACTTCCAATATCCGATGCTGAGGGAAAAGAATCGGCTGGATCAGCCGAGTCGAGGTTGGCAATGGAGAATGGCCGCCTCAATCAAGGTCGTGACATTTGACGCCAAGGCCGACGCTCTGGCTGTGGCCGCCTATTTTGCTCCGCAGATCAAGGGTCAGTTGTGGTCGTGACAGGAGCAAACCCGTTAGGCCTGGGGTTCAGTACATCCTGAAGCATTTGCCTCCCAGAGTCCCAACGTTCTCGTCCTTACCGGCCGCACTGAATCCAAAGTGCAAGAATGCATCTCCAAGATGTCGGCACGATATCCTGTCGTAAAGTATATTTATCTCCAGCTCGACCTGTCCAGCCTCGCGGGCGCCCGATCGGCGGCCAAGTCGCTTATGGCTAACGCAGAAGTCCCCTATATCGATATATTGGTGAACAACGCAGAGCTCGGAGACGGTCAAATTCTCCCCGGACGGATTTGAAACGCATTTCGCGGTCAATCATCTGGCTCCATTCCTCTTCACCAACTTGGTTCTCCCAAAAATAATCTTGGCCTCTCGAAAAAAAGTGCCTGGTGCAACTCGCATCATCAACCTTTCATCTGAGGGCCATATGTAGAGCGGGGTGCGATTTTCCGATGTCAATTCCACCAAGCTACCATCAGCTCTTCCGGAGCCAGAGCGGCCCGTTATTGAAAAGATTCGAAGCCTGTTCCCTGAGGCATACACGGATCCTCGTGAAACATACCATCCATTTCCTGCCCACGGCCAATCGAAGACCGCCATGGGTTGTTCGCCATCGGGTTAAATAGACGACTCTACCATAAATACGGTATTCTCTCTTTGGCTGTCCACCCGGGTGCTGTTGGGACGGAATTGAAGAGGAATTTTGACCAAGCGACATTGAAATGGTTGTTTGAGAAGTGGAATGAGCTGGGACTCGGGGAGCTGAAGACGCTGGACCAGGGAAGTGCAACCACGTTGAGGTGCGCCATTGATCCAAAAATCAAGGCGCCGGTGGACGACGAAGAAACGGGAAGGTACAGAGAAGTGTATTGGAGTGACTGTCAGATTACGAACGCGGCTGATTGGACTGTTGATGGCGCATTGGCTAAGAAGCTATGGGCGAAGAGTGAGGACCTGTGCCAACAGAAATTCGAGCCTTGAGGACGGGCGCTAGATCCGCGTGCCGTGGAAAACCTTTGCACCTCTATATAAAACTGGGTCATACCTAGAGATGGCTGTGTTAGGGAAAATAGATGGCATTCTTGTATGTAAGGAGAATCAAGTTCACACTGGCGATAGAAGTCGGGCATTTCCATTCAATTTGACTCCAAACCTGACTGAATACAATAACGGAAACGAACCAATTTACTGACTCAAGCTTGGATTCATTGAACCTCAGGCACAAGGAGACAATTCAAATCCCTTGTAGTTATTGTTGGCAGACTCCCAAATCTTGTTTCGGTAGGTCGGAAGGCCTGCCATGTAGTTCAACGCCTCGCGAGGCTTTCCTGGAATGTTGTCGCCATAGTACCAGCTCTTTGCCTTTGTGAACAGTCCTTTCTCCCCCATTTCGAGGGTGTGGTCTCTCCATTCCTGCTCCGCCTCTTTAGTGGCTTCGATCTTTGTGATGTTGTTGTCGCGCTGGTATATCAAACACGCCGTGATCCAGTCCCCTTGACACTCAGCCGACGACGGGCCAGTGGCGAATGCTGTGGGCGCCTGCGGTCCATACATCATATACATATTTGGGAAGCCCGAAACCGTCATCCCATATAGCGTGTATGTTCCCTTGTCCCATCTCTCTTTAATCGTCTGTTTCGGATCAACGCCTCGGATGTCAATCGACGTAATTCCACCTGTAACGCTATCGAAACCCGTGGCCGCGCAGATCATGTCCACTTCGGCGACCGTACCATCCGCCGTCTTGATGCTGGTATCGGTAACTTCCGTGATCGGGTTATTCACGAGGCTAACCAGATCTACGTTGTCTTGGTTAAAAGCCTCAAAGTATCCCTTTTCGAGACTGATACGTTTTGTGCCGAAAGGATGTGGAGGCACTTTGGGTGCCAAAATCTCTCGGTTTCGAGGGTCCTTGATACGGGGCAGCACGCTCTGTCTCCAGACTTCGTAAGCCTCATTGTTGGCGTCATCATTGAAAAGCACGTCCGAGTAAGTCCCAAGCCAGAAATGGAGGCCACCGCTCGAGAGGAGATTCTTGTAGAATTCGGCCTTGACTTCGGGTGACACCTTGAGAGCAGACTCTGGGCTAAACTCGTAATCGAATCCCGCAAACGTCTTCAAAATCATATCCTTAGTGTGCTGGAACGTCTTCTTCCACGTATCGTTCATTGTTTTGTCGTATAAGTCATTCCTCATGGGTAAAGCCGTGTTGGGTGTTCGCTGATAGACAGTGAGATGCTTTGCCTCTTTAGCAGCCTCCTGAATAAGCTGCACTCCACTGGCACCAGTTCCAATAACGGCAACACGCTTGCCCTCCATGTTTACTCCTGTCTGAGGCCACATGCCAGTGTGGTACAATTCTCCCTTGAACTTGTCGAGTCCTTTAAAATCGGGAATATATGGTTTCGAACCAAAACCGGTACACAGGACAACGCTGCGCGCCGAAGCCTCGCTCTCTTGACCGGTATTCGTATTTCGCATTGAAAGTCGCCATTTGTGCGATTGGTCGTCCCAGTGCATACTCTGGACACGAGTGTTAAAAGTGATTAGATCGCCAAGATCCCACACTTTAACTAGGTGTTGAAAATATGTCCGTAGCTCGGAGTAGTCTGGAAACCGCTGCGACCAATTCCATCCAGTCCAGCTTTCGGCCGATGTCAACTGGTAGGTAGGTACAGGGGTGTCAACACGTGCGCCAGGATAACAGTTCCAGTGCCAGATACCACCCGTTCCAGAGCCGGCTTCGTATAGGTGAACGTCAAAACCGGCCTCCTTGAGCTTGTGCAGTTCGTAGATGCCAGAAAAGCCTGCTCCAATCACGATCGCGTCCCGGCGGCCCGAGTCAGGGGCAATGGATCCCATGACTGTGGTAAAGACAAAGCTCGCGGAGGGGAAAATCAAAGACTGTATCTGCGGCAACTAAGAAAGACTCGGTCGCAAGTAAAGGCGAGATGCTCCTCCTCCTTGGTACTTTGAACAGAACTTCAGGCTGGGAGACAGAAAGTTTAGGTCGTTCGGCCGTTTTATAGACAATCTGGAGTTATCAAGGGTCTGCCGCATCCTAGACACAAACATTCCCTATCATAACCTTGGGGATTGTATTCTCCGAGTGTGGTGTGCTTGGGGATGTGTCTTTCGGAGTCCATTCACCGTCCTGGTCTGAGTTGTTGTCTCCGCATGCTGGTTGGGCTTAGCCGAGGTCATATGGAAGATGAAAGCCAAATCAATCTGTGTGAACCGAATGTGAAAGTCCGTTGGCTTAGGCTAGCAGATGCTTCCTTGGAGCCGATAGCCTCTCTAATCCTATTGTACGTCGAGTCTATCGCTGTACGAGGCGATTAATCTCTAACAAGCATACAGCCAGAGCAATCCTTTGAAGCTGGGACTTGTGTCTCTCCAAGGGTTGCGTGGTGTCCTTGCTGGGTGCTGTATCCTGGCACCGTGGCTGCTCAAAGCGGTTTTGTCACTCCACAAGAGAGATAGTAGCGTCAGAAGAGATATAGCTTGCTGCAGCTTGAGAATATGTGGCACATTTGGGTCATCAGATTGTCTTTATTCTTCTATACAGAGCGCTGTTCACGATGCCAAAAACGCACTCACTGATGATGGATCTAGCAAGGATTCGTCGAAGGGTAGCTGGAAAACTCCATCGAATGCTGATGGATCAAAATTTAGGCTGGTGAAATCAGTGTCGTTGTCATTAGTGCCGTCATCTCTTCGTCTGGTGATAGGAATTGCAACCGTCGCATCGGTTCCACCGAGGTCTGTCTCTGCGTTCGGCTGTCGCCATGCGGTTGAGCGGTCCATAGGGTCTCCATAATCAGGAAGGTCACAGACCCGACACACTCGCATGATGGACTGTAGAATTTTACGAAGATTTCGGGCCACGATCTCCGCACTCTCCATCTCTCTCATGGCTCTTAGACATGTTGCTAAAGCAGCAGTTTCGTCAGATACGTCGTGTCGGTTCCTTTCATTGATCTCCGCGACGAAGATGGTAGCGGCCATCGTAATATTGTACAGGGCGGAGCCTAGCATCGTGTTGGCCTCGCCGTGATGAGTCGTGTAGTTCAGGACCAGATTCGAGATCATGAAAGCATGTTCGACGCAGATTCTGCGCGACTTATTTGAGTTCTGGCATTTCCTCTTCTCTGGATTGCCGAATCCCGCGTTATGCCTGTTCACCAGAATCGTTAAAGCCGAGTATTGGATTCTAGAGAGTCAATATAAGTGCACCGAATGATTACTTAGTGTATGAAGGCGGCTCACTCACCGTAGCAGATATATGCCTGGAGGTGCATTTGGAAAGAACGTTAAGGAATGATCAAGGCTGGCATCCCATTTTTGTAGCGCTCCTGTGAAGAAATCAATTTGTTCTTGGAAGCAGCTATTCGTATTCCTGAGCAAGTTTGTCAGTGAAGCGTCTCAAAGCGGCGACATTGACTAGAAACAAACAATTTCTCGCTGATATGACCTGAAAGCTCGAGCAGTTCGGCCCAAGCTGCAAACATCTTCATATCCCACGTTGGGGCATTTCTATTTGGGCGTTCAATGGACACGTCACTCAACTTGATGACTGGGGGCCGGCCGAGATAAAGTGACCAAAGCCTGAGTAAAGTGTCATCAGTCTCTGCGCTGGCAAAATGGATTTAGGTTCCGCACCTGTCAAAGCCTACGCAGCCCCAAAGGACGACCTGCCTGACCTCAAAGTCGAGGGGTGAAAGCTTAGTATTGGGTATACGAGACCAATTCTCGTGAAGTCCAAGGTCAAAAGCCAGTCGGCATGCATTTCCTAGGCACAGGTTAGTTAAGGGTGCTGAATTTCAAAGATAGTGTAGAATACCTGATCGCATCCATCCTGAGGAGTCATTCGACTGACAACAGTCTAGGATACTAAGCAGCATCAGCGACTGAATGGTTGTCAAACCAGGATTCAAGAGCTCCTCTTCCAAAGCCTCCTCGGCTTGTCTGGTCAATATCGGCTTCTCGCCGGTTTCGTCGTCATCTGCTGGCACAGACAGTGCTCTAATCTCAGGACTAACAGAAATGCGAGCAGCAGAGGCCAGCAGACACAGAAGCAGACAACGACTGTAGTATGGGCCTTGCTGAGTTTGCATTGCGGCGAGAAATGCTTCCTTGTGAATGATATGGAGGATGTTGTGTTGATATTTCCAATATAGATCTAGGAGATATTGTTGCATCGCCCAAGGCACGTCTTTCTCAAGGTCCGCTCCAAATTTGGAAACGTCACTGCAATATTTGAAGATCGACGTGACGCTCTCAGTTAGATGAAGGCTAGAGGTTGGTCCAAAATATCGTAGTTGGCCGTCGTCCTTGCTGTTGAGTCGTCCTTGAGCCTCACATAACCGGCTGATAAGGCTCTCGCCTGGCTCTGACTCTGGTGTGCCTTTGCTGCGCCTTTCTCCAACGGCGCTGGAGTCATCCGTAATCAATGTGGGTGAACTCAAGGAGTCGGAAGCTTGGGGCTGCAGTAGTGGCTGTGGTTGAGACTGCCCTTGCATTTGTAATGGTGAGCCGGATGCAACAGTGGGCCAATGCGCCGTTTGTGACTGCGACTTCGATTGAGTGTATGCTGCTTGCATATTTGCCACAGTGTTTCTCAACTCGGCGATCTGGTCCTCGAGTTGTATAATATAATCCTTTGAATAGCGTCTGCACCATTGGGTCATCTTTAGCCATGTTTCGGTTACGGGCTGATGGAAACAACTTACACTCGTCTTTCATCGCGGTCTGGCAATCTGCACGGGATATCTAACATCCGACATCTTTCACAGGTCCCCCCAACGCGTTCGCACTGTTGCCGGTGTTGGGACTACAGCATTCACAGACTTCAGAATTCGTGAACTGACCTTGATTTTTCTCGGCCGGCAGTTGAGACATGCTAAGGTCTTAGAGCTTCGCACCTGGGGCTTAGATGCCGACGATAATCGCCGCTTGGGTCCTCCAGATTTTCGCAAGCGAGGGTCGTCTCCATACGGGTTTTCTATGTCGTCTGAGACTGGTTGAGGAGTTGTGAGTGAGTTTTTAGTCGTGTCCTCTAAAGGATCCACCGTCACGGGCGAATAGCTGGTGTCAAGCGGCCTTGCGAGCATGATGAATGGGTCGGCAAGAGCGTCAGGGTGAACTGCTTTCTCAACTTCAGAGTTTGTCAACATCAAAGAGAACAGGAAAATGTGTGCGGGGAGGGATAGAAGAGAAATGTTCTCTCCCGCCCCCCTCAAAATGCTGCATGTCTCCCTCGGCCACTGATCAGCACAAAAATCGCGGAGAAACCGGGGTCGTCTTTCGTGGAGAGGAAGGGCCCATCTGGGTGGGCCCAGCCAATTATCAATTGTCGTCTGGGTGACTCCCGGGAAGTGGGACCCGGCCACAAGGCCGAGACACTTCAGGGGCCTGCATCCAGACCCACTCCCTTTTAATGAGCTCCTGGTTGTCGCCCTGTCCAGTCGTCGCTGGGATCATGCATTCTTTCTGTCTTCAGCGGTGATAAGAGCTACTTTCTATCAGGTGATAGACAAGGAAAAGACGACATAGGTACAGCACGCGCAAGGGACATGTTGTTCGGCAGATGTCGCGGATGAACGGGAACGTCGTATCTCACGGAGATCAATCACCGAGCACCTCAAACCCTGCTAACCAAACTTGATCAGCTATTGTCCACACCCAATGATGACTCCTTCAAGCAGGGCGTGATGAGATAACCTGGAATGGCGCGACCAATGCCTCTAGCTATGGCTGCCCTGCACGAGTTAAGACTCCATGTCATCAGAGAAGGATCTGGAAGGATGAAGCTATGAATAAGTCCCCTCATGCAGGCATTGTTCCGATCGCTCTCATCATGTGTCTCCATTCACCGTTTTCGATCGGTCTAAAGTCTCGTTCGCCATGGGTGGTGTGCCACCCCAATCTTTCATCCATGCATTCAACATGACCTCGATGAGGCCACTTTTGATCACATCGGGGGCTGTAGCCATGCTTCTGCTATCCGCCTGCGCCTTGCGCGTGTCAAATTCCAGACCGCCGTCGTGTCTCTGTTCCTTGCTGCCGTATGACTTTTGCCAGAAATCAATCAATTTGATCGCTGGGCAGTGTAAGCTTGCCGCTTCCACCCCCTGTGTTGCGCTGTAGTTTTTCAGGCTCGCAATCCACTGCTCAAAGGCCACAGTCTCGAATTTGAGCCCTGCACCTTCGAGTGCCGGCAATAGATCCGTCGTCCAGGAGAAAGCGAGCCTGTTGCACATGTTGTAGACTAGCATTTGCGACTGTTGACGTTTCGGCATTGTAGCAATCTCAACAATGGCTTTTGCCAGAGTATCAACCGGGATCCACGAACACTTCTAATTTCACGCAATGTCAGAAACAGAGCGTGCCTAGTTACCTTTGACTTGAAATCACTTACCATGTCCAAGGAGGGTAGGCTCCCTATACTGAGGGCAGAGCGAATCATCAGCGGGACAGCTTCGCCCTGGTTCCAAAACCCATGCTTTGTGTCTCCCACAATCTGACCAATTCGCAAATTGCATGCCAAAGCCCCAAAGTCTTCTACTGCCCTTTGCACAATATACTCGGCAACAAGCTTCGACTGGGTGTATCCGTTGCTCATCCCTTGTCGAAAGTCCATGATGGGCTCTTCTGCGATCCGCTTTTGGCCTCGCGTGCTTAGTGCAACACCCATTGAGGAACAAAACATCATGCGAGCAGGGTGGGGCAATCGCACATCCAAAGAAAGTTGGATCAACCTCTGGAGCTCATTGATATGAGGCCGAAACGATGCCAGGGACAGGTGAAAGTTGACGGGCCATGCAGCATGAATGATAAGGGTCAGACTGTCAAGGAGTGATTCTCTTGTGGCACTTTCCTGGCCTAACCAAAGATTCCCTGCCTTGCTGGTGATAAGCTTGACCTTTTCTGCGAAGTTCGGTGGCATGAGGAATCGCCTGCTGAGAGACTCTTTCAGTCGCTTGGCAGCATCCTGACCCCTCACTGGGCAATAAATTACTGCAACATCATCCCGTTCAATCAGAAGAGCAAGGATGTGAGCACCTAGTGAGCCTGTAGCACCTGTGAGAAGCTAGATCAATTATCAGCATTTGCAGGCAAAAACCGTGAAATAATACGCTTTCTTACGACTGTTTCTCGGCTGGAGCAGACGTCCCCCGAGCCCCTATGTAGACGAAACTCCCCATACTCTTCAACCATGGAAGCCATTTCATCAATAATGGTCTCTGGGTGAGACAAAGCAGCAGCAGAGCTCTTGTTTCCGCGGCCACTAGACATCAACCGCGCGGCGAGGCGCTTGATGGTGCCATATTGGAATATTTCCTCCACAGATAGCGTGATGTGCAGATCCAGCACGGGGTCTTGAGCAATAGCATTCCGGAGTCTAAGCGCGAGTAGACTATCCATACCGGCAGAGTGAAAATCATCCTCGATGCTCGAGACTAGGATTCCTTGCTGTTGAACCCGCTTGAGAAGGTGGCTTCGTAGCTGGCTACCGTCAAGCAGCAATTCGTGTCGCGGATATTCCCCGTTCCGGAGTCCCTTGGTCTGGTCTGCGCTTGTTGATTGAAGCAGGCTTTCAACCATCAGTCGTAAGTCTCGTTTGAGCACCTTTCCAGAACTAGTTTTCGGCCAGTCCTCAATTCCAAGCTCATCTAAACTGATCACTTGTTCTATCGCATATGCAGGGCCCATTTTTTCCAGAACACATCTCTGAATGCTGATGGCAGCGTCTCTGTCTCCTAGATGTTTGATGACAGCAATAGGAACCTCTCCAGCAATTTCGTCAGGGATTCCAATCACCTGAGACTAGTGATATTATTACTATGAGAACTTCAATCCACAAGATTAGTCCAATCACTTACATCTATCCCCGTACTTTCGGATATTACGGCTTCCACCGCTGTAGAGGCTATATTCATGCCACCCCTGATGATCATGTCTGCGTCACAACAGATGAGCTCCAAGTCGCGTCGAGCAGCCAATTTGCTCATGTGGAACTTACCTTTATACCTTCCCACGATTGCAATCCTTCCGTTCGCCAACATTGTCGCTTGATCGCCACACCTGTACCACGTTTCCCCGTCTGCCGTGAAAAAGTTATCTTTACCTTGGTCACCCAAATAGCTCTCGATTTTCTGCAAGCCGCCTTGGATTATCTCACCGGGAGTTCCTCTGGGGAGAGGTTCGATCCCATCGGGTGCACAGATCCTGATCTTGCTACCTGGATTGGCATAACCCGCATAAATTGGATCATCCAGACTAGCCGGGACGCAATCTAAAGTCTCCGAGCAAACTGAAGTACCCTCCGTCATGCCAAAGAAGGGACTGAAGCGCTTGCATTTCAAGAACAAAAATGCTTTTTCGACATGGGACCGTAATATTTTGCTCCCACCTACAATAACATGGTCAACACCTCTGACGGAAGGCTCACTTAGTAATGGAGACGATGACAACAAATCTATCATGGAGGGTACGGCGAGAACGTCGGTGTACTCTCCTGCTTGAATTGCCGTGGCGATAGACGGGACATCAAAATTGTAATTGACGTGTGTGACGCTCCCTCCAGGTAGGAGATATGCGAGTGTCCACGAGCTGCCGACAATCGAGTTCATGGGAAGAATCTGGAGCCACCGGCGTCTTGAATCCAGTTTGAATGCTTCTCCCCAAGATCTGATGTTGCAAGTGAGCGATTTGTTGGTATGCGGCGCTGCCTTGGGGAGCGCTGTTGTGCCTGATGTGAACCAGATGAAGACAATGTCATCGACATGACGAGGAAGTTTGTCGATGGCTCGCTGTGTGTCTTCGAAGGTTTCGTCCTCGGCCGCACTCGACGCAAGTTCATTCAGTGAAACGTAAGAATTGATCGTAGACATTGGTCCCACCACGGCCTTCACCTGCATATCCCGCATCAAATCAGGTACAGTTTGTTCGAGTCTCTCGGCGATTGAGTCGTCCTCCACAATGATAGCTCTAGCGCCCGACAATGTCAGCATGTGTCTGATCTCCTTTGCATTTTGCGGTGCTCTCAGGTTGAGCGGTGTGAATGGACATTTCATTTTGACTGCTGCACGCAAAAGCATGTGAAATTCTACTCTTCCACTGAGCATTACGGCAATCGTTGCCCCAGGACTCAGTCCCTTCTTCATCAATGCATGAGCGACAAGATCGGCGCCGTACTGAAGCTGGGAGTGGGTCCATTGTAGATACGGAAGCCTCTCCGCAGCATTGATTCTGGAGCTGTTGTAGCCGTTTACTGCCGGGAAAAGGTCCACAGGTTGGTGTTTACACACCATCGCCACCTTGTCTCCATGCTCGGTGATTGATGAAGTAATCAGATCGTGAAGAATGGGAATGGGAATGTCGAGGTGCGGTCCTTCCGCCACGGAGACCTTGTCGGTCAACATGTTGTTGCCTGTCAAATCGAATCCACAAAATTCCCCAGCGCGAGAGATAAAAGAAGATTATGAAGTTTTGTATGATCACATATAAGAGGTAGATTACTGAGCAGACTGCGGGGCTCTGGGACCGGCGAATGTTCACCGTTCGAGGCTCAGAGTCGGGGAAGAGGAAATGACTTCGAAGCCGGCCTATTAAGATCTGTTTTCCATGCCAGACAACTACCCTGCTACTAAGGGAGAGTCTCGGCAACCTAGCGCGAAGGTTTGGAATTTCAAATAGTCTGGATGTACCTCGCAATGGTAAAAAATCTGTGAGAAACGGAAGCTTTCTAGAAAGGAGCCAGGTGAAGATCTACAAGAAGTCGCCGGCACGGAACATGTGTCTATCTCAAAACACCACCGCCATTCTTGACTTGGACTTGCCGCTTTTCATCAGCTCCATCATCTCGTTGATTTGTTCAAGCTTGTACAGCTCGACTTTCGGCTTGATGTTATGCTTTGAAATGAACTCGACTGCCCGTGGCATCTGTTGTGGAGGACCCGTACTTTCACTTCTGATTTGATATAGCTTCCTCATCAACTCTAAAGCAGAGAATTGAAGCGGTTTCGAGGGAAGTCCGATCACCATCAGAATACCACCAAGGCGCAGGACTTTGGTCGCGCTATCGTAGGCGGCCTGGGCAGCGCTGAAGACTACAGCAGCGTCCGCGCCTCCGCCAGTAGCATCCCTTATTCTCTTTTCGAAGTCGGCATCTCTGCTGTTGACCGTGATATCTGTCCCATTCTCCTTTGCTGCCGTAAGCACCTCATCGTTGATATCGAGACCCACGACGTTCAAGCCCATGGCTTTGGCGAACCGGATGCCCATCTGTCCAAGACCCCCGCAACCCACGATAACAATCCATTGACCAGGCTTAAGACCACAGGAATCGACTCCGTGAAAAGCTGTCGCCCCATTGTCAGTACAAATGACAATTCTGAAGACTATGGAAAGCAAATGCGAGTTACCTGTAATACCAGCGCAGAAATATGGTGCCGAGGTCTCCATCGGAAGATTTTCAGGGAGAATAATGGCGTTACGATAATCCACAGCGGCATACTCTGCAAAGAAACCGTCGGACTGGAAACCCTGAAGTCTGGCGGTGCCTAGCGTACAGTTGAGATTGTGCACCATGCATCCTTCGCACTCGACTATGATAACGTTAGCAAGCTGTGTTGTACGATTGAGCGACAGAATAGGCAAGCCCAGTCAACTCACAGCAGACTCCTTTAATATAGAGAAACCCAATGCGGTCCCCAGGCTTGAAACCCTTCACATTGGCACCCAGCTTATCTACATAGCCTACGCCCTCGTGGCCCATCACTACTGGCTCCGTAGCAGGAATTGAGCCATCAAACAACATCAGATCCGAGTGACACAAGCTGGCGGAGGCGACTTTGACCAGTATCTCATTGTCATTGATGCTCGGAATTGGGATCTCGTCTATCGTGCACTTATTCGTCTCCTGGTGGATGTTAGTACTGATCTTTGACGGCGGAGACTGACAGACAGGATGATAACGAGCCGCCTTCATCGTCAAGGTAGCCATCTTCAACACGAATCTCCGATTAAGATAGTAACCGGTCCTACTAGCTAAAGAAATTGGAAGAATAGAATATTAATGAGCTCTTTGGCTCAGCCAACGGGTTAAGATCACCTGTAGGTTTCGAGCATATATCAACAAACAGAGACACGGCCTCTGGGGATGGAATTCAGGTGGTTGCGCAGCAGTGATTGAGAAGAGAACTCAGCTCAAATAGTTGTGAGAGCCTTCTTCAGAGCCCGTTGATATTCTCGATCTCGATTGTGGCTCAGACGGTGAATATTACCGGGCCATGAACAGGAGCAAGCAACAATGCTCGCATCCGCACAGCCGGTATTTGATCTCCGTGTTATGCGGGGTAAATCTCCACACACGAGGCTCGAAGCATGAGGGGCTGAGAAGACGGAGAGCAAATACGAGTACAAGTATCACTCTCTAGATCGGGCATGTTGGCCTCGGTTCTTCCAGAAAATCCCGTTATTCGGCAGGGGGAAACCTTGGGCAGATCGCTTTGATTAGCTGTAACTTCTCGGGCAGCCACAAGCCAACCCATCACCCTGCCGCTGAAGATTGACCCTCATATGTTCCCGATGCATTGCTAGCAACGGTCAAAGCATACAGAATCCTGCGGGATAATTGTACTAGTATGTTACAATCAAGACAGGTGGGAGTACGTGGCTGTCAGACTAGCAAATTTGAAGGGCCAAAGGGTTGTTACAGTCGCATGGACAGGAGAAGGAGCCTTGATGTGCAAATGTCTGCCTTGCTGAAGAGCCCAAGAGACAAAAACGGTCCCTGCAGGCTGCAGGAGGAAAAGCACTATGCCTCGCGAAAGACACGGGCCGAGACGCGGATGGCCGGGTTCAAGAGTGGTTTGCCGACTGCGATCTGGGCAGCTTATCAATTTTGACTCGCACACCGACTATTATTTTCAAGAAAAGCTCTCCTTCGCCGCTATGGAGCCCATGCAACATATTCTAGCCTTAGGTTGCCTGGGGCCATTCGACAGAGAAAGGCCAGGTTATTTTTAATGGTTTATTAACTGTCGCGGAAACTGCAGTCTGGCAACTCGAGCAACTGCTGGAGGTTTCTTGCGCGGCATTCATTTGCCGCTCGATCCTGGTGCTGGCGTTGGCGCGTGGCTGAACGGAACCTAGACTAAGATCCAACCGGGGCGAGTAAGAGTGGATCCGGGTATGTGAACTACTTCCTGTATCTTGCTTCTCCCAGCATCGCGCTCTGCAGGTGAAGCCATCCATGCGTGCGTCCGAATCTGGGCTATCTTTCGTCTTTCTCTGGTTTCTATCACACGCTTGCTGCCAGACTAGCAGTAGAGTCACGTCCTGGCCAGGCAGATGGAGATTAGAGTGCGATATTTCCTCTCCCGGACAGTGAGGTTGTGGAGGAATCGCACTGGGAGTTAAAGCTGCGCATATATTAACTTATCCTTCCATCTACTCCGTGGTGCATATATAGCCTCTACGAGATCAACATACTGCGGTTGAATCTTTTCTCAGGCTTTGAGGAAATGGCTCCCACCGACCATAGGGCTAAGGCCACTCGATACAATTTTGCGGTAGCCTTCTACGTGGCCCTGGGTTCTTTTACATATGGCTTCCACTCCGCTATCATCGGGTCAGTGATTGGGATGCCATCATTCTATAGCTACTTCGACTTTGTAGCAACCAGTTCCTACGGTGGCTCCATCATTGGTGCTTGTAATGGGCTCTACGCCGGCGCCGGCGTCTTGGGCTGTTGGGCTGTCTTTTGGTTTGCAGACAAATTTGGCCGCAAAATTGCAATTCAGATCATTGCGGCAATTTGCATTATATCAGCAGCCATCCAAGCTGGTTCTGTGCATATTGCCATGTTCCTTGTGGGAAGAATGCTGAATGGTTTCGGCGTGGGAATGATCAACTGTGCCATCCCCACATACATATCTGAAATCTCCCCTGCTGCTCAGAGAGGCCTCGTTGTGGGCTCTCACGGTTTTATCATCTGCTGCTCCTATGTACGCCAAATATCTCAGATCTTGGACTCCACAGACACTTATGGACACCTACGCTATGGCCGGCTGGGCTGAATTTGGAATCTACTACGCGAATAACCCTACCATCCAGTGGCGACTTTTAGTTGCACTTCAAATTGTCGCTCCCTTACTACTACTCATTGGCAGTCCACTGATTCCCGAATCTCCACGATGGTTGATTGAGAATGGACGAGGACAAGAAAGTATGGCTGCACCTAAAGATTGGTTGAACCTACTAAGAGAGATGAACAGGTTTAGAAATTCTCATCAGGCTTCACAAGAACAAGCTGGATCCCGATGACATTGGAGCAAGAGAGGAATTTGTCCAAATTCAGAGACAACTAGCACTTGAGCATTCGAACAAAGTACCAGGCCTCTTCAAGACGTTCACGATTCCATCATACAGGAAACGCCTGTTCTACGGATTTTTCCTCCAAGCCATGTGTCAAAGCATGGGCGTTCTTGTTATATCTAACTATATGGTGAGAATCATTCAATGGCAGTTTCGACCGCACTAATTAACCTGCTTTGAAGGTAACAACGCTGGAGAACCTTGGGTTGAGTGGTTCTACTCCACTCCTAGTTCTTGCATTCTACAATTCTTGGGCAGCCGTGCTGAATTACATCAATGCCCGCAACTTGGACCGCTTTGGGCGCGTCAGAATCGTGACCACTGCTGTGGTGAGTGGGTTGAAGGCTAATATTACCATGATACTCTAACCTTGATAGGCTGGAGCTATTTTGTGTGTCTGCATTGTTACAGCCCTCGTTGCTAACTACGGAGGTCCAACAAACACCAACAAGGCTGGCTCTGGTGCTGCTGTGGCTTTTATCTTCTTATTCGTCACATGTTACGGGCTGGGTGTCGACGTCACCAGCTATGTCTACTGTGCTGAAATATTCCCAACTCATATGCGTACGCGAGGAGTAGGTTTCTCCGTCGGTGGGCTATTTTTGATGACAACAGGTAAGTGCAATAGCCCGAGACCACATTCTTCATGGCGCGACTCTAACATGCCATGATAGTCTACACGACTGCTGCTGGTCCGGCCTTCAACCATATCGGATGGAGATTCTATTTGGTCTTCATCATTGTGACATCTCTGATGCTGCCGTTTGTCATCCTATACTTCCCAGAAACCAAAGGTCTCAGTCTCGAGGAGATAGATGTGCTCTTTGGGGACGAAGTGGCGCTTGACTTAACCCATTTGTCAGAGGAAGAAAGAGCCGCTTTCGACAAGAATATCACGGAGGGTCTCAACGTTACGTACAGAGACATGGAAAAGGGTGCATTGCTGAAAACCGAGAGCATTCAAGTGATTGATGGTTCGGAGGAGGAGGGTAGTGTTAAAAAGCCGTAACGATCTCTTCTGTTTACAGATGACCGAGATCAAAAACAACCTTGAGTACGCAGTAATCATTGGCCCAGAAATAAAGCTCCAGCCTATCAATATCGGTATATGACGATGGATCTTCTAAAGTGCGTGTTAATGCGACTGCAGTACCTAGGAGGCTTGTGGACGGAATAATTTGAATACTTCTTGCAAGAGAAATGTAGTCTTGTCTCTCGCAGGGGAGGCAAAAGCGGAGTAGGAAGTGGAATGGGATCATGAGAAAGATGCCAAGTCGCATTTCTTCTTATCATCCAAAGGGTCTGGGATTAAACTGTTGCATTTATGGCTTTCGAGCAGTCGATCCGTCCAAATATTCTCCCAGTTGGGCAGCTGTCATTTGTACACATTGCCCATGTTACAGAGACAATCCAACGACTTCTCGACGTCGATCTATGTCAGAACTCAGAAGGCACTACTGCGCAATGCCTATAGCACATCCTAGTCAAAAAACGTGCTACGGAATCATCTTTGCTTTTCGCATCCTATCGAAAGTTAAACCCCACGTCTCCATGACTGAACTCCTTTCATCAAACCCCGCATGTTGGATCTTGGTCAAGTCGTAGTGTCGATCGAAATCGGCGAGGGTCAGGTGGAGGATTTCAAATCCTGGCATGGTTATTCCTGACTGAGCGATATCCGTCCGCAGGTGGTATTTCTCTTCCAGGGCTTTCCATTCCGGGAGATTGTTGTTGATATATGCTCGAACTTCTCTAGATCGATCATCAGGAGGAGCCGATTTCAGCCCGAAATACTCGCAAAGCTGTGGCCATTTCTGCTCCCAGGTCTCATACTGGGGAGATGACGCCACATTGAAGGTCTCTCCGTTGCCGCTCGCATCGGGGTGCAAAGAAAGAAATATTGTTTGCTTGGCAATCATGTCGCTGCCGGCCTCGTTATGTTTTGCTCTCCAGCTTTTCATGGTCCCTGGAAAGGGGATTACACTACCGGCGCCGTTAATTTCCTTCCAGAGGGAGAAGTAAATGCCCAGAGAAGCCGCCAAGGAGTAAGCAGAATGGTTTGGAGCGAAACCAACAATGATATCTGGTCGCGTTTCGCACCATGTCCATGACTTTCCATTGGAATATTCGCTCAACCAATCAAGCTGAGCGTGGTAAAAGAGCTGGTCACTATACGGTGGCTTAAGTCGAGGCAAAGACTCCTTCAGAGGGACAGGAAAGTAATGGTCTTCTTGAAGAAGAAACCCGTACATCTGTGGAAGGGTTAATCTTGGACCTGGAGTTAAGCCAACCACTTACCTTTGCGCCGGTTTGGAAGGCGACAAACTCTAAAACTGGAGAGAGCTCATCCACAGCTATGATCGACCGAAAGAGCATATCAACAGCATCCTTTTTCTCCTGTTCAAAGTTTGGATTCGCTTTGTAGGCTAGATGGGAGTGAGATTTGAGTCGATCACTTCGAAAGATCCCGAACACGATAATGAACTTACCATAATAGAAAACATGCGTGACCGTTTCAATCCCTGGGATTTTGTTTCTCATAGACTCCTCGAATGTTTTCTGCTCTTCCTTCAGCAGATTGAGGCCGGAAACAATCTGGAGCTTATTTGTTCTCGGCCACAGTGAGGCCTCAATATCGAGAGGCCTGTTCGTCAAGGCGGTAACCCTGCTCCATGTTCCTGCTTCTGGATAATCCTGTACCAATTGATTCACAACTGCCCAGCCAGAGACGCCAGAGGCCCCGAATACCAGAGCATGTCTATTGAGTGGAGCCATTTGCGATATAGCGCATGCCTGTTCCGTCAGCTGTCACTTTCCTGGCAATGAGCATGTGGTTTGCTGAAATACTTGCTCTTTGCCATTGTTAATATTACTTCTTGGGAGTGGGAAATGATGGCCGAACGAAAACATTGCGGGGATCATTCGAGGCAGAAGCACCGGAGGGTTGTCGCGAGTGGAACACCACCGGACTTCTTTCGTTTGGTTTGGCCTCCGGCATTCGAACTCCTGTGGTTTATGTGCAGATGACCGAACGAAAGTCAATTAGAACTTCCCAAGGCAGCCGGTAATTGCACCTCCGACCGAGATTAGGTACTGGTGGCTCCTTAATTAATTAGTTGGTTGCATTTCTGCCTCCAACGAAAAGCATCTCCATTTCGGTGGCCCCAAGTTGCCTAAGTTACCCACGCACCTCCAAGAGGAGTTGGGGGACCGAAGCCTGTAGACTCCAGAACTATACCTAGACATCTTTCACAGTGTATTGTGCGCCATACTGAAAGCGTTTCTACTCCTTTATGTCTCCAAATGTCTTCACAAGTTTGAACCCCCGGACACTCACTGCTTTCGCATTTCCAATAATCCGATGAGTATTTGGGCTCGCATCCGCTTCTCTGAGCTCGGGGCCGTCCAATTCGTCTAGCGTCTCGAATTCATGGACTGCCATGAATCTGGGAACAGCTGACAGGTCAACGTCGTTCGAAGATTCCAGCTGGTAGCGCTGCGACCGACGATATCCCGGAACTCTTGAAAGCATATACAAGTGTTCATCCCGGTAAAAAGTGTTGTAGTCGTCATCGTCCGGAGGCTCCATTTGGACATTAAGAATGAAAGGCGCCGGCGCTTAGAACCCATCGAAAGCGCGGTGCAAATGATGTCAGCGAAGGCGCGAGACTCTTGGATGCTGTCAAGGAAAGTCAACAAGTACAACTTACTGTGCCCAAGCCCCTTTGGGTCGAAGTCCTGAATAAGCTTGTATACCCTTGAATCCCACACGCCACAAGACTTCGGGGATTTCCCTGAAAGCATCTCTCCAGCTTGGCCGATGTTCTGTAAGTGTTGGCTTCTCGCTAATGTGGGATCCTCGACCTGGCACATGGCAAGGAATGTTTTTTCTGTCGGCGGCTCGATGTCGGTATGCGTAACTTTTACGCTATGGAGAGTCGTCTGGTCGACCGCCTTTGGTGTTTTTGTAGCAAGCGGATAGTCGTCGAAGGCCTCGTACAAACCTGCCCTTGTGACCGCCTTTG
The DNA here is from genome assembly GCF_000585535.1 of Cladophialophora psammophila CBS 110553. NCBI lineage: Eukaryota > Fungi > Ascomycota > Eurotiomycetes > Chaetothyriales > Herpotrichiellaceae > Cladophialophora > Cladophialophora psammophila. The sequence continues at coordinate 2,033,431 of NW_006912924.1, forward strand.
CGTTGACCAAGTCGGGTAAGTTTTCTGAACAGTACCACTTCTCCCAACTCTCGCGGTCGACTTCCACCGGCTCTGACAACACACGCAACAGATACGAAGAAGCCGCCATTTGGAGGTAGTTGTCAATATTTTATTCGAGTCGTCAGAGAAAGCAGTTGCTTCTTCTGTGTGCGACACATGTGGCCACAGACTGATGAATGGGCCATGACTCTCGGCGGGCACATGGCTTCTTTAGAAGAACAAATGGACTTCAAAACCCGCAACCTAGAAGAGAGCCACACAGAAAAGTGGAATCGGGAGTTTAGACTCCGAACCTCTATCAAACTAAATGGAAGCCACCCTTCTTGTCGGCTCCCGAGCTCGGCTGCCCAGGTTGTTTTCCGGTTGATGATTGATGAAAACATTGTCGCAGATTTAAGGGCTGAAAGCTTTGGGATAGTTTCGGAAAGGCCAGTGTGACTTTGATTGCAAGGAGTTCATGAACTGATGGCTACAAAGGTCAGGGACCAAGGTCGAGTGACCTGCGAAGCACGAACAGGAAGGTCTGTTTCTTCCCTTCCAGAAGTCCAGGAACATGATTCCCAGGCATCTTGCAGCAAAATTAAAGGACGGTTAGACGTACAGTATTTATTTATAGACGTTGTAGCTGCTCCAAGGTGTAAGTGACAGAAATTCATTCAATACATGCATGTCACGGGATGAGGTGCAGAATTTCTAGTTTGGCCGCAGAGCCCATCAGCCCGCACTTCCACTTGCCGGGCCACAACGTCACTACACTGTCGCATGCCTCGATTTCCACCTTCTCTTGAACGAAACACCGCAAAGGACCAGCCTCCATTACAACCGTAGTCGAGATGCATCGCACAATTCTCCTGTGCTCTCTCTTCTCATCAATCTCCCTCGCTGCCGCTCTCTCACCATTGAATTTCTGGGGCGGCAACACCCCATCACCCTCGAATACTCTGGTGATCCACCTGAATCAAGACCAAACTGCAATGAACCCGGGGCCCGTTCAAGGCGGCGCCGAGCCTGGGCAATTTGGCGACAATGTTGGCGACAATGTTGGCGACAATACCCTTTCCATCTCTGATATCCTCCCGCAAACCCGCAAGATCAATATCTTTGCCTCCCTGACACGCGACATCTCCACCGTCACCTCCCGCCTAGAATCCACCAAGCCAGAAGACAATACAACACTCCTGGCTCCATTGAACGCTGCGATGCAAGCTCTTCCTCGCAAACCATGGGAAGATCGACCGGGCGATGATTCAGGTGTGGATGCCGGAAGGGACGAAGATAAAGCAGCCCGAAATCTGCAGAGATTCGTCGAAGAGCATGTTGTTCCCGTGAGTCCGTGGGAGCAGGGCAAAGCGAATAAAATCAAGACACTAGGTGGGCAGGAATTGTGGTGGGAGGAAAATGATGAAGGGGACAGGGTTATCAACCCAGGCAATTTGATCGTCGACGGTGTTGTAGGAAGAGTGGGCAATGGGGAGATTTGGGCGGTCAAGGGGGTAGTCAATTATGCATGAATAAGCATAGAATTCCTGATGAGAGCACGAGAGAAGCTGGGTTTACGAAATTACATCAGGGTTACCAGGACGAGTAATTGTACAATTAGGCATCTGATCGGTGCTGGACGATAAACTTAACACCGTCCTTGGGGGAACATTAAGGCCGGATTTGACGAGACGACCTATACAGACGAATTACTTGACTTTTCTCTCCACAACAACCGATGAATCCCTCAGAACGTGTTGAGTTTCTTCGACCTCTGAATGATGCTCGAAAAAATACGTCGAGCAACCCGCTCTCCAATATCAATTTCCAAAAACACCACAGGTAGCAGACTCCAAAACAAGCAGCACCAATGCACGCGTTCACCACCACCCATAAATCAGGCTTATCTTCAGGTGGGGTTGTAAATGCCGCCAGAAGATGCCAGAATGCCATGACAATGTAAGTCTGAAAATGTAAAATTTTGGTGGGTGTTGCCAAATCATCGGGTGCCTGTGGTCGGCCGGTGACATTCTCGTGATCAGGGTCGTAGTAGGCGCTTACGCTGGTCGGTGGCAGCCCCAGCAGGTAGCACCACAGAAGCGATACCACGACATATGGGATCGTGAGGCCGTCCCTCTTCAAGAGCGGGAACATCGTCCACACGCCCAGTGCATTTGCCCACCCAATCCACGCCCGATATTCTTTGCTGAGGCCTTGTTTGCTCCCGAGGAGCAACGTCATTGGGAGCAACGGGAGCAGCACCGACTTTTCGTGGACCTGAAACGAGAAGAGAAAAAACCCCCATGCCGATGTAGCTAGCGCATAAGGGAGCAGCGTCTTCTTCGGCACTACCCCAATGACCAACATCGGTCCTAGGATAGATCCGAGAGTGGCAAGAGCGGAAATGCGAGAGAGGTCGACAACCCCCTGTAGCCTGCGGAGTTTGTAGAAAGTGTTGGTGAAGCACCAGAAGTTGGCCACCTTGTCTTCGAACAAGCCGCGGGCGAAGGGAAAGATTCGGTGGACGGCCTGGCTAAGCTGAAGAGCAATCATTTCCGCGGGAACGTTAGGGTCGAGAATTATTCTTTTGTCAGAAAGGAACGGCGGCGGAGGCATCTCAGAGAAGGGGATCTGCTGATAGATGTCGTAAATTGATCCCACAAGCAATGGAGCAAATAAGACCGCGAATGCGAGGGCTGTGATGAGGGAGATTGAAATGAGTCTCCCAAGGCGGATTTGCGGAGTCAGGCAAGAACCAAGCAGGTAGGCGAAGATGACAGGCGAATAGTATAGGGCCATCTGCTTGAATCCAAGCGCGGCGACGAAAAAAATGCAGGACCACAAGAGTCGACCGGCATATATGCTTGACAAAGCTGCGACAACCAAGCCAAGCATGACGGTATTGTATTGGAAATGGCCGTGGTCGATGAGAATGTTCGCTGGCTGCATGAGAATCGCCACAAGGGCAATGGATGCTGAGGTTGTCCCGGTGCCATGGATCCTGCTAAAGTGCCGAAGGAATATGATCAAGGCTGGGACATATACGAGGTATTCCGAGAGGATGACAGTGGCCCGCATGAACACTTTGAGATCTGGTTCCTCCATGCCCCGAGATTTCTCGAGCTCAAACCAGGTTGGATTGAATAGAGATCCCCTTGCTCTCCGTCAGCTCTCGGATTCCCTTCCGCGTTGGGGGAGCTTACACTTCGCCGCACAGCCAGCTGTGATAAACTGTCAAAGGAGGATAGTCCAGTCCCCAGTAGGGAAGGTCATAGAAATACCATTTCGATACTGGCAAATGGATTGTAATCTCCATCCAATGTCGCTGAGCCTCGAAATCTCCATGCATTGGAGGAGTCCTGTAGCCCGAGTGGTCCCAAAGCCCTACGCCCCATCTGAAGAGGCCAACAATCATCAAAATCAGTGGCAGCAGAATCCATTGAGATGTTGTGCCCCGAGCTGGCCACAGAAAAGCCACCAGGGGGAATTCAGGGGTGATGGCATTGCCGTCGTCAGGGTCGAGTTTGACAATGTCAGTGATGGTGTTCTTTCGGATCAGAGCAGGAGGCTGTTTTCGCTTTTTCCGGGGCCTGTGTGAATTTGATAGGTTCGACATGGTGTGGGAAAGACAGACGAGCGGCTGGGTGGCTAAATGAAAATCGCAAGAGCTGGTTCGGTTCAGGTCGGTACTCACTGTGAAGATGCAGGTTTCCAGTGGTTCCCAATGTGGATTAAATGCCCAGACCCAGCCTCTCTGTTAGTTGATAAGATAAGGTTTGTCAGGTGGAGAAATGGAGAAAATTTTGGCTTCAAGAAAAAGTAGGTGAAAGCCCATCCTTCTTGTTTCCTTCTTCATCTCGCACTGCTGGCTTTCTGCTGCACCCGTTATCGAATTTCACCATCGTGGGCATATTTTCGAGGGTATCATTACCTTGAGGTCTATCGAGGGCTCTGTGGGTCTGTTGCTACTGAGGGTTGTCTTGAAGACTCTTTGCAGGTTCCTGCTTGTCTCATCCTGCTGGTGAGTTCTGCTCAAGTTCATCTGTGGTGTTGCGCGTTCAGCAGAAATTCACGTTTCTGCCGGTCTCTTGCAAAAGCAAGTGACTAATTGAGGCCGGGGGCTTTTAATTCCACCTTGTGGATTGAGGGTTTTGCCGCACGCACATAAAACTTCTTTTCGTGGTTCTGCCGGAGAGAAAATTTCAACTCCAGAGGGTTTCAAGTTTGTCACAATCCGTCTTTTGTTCGTATTCAACTAACTAACCATGTGATTTTATCAGTTCCTGTTCAGTATGTCCAAAGTCAAGTCCAAGGCTGTCCCTACCGGGTCCAAACCCGGTGTCCTGTCGAAAGTCAAGGGCGCAGCCGTGACCAAGCCTTCGCAAAGTGTGAAGGCCAAGAGTAAAGTGATTGCCAAGGAGGTTGCTGCAAAGGAGCAGAAGAAAAACAAGAAAAACAAGAAGATCCCGGTCAAGGAGCCAACTCCCGAACCGGAGTCAAGTTCTGAGGAAAGCTCTGAGAGTGAAGACTCGGCCAGCTCTGAGGAGGATTCCGAGTCTGAAGATGAAGTCAAGACCAACAGTGCCAACGGAGTCAAAGTCCATGGACAAGACGATGCAGAGGAAGATTCAAGCGACGAATCCGACTCTGAAGCATCGGCGGCTGAAGACGTAGCTCCGAAGGCGAACGGTTCTGCCCGCAAGGCCAAGCCGGCGACCGATGCTTCGGAAAGCGAGGAAAGCAGCGAAGAGGAGTCTGACGAAGAGGAGAGCTCTGACGAGTCGGAAAGCGATGAAGAGACTGCAGCCCCCAAAACGACCAAGACAACCAAGGAAAATGGCGTCAAGCCTGTTGGCGCTGGCGCTGCTGCTGAGGACAGCGATGAAGATGCTGAGAGTACCGACGAAAGCAGTGATGAAGATCAGAGCAGCGACGACTCTGATGAGTCCGAGGACAGTGACGAAGAAGAGGCAGAATCGAAGCCTGCCAAGCGCAAGGCTGAGGACGTCGAGACGCCTGCCGCAAAGAAGACAAAGGTCGAAGATGATGACGATTCCAAGGGCTCCATCCTCTTCGTCGGCAACCTCTCCTGGAATGTCGACGAGGAGTGGCTGAAGTCAGAGTTCGAAGAATTTGGTGAGCTCGGAGGCGTTCGTTTGATCACTCAACGTGAAGATGGCAGATCCAAAGGGTAAGTCAGCATCTCTGCTGCGTTTGGTTCTATAGTGACTGATGAGATATAGTTACGGTTACGTCGAATTCGTGAATGCCACCGATGCAGCCAAGGCCCATGCTGCGAAGCAAGGCTACGAGCTTGACGGTCGTGTCATGAACGTCGATTTCGCCAACAAGAAGACCGACGCCGGAGACAAACAGGAGAAACGACGCCAATCTTATGGCGACAAGCTTAGTGAGCCCTCCGATACGTTGTTCTTGGGCAATTTATCTTTCGAGATCACCGAGGATGACGTTTACAACGTATTTGCGCCCTATGGAACACCCACCGGGGTCCGCATCCCCACTGACAAAGAGACCGGCAATGTCAAAGGGTATGGCTACGTCACTTTTGCAACCTTAGATGAGGCCAAGGCTGCGCTCGAAGGCGCACAGGGTTCCTACGTCAAGAACCGCCCCATGCGCGTTGACTACGCTCAACCTCGTCAACAGAATGGTGACACTCCCGCTCGCGGTGGCGGATTCGGTGGGTTTGGCCGTGGTGGCCGTGGAGGTACTCGCGGAGGCCGTGGCGGCGGTAGAGACTTTGGCGGACGCGGAGGGCGTGGTGGTGCTCGCGGAGGTGCTCGTGGTGGACGAGGCGGCACTACCAATCGTGGAGGATTTGGTGACTTCTCTGGCAAGAGGACCACGTTCTAAGCTGATGACGCCTGAGCAGTGGTGTTTCATCGACTTGGACCGCATATGGATCACTGGATACGGCGTTATGAGTGGGGAGATTTCATTGCCTGTCTGATCCGTGATTGTATCTCGAGCAATTCCTCTTGGACGCTTTACATGGAAATACGACGACGGCGAGGATTCGAAGGTTCATGTCTTCAAAAGTTCAAAATTGCTTTTCTTTCCCTTATGTCTTGCTTGGTCTAATGAGGAATCATGATTCCTTGAACCATTGTGGGAATTAATGAGTATGGGAAATGGAAAAACTCGACTTTCCATTCAGCCTTTCTATTCTAGGAGTTACTCCAAGTCATATTAATGTACCGAGTACCCTACAAGTTAGGGCTGTCTCGCCCCGATGTCGGGGAGCGGGGTACAGAGTATTGAATGACAAGGTCCCACCACGATATAACACTATGACCTTAGAGCGGTGACTGGTGACGGAGGTCGGTGATTGGATTCATCTGACACCAACAATACCAGCCGACACCGCCAGACCACCGCCAGCGTGGCCTGCGCGCGTGATTCCATCTCTTGATCAGCACTTGTGGCTCTGCCTTTTCACCTGATACGTGTCCCGTCAAATCAATGATCAGCCGTCCATTCGGTGCCGCCTTTGCAGGAAACCTGCTCAGTGGCATGTCTCTACTTGGTGCGTTAACTAATCGAGTGCCTGCATTGTGCATTCCGGTTCCAGAATGCCACCATTTCAGGTCTTCCTTGCATACCCAGCACAGGCTGGCTGAACTGACCTGGTCCTTGGCAGGATAAACGACACCCTCAATCCGCGGTACTCGACATTCGGTAGTCTCTCCCTTTCTCCTCTCAACCTCACTCCCATAACTGCTCTCGATCTGGCCACAATCACCGTCAACTTCGAGCCCGGGAAAGGCTGTCCCCCGCCCTCCCAGAAAGGCCCCGTGGCTGATCGTCGCGATCGCGTAATCGCATTCTCCAGGACAGATCCCCTACATACCTTCGTCATCCATCAGCGGTGAGATCTAGCCTAGGATTCTACCAGTTGTTCTGCCACATCGCTTGGCCTCTCCAAGATCTTGACGTCCCTCGTTTTAAGCAATTTCGAGTCAGAGCTTCTTCGCTATTTCTAGGATCTTTAAGAAGTGAACACTCATTTCTGGGATCCGAGAGGGCGCAGCCGAGGGAAGGTACTTCAGCTTCCAATTCGTTAGCCTACATCCCATAAGGCTACAATTTCTCAAGTATGCGACCGTCTCAAGCAGAGCCATTTGGCTCACTTAGAAGTGAGCGAGGAGAACATCGGGCACCCTGGGCTACAGAGTCTCACCCAATGTCGGCGCCCAATGCGAGTATTCGGGGGATACGCTCTGAAGGTAGAATCTGCTTCCAGCGACTACATTCCACCGACGTGCAGAGTTGCTGACCTTTCCTTAGACTCGTGGGTTGAGATCTCGTCACGCGCTTCGTCTGCCTCTTTATCGTCCACGAACAACGATATCATCACCACCGGACTCCAAGTCCGGTCTCAAGATGAGCGCCAATCCCGTCAACTTCAACCTTCTCCACACCTTGCACATCCTCAACTGCGGTCTACGAGCACTGCGGGAAGTAGCCAAGATGAATATGAAGAGAGTGAGAGCGAGAGTGATCGGGTTCTCAGCAGCTCGAACGAAGAGATCTATCAAGGTGACACAGCGGACGATGATGAAACCTCTACCGCTCTAGGTGTTGATAGCTTGGGCAAAGTGTTCACGCCCCAGCCGAATGCATTCTCGCACCCCCCGTCGTCCCATAATCGAACCGTACCAGATCCCTATTTCCCTCAAGGTGCCGCAGTGGCATCTGAGCCGCAGGCTGACCGCACACTCACTCAGCGCGGCTACCAGCGGCAAATGCAGTCGAGGAACCGCCCTGCCTCGTCACCATACCAACCAGACCATGATGCTGCCTTGCGAGCCTCTCTGACGACTCTACTCTCGTGCGCCGCCGCAGTTCGACCTAAAGGCCCTGATGCCAGACCGCCCCCGCAGCGAGCATCGACGCAACCGACAACTCTGCGGCTTGTCCCCGAATCAGCGCTCGAGAATGCGCCTGGACAGAGACGAACTTCCTCACCCACCAAGCAAACGAAGCGAAAGTCGCGCGAATCGAGCAAAGATCGACCCGCCGCCAAGAAAGTCCGAGCTGCCGGCGCTAAAGCAGCAGCAGCAGCAGAGGCGACTGGCGAGGAGCTGATCAGCCCAACGCTCGCTTCGTGGATGATTTCAGCGGGCGTGGTCCTCGTATTCTCGGCCATCAGTTTCAGCGCGGGATATGCTTGGGGACGTGAGGTTGGAAGGATCGAAGGCGAGATGGGTCTCCCTGGTGGAAGTTGTGGACAAGAGTCAATAAGGTCGACCGGAACCGGGTTGAGAAGGTTGAGATGGAGTTCGGCCGCGAGCAGTATACGCGCCTAGTGACGCATATTTTGCGGTTGGCGTTTGGTAAAGCATCATGAGGAGCAAGAGACGACAACGATAGGGACGATGGAAATTAACTGATACTCTGCTAAAGGGGGAACGGGACGAATCGAATGAAATGATACCCCGGCGGAACCAGTCTTCGACACTAGCTCTTTGCATGACTGGACGTGCATGACGTCGCAGGAAGTACACGAGGCATGGAAATATCAAGGCGTTCTTCAGATCGCTGGCGTTGGGGGGGCCGGCAACAGCGCAATCCTGTGTTGAGCGCATATATAGACATTGAACAGCAGGGCAGTTCCGATGACTTGTTGTGTGATTCCTTCTCGACTGGCTGAATGGTGTCTCAGGACGGTCACAATTTGATGATGTCTTAAATTCTAAGTCCATTGACAGCGTATGATACAAACTAACAACCCATTTTAAACCCCCTTAAGGTCTACATTGACTTTAAGAAATTGCTCTCTCTAATACTCCTCCGTCTCGCCGCCCTCGCGCTCTTGGTAATCTCTTGCCGACGTTGTAAACTCGTCACGGCGTCGTCGCCAGGGCCGGTCAGATCTTTGCTTTGTTCGTGAGCGGGGATTTCTTTGGGTAGGTCTTTCAGGAGACGTTCCTGTTTCTTTTCGTATCGCATGCGTTGCTTTTTGGTCATTGCTTAGATAGTGTTAATAGGTGCTATTTTTGCGAGAATGCTGTACGCATGGAAGGAACGACAGTACCTGATAAATCGACCTTTTCTGCATCGGTTCCAAGTCTAGTCTGATCCAATAAACCCCACAGCCACTCGGGATACTCATCGTCCTCCAATGCCAGGACTTTTGGCTTTGCTTTTGTGTAGCCGAGTCCCCGGAGCTCCTTGCCTCCCGGTACCGAGCTCTTTGGCCTCGCAGACCCTTTCGAGTCCTTGGTCGAGGTTGGTCCAGTCGTCGTCGCGGTCGAGGTCGAGGGAGTGTGCGGTTCGGACAGAGGTTGGGAGATTTCCGATGTGTTTGACGACTGGGTCGGATTAGGTGCGCTTATAGAGATAGCCGCTGGAGCTGGAACCGGAGCGGCACTGGGAGTCGCCGGGACTGTCGATGCGTAGCGCAAGCTGGTGGTGGAGGGTATTATTGTTACATTGCAGTTGGGAGTGAAAGTGCGAATGCGGGAGAGAAACGCACGACGGCAGCTCGAGCAGATCATGGTGTGCGAGAATCTTGGTGAAGCTTGCGAATGAAGGAGATTCTATGTATGCGAGGCTCAGAAGGGTGATTCACGAGTCCAGGGTGGCGAATTAAAGTTGCTCTACTGTTCAGCATTGAACCTCCAAAATTTGGAAAACGTCTCCGCCTGCGAAATTGTTTGCGGACATTTTGCTTGGCTTAATTGAGGCTTCCAGCGGCAAACGCAGACAACCGCGGAGAACCAAAACACATCTCTCTCTTCCTCAAACTTCTGATATATGTTGGACTCCTTCAGGAGCCTTTAGACGATCGATATCTAGCTCGTGCAGCATCCAGCGACTCGAGATCTTTACCCCAACCCGGTCCACAATTTGTTAAGTGTCTCGTTGTCTAGATACAGCCTCGTTCTATCCCAGAGCAAATTCTCCACGTCTATCTATCTCGAATGAACTCTTCACGCAGGCGCCTTTCAACGACATTTGACCACTGGAACAACAATACCCAAGCTGACATCTATAGGATCCACTCAGAATTTCCAGCTGAAGATGGCGACAAAAAGCACAATCGCCGAGACAATCGGGAATACTGGATCAACCTTGAATTTGTCAATCCAGGTCAGCGGGCGCTCCGCCTCTTCTACCTGGAGCACTCTCAAACCTGTGATATAGTGTCTCGCAAAGAGGTCGTTCTGGATCCACCAAAACTTGTTGAGAGCTTTCAGAACGTCCACTTTTGTCTGCAATTCCAACCCCTCGACGCCCATGACAATGTCGGTGACGGCATTCTCGACCCATCCAAGCAACAGATTGACTTCGCGGTACTCCACGAAGAGGGCAGGCCTGTTCTTCCGGTGCTTCAAACCAGAATCCGTGGAACCAGTGTGGACTTTTCCCACCATGTCAATGTACTCCCAAAACTTGCTCTCGGGAGTCCAGTCGTGGTTCGAGACCAATCTGACCAGGTAACCTTGCAAGAAGTCCTTCCGATATCTGATGTTTTCGTGGCCCGCGTGAAGGTCGCGCACATTTGCTTCTGCGGTGACGCCTTCCTGTGACTGTTTCGGCGCAAAAGATGCGGCGGTGATGTCGTATTTGAGCAGGTGGTCGTAGACGGCGTCGACGACGTTGGTGACAATAGGAGCAAGCACAGGCTTGCAGGCTTCAATGAGTTTTCCATCTTTAGCTGCGTCCTATTGAAGGAATGACTGCATGTATTCCATGCGAGCAGCGACCTCATGGTTGATAACAGCTCCGTTAATGTGCTCCATTTTGAGTTCTTTGTTTGCCAGAGGCTCAATTGGATAGTAATTCAATCCCTTGTCTATATATACAGAGCTTCGATGGATTTATGGCACTCACAGTCAGGTCGCGATCAGAATGGAGGTTACCATTTCCGCGGCGGTGATATCGAGAGCTCTGATTTGCTCGGTGAACCGGTGGCATTTTGCTTGCCTTGCTTACCTCATTCTTCCGAAAACTCCTGGTGCCTCCTATGGCGAAAGTGGGATCGTGGGCAATCTGCAACTGAGTGGGTTCACATTCACGGCCATGCAGCGGCCGAAGACGCGTTGCCTGGGGAGAACATATCAACGGTCGTGCTCTAGCTATCGACTTCGAGCAACTGCTTCTCCGCGGCTGCTGTAGCCCCTCCAATCTCCAACCAACCGCCTCGAAGTAACAACTACCGCACCAACAGCTCGATATTGACTTGCTCGCACAGCGCTTGGCCCTGTTTTATGACGCTGGGAAACAAGATAAAACTAATGGTCGGACACAAGGCAGCCAAGCAACAGCAGAGAGTGTCTCGCTGGTCGCTTCTCGCGAGATATACCGACTTCGCGCATGGCGGCCGAAGCCCAAGAAACATGCAAACCGACCCATACTCAGCACCGAAAAGTGAAACGAGGCCGTGAAAGCGTTTCTGTGTGTCATTGATCTCGCCTGAGAACCCAGTATTTGATACACAGACGCAACGGGCTATTACTGACTCCGAGGAGTCCAAAAAGGAATTCTTTCCCCTTTGGCCAACGTTCCATTTCCCAGGCCAAGCACAAGCATCCTCCATGTTACTGTACCCAGCTGATGAATCCGTCTCCTGTCCCGTTGATCCAAGATATTAAAGCGTTGTAAATGGTTAGTCTCGTGCGTTATGTCAGCAATCATGCTTACCCCAGGAAAGACTGCCTTGATACAACGTCTCGACAATGGAAGATTCCAACGCCACGAGCTAATGTTCCAAGGGCGCAGCTAGAAAGCAAAGCTTATGGCGTCAATCCAGTCCACAATGAGAGGCAACATAGTTCAGATGATGACGGAGGCGTAACGATATTATCTCTAGACGTCTAGCTCACAGTGACAACATATATCACTTTTCAGCCTAATCCGAGATGTTTGAGCAGAACCACAATTTGGCCTCCGGAGCAAAAAGTTTCGTTAGAAGGCGTTATTTTAGAGGCTTGATAGGAGCAATATTGCTATGGATGAGGAAAATACAACGAGCTTAGAAGGGCAATTCTCGACTGAGTCGATCATAGTGTAGCTGTAAAGGAATGGCACCTTGAATTCATTGTATTGCCACCGCCTGGCGTGACACTGGAAGCTTCCACCTAAACCACTGAAATCTCTGTGACGCCTCGCTCGTACACGCACCCTGAACAGCTTTTGATAGAGATAGTTTGGCCAAATTGCCTGTCGCCTTGATGTTGTATAGAGCCTGCTTTATTGGCTTGTACGAGCTGTCTGCCGGAAATACCAAGCCTTGGCCCTGCGCGCGTTGCACCGGAGACACAGTGCACCATCCATCCGAGAAATATTGGCGTCCATGGTTTTAGCAGGATCTGACTTAGAGTATTCGGGCTTTCGGTCCCCGTTGGAGAGTAGCATATATGGCGGAGGCGCCTCTTCCGAGCGGAAATCGGAGTCTATGGTATCCTCGAAGAAGCTTTGTGGTGAGTTGGAGTCGGGGGGTTGTACGTATGAGGATGTTATGGGATGGTATATTGGACATGTACCGGCATGCTCTATGGTTGTTGCCGGCACACACGAACCGCTCCGTGAGCTTTCCGTATTCGAAGACGGAGATTTGCCGATGCTGGAGGTACCTCGACGGAGGTCCTTAACGGCGTTGCGGAGAGACATATTGAGAGTGAAGTTATAGTACGCCGTGAACATTACCCAGAAGTTGTGTAACAACGTTGAAGAAAGGGAGACGCTGGCCTTGCTCTTGGATCTTTCATTGGGGGAGTAGAGAGGGAAATGTTCTCATTTTATGTGCACTTCGTACTCGTCGTCCTTGCATTCCCTGGCTTCAGCTTCGTATCCCAACTCATGACTGTGAACGATGAGAGTACTTGAAATGGTAGTTGGCCTGACCCTGAGATGTTTGAATCTATTTCCCTCTAGCCTGTCATATCGCATTAACCGACCATCACGCCTTACATATGCTGTTCATGCCTGATTAGCTTATGCGGCTGGTAGCGCAATTACCGTTTCTCCAGCCCAAAGATCGCTCCCAGAAGGCTTATTCACGGGTGTAAGAGAGGCAGAATGAGAGAGACGTTAAAATGCCAAGGTTTCCTGTCAGCAAAGGTCGTGAGAGCCACCGGCGTAGGCGGCCGTATCGAAGGGGGTGATGATTTCGGCAAGGAGGGCTGATGATACTAAAAAAAGGTCCCAAGACGCTGTCTTCTCGTGTTTGGTAGACATACCCGGAATCGATTGGAAAACGGCTGTTTCTGAGTCTTCTCCTCGCCGTGGCAGCCCGAGGATGGCTTTGCTGAAACCCGGATTCAGCTCAGTGGCGTAGCTGGAGATTGGCAGCCACATCTTGCTCAAAAGGTAGAAGGCAAGCGGACGTCGGGCAGACCGGCAGATGTGGCTCAGACCTCGCTCTGGCGGCAAGCAACAATACTGCACGAGCTCAACGATGCAGCTGGCAAGCCATTGATCAAGATAGAAAGTGTTCGATCGACTCCCTAGCGTGCCGGTACCTTACAGGACGCGACAGACAGACGCGGGCTGCGCTATGACGTCTGCTGATTCACATTTCGTAAAAAGGCTGCCCGCGAGCCCGCTCCTTCGCCGTCTTCAATATACTCATGGCGGCTTCAAGAACCGGTCCTTCGTGTCAGCTGGAGCAATGTACAGAGATCAGCAAAGCTCGTTGACTGGCACACGCACTTGTCTAACTCACAGCGCGGCGGTTAGGCGCCGACGCCGACTTCCCGCAACAGCAAAGATCACGTCCACCACTGCTTTTGCTCAGCACAATGGTAAGAGGTTGGGTCTGCGCTTCATTATTCCTGCTGACATTAGCCGGCCCTCTGCATAGGTAGGGCACTATGGCCCACCTGCATCATGCAGCGAGTTCTGTCTTGACCTGCTGTTGACAACGACCCGCGTTCGAGTCGCCGAAAAGACCGGGCAAACTAAGAGAAGGGATCAACAAGGATAGGACAATGGCTGTTCGGGAGTTGATCACAGCCCTATATTGGCTAGTCATGCCACACATCATCGTCTGAAGCCGTCGGAGTTTTCTGAGACTGCCTTCGCCAGTCCCTGCTGCGCCTTGTTAACCAATGGCGATATCTGTCGAATCACTTGTCCAGCCCTTTGATACGGTCGTCGCGCCCGGAAATCTACATGGCCGGCTTGTTAGATATAGCGCTCGTGTTGGTGTTCTGGTTCGCGATGCCGTCCATGGATGAGTTTTCTAGTAGGCAATACAGCTTGCCCAATGTCCAGAAATCCGAATTCGAGTAGATGGTCCAATGCATGCAAAGTGCGTTCAATTCGTACTATGGCTTAGCAATGCCGTCAGATGGACATGAGAAACAACCAACATGTCGTTGATATCGTGAGAAGGAAGCGAGTAAGCACATTGACCAGACTTACGGAACATATGGCCGGGTGTGGATGTCGGCGACAAGCAAGTCTTCCGGTCATGTTGTCGTATTGGAATTACTCTGATTGTCTTACAGGACTTTCCGAAATCCTGCCAGAATTCGGGGTCGCGAGAATCCCGGCAAGTACTGCACAAGATTTCAGAATTCCATCCTCACTTTTCTGATCATCCTCATGCCCAGCATACAGGGCCATCTTCCTCTAAGCGTGCTGCTGTCACTCGGGCGTTGGTTTAATATCATACTAACCTTATAGGCTGCTGTCAATGTCGCTCTTAACGTTGGAAAAGGATGTGGAGGAATCTCAAGTTCAAAGAGATGAGTCTGACCGAACACTTTGATGGAGTCCCTGAGTGATCGGGATCAAGTAACGCAGAATTCCTGGTCCACGTCTAAAATGAATCGCTGTGTCGCTTATTACGTTCCCCGGTACGAGCTTGACGTTTCATCACAGGGCTCTTCCAATCAACCCCTCAAGGATCTGTACACTGGACATTGCCACAATCTTGGCCTCCTGTGTGGTTGTAACGACGCGTATACCACTGTCTTTCGTCCTCCTGAGTGCTTGAGCATTGCGCCTTTCATCACTTGTCGACCCCAAATCCTGACCTATTCCGTTTGTGTCTCATATCGTCTTTCTTATCAGCAAGCGACCACTTTCTAAAAAGGAAACGGATCTAGGACAATATAGCAATTAGATTGCTAGCCAACTCGGAGAGATTGCGCTCTTTAAATTCAAATCATAACCGGGCAGGGCCGGTATCGAACTAGATTCCTCAGAATAGCCAACACCAGATTGTAGTAAAAGCCCAGATAAAAGCCTTTCCTCCTACGCTGTTTGTCTTCGTGCTCTTTCCCATCCTCGGGTCCCTGCGGCTGCGGCTTCCGCAGACTCTTGATTGAGAATCCCCTGACTCTAAAGATGTAGTATAGCGAGAGCGCGGCGAGCACGTTGAAAGCAATGTATGCAAACAAGATACTCAGATTCCGATATTGGTCCGATGAGTGAATCCACGACTGTACAAGGAACTGGTTGGCGTTCCGGATGGGACAGTACCTGCAGCTTGCGTTGGCAGAAGGATTGAGTAAGGACCCCGGGGCACCATCCGCCAGGTAAGCTGAGAGATATTGGCCACATGTTTGTCCGGTCGGGGGATCGAAAATTGCCGGTTCATTCTCCGCGCAGACGACAGATCTGTTTACCAGGCCCGTGCCAGCCCACCCACCTATAAGATAGGTGAAGTGGCTGACGTGATACATGAAGACCCAAAATCCAGGGAGTGCGGTGGGCACTTGCAGTACGCCGTTGAAGTGCAGGGTCAGCGTGAACAGGATGGTCGACAGAGTGGCCGCCGACTCGATGTTCGGCATTGTGAAAATAAGCATCTGCGAACACGTCGAGCCGAAAAGCAGGAATTGCAGACAAAATGCCCACATGAGAACCCGAGTCTCGGATTCGTGATTAAGTCCGAAGACAGGGAAGTACCAGCACGCCCATGTGGCCACGGAGAGGCAGACCTGGTAGGGGATTCCGACAAGGATGTTTGCTGCTATAAAGACGACCCAGCTGTACATCTTTGAAGGGGATTCGTGGACTTCGAACAAAGCGCGTTGTGCAAGGAATCTGGACATGATCTGGGATTAAGAGTTAGCAGTCTGAAACTTAAGCCAGGGAAGTACATACCTGATTGGCATATGTAAATCCTGCTGTTAGACGTATCCCGTCTTCCGCTAGGACGAGTGCTTCAATGGCATGCCGTCTACCATGATCTTGCCGCAAACTTTCCCAACAGTATTGTGACACTGCGCAAGTGTGTCGAATAACGTCGTCTTTCCTGCACCTGAGACTCCCATCAAGCAAGTGAGCGTTCCAGGGTTAACCCAGCCGTTGACGTTGTCCAGCAGGCGTCTGTTACTGCCTCGAATTGCGATGTCCAAAGACAAGTTTTCCCATGTAAAGGTGCCAATTTTCCCACGTTCAATGTCGTTCAATCGTTTGCCGACGGCCCGAGGTCCTGCAGCCAAGTTCGACGTATCATCCACGATGCCAGCGAGGTAAGCAGAAGGGACTTCCAGGTTCCCGACCCCTTTGACTCGACTCCGCCTTCAGTTGGATTCAGGGCCTTTGCAACTCTGTAGTTGCGAAACACGAGTCGTTGCGGTTCTGAATTCGTGGTGGATCTGGATTCTGTGGCAAAGAGATAGAACGCAAAAAAGAAGACTATGTAGGCGAGTACGATCCCAAGATTTCGGCAGAGGTGAGAATAGCTATAGCGGTAACCAGAATGCAGCCACGAATCTCCGGACAAGATACTCTGACCTGGCTCGGCTCCAATCACGGCGGGAGCAAAATTGGAGTTTCCTTGGGCATAAGGAGGTACAAGGCTTTGCGGAGCGCAAAGGAAGTCTCGATCATGTATTTCATTGACAAGCAGCGCCTCATAGATGTAGGCGATTGGGTTGATGTAATTAATCCAGCGAAATCAAGGGTGTATATAGGCAGTTTGAAGTATGAAACCAGTGTAAATGACCATCATGAGAACTGTAATCCCCGAAATGGCATATGCTTGTGGAAGCTGCTTTGAGGAGGCGCCAATGCTGCGGAACATGGTTGACATGACCAGGATACCAACGAAGTTGAATAGTGGGAAAGTGAAGAAGCTTGAAGTGTCGGGTCTCAGTCTGGATAAGAAATAGTAAATAACATCGAATAAGATCGAGATGACGAACTTGACGGGAATGTTGACAATGAAAGCCCCAAATCCACCTGCGAACGGGTGGTAGAATGCGAAGCTGTTCTGCTTCCGCACAATCCCACTTTTGGCGAACAGTGCGGCGATCTCAGTAATGGCCATCAGTGCGTTCAGCAAGGTGGCAAGAAATATCACAACACCTCTGGAATGCAAGCTCGCTGTAGTGTCTGGTGGGTTAAAATAGATGCTACCAACGATCAAAGCAAGGATAATCCGCCTCATTGCAAGAGTCACGGTGGAGTTCCTGTCGTTCCATAGCAACTGAGATGATCTTTTCATGCGTAAACGGATCTGCATCCAGACAGAAAGGAGAAAGGGGGACTTGGCTCGGGTGTGATGTGCCTGTGCAGCGTGATGTGTGGCCCGCAATGCTTCGAGGCGACCATTTTCTTTGGCATTCTCTTGACACCGAGTGATCTCTGCCGTGCAGGCATGGTAATCCTCCGACTTCAGCCAGTATTGTTCGAATTCGATGGGAGTCCTAGGAATTGTGTCTGCATATTTAGGACGAGGTTGGCGTTCCCACGGACTAGTGATGGAGGTGAGGAAATCCGGAGTTTGTCTGTCGCGGAGGGCAATACCATCCCATTCTCTCGAACGGGCCGATTCGACAGGGCCAGAGAATATATGTCAGCCATCATACAGAACCATCACCTTGTTAAAGACGTCAAAGATGCTCTGATTGACCTGATATAGAGCGACAGCTTGAGTAACTCCAGCAACATCCGCGAGTGTGCGCAGGGTTATGGAGGATCACCCTGGGCTCTGGTTTGCATCTGGTCACAAACATCAGAAGTCGGGCAAGATCAAGCCATGGACTTGCGGCAGTTGGTTGCAGAGCTAGACTGGACCCTGTGCCGCAGACAGTGAGTGATTTGAAGCAAACTCCAATGTTGCTTCGCTTGATGCCATCTTCTCTGACCATCTGAACGAAGGTCGAGGCCCAAGAATCGAAAATCGAATTCCTCATTTTCAGGGTCTCTGGAGGGACGATATCAGCGAGAGATTTTGGTGCGATTCTCATATCATTCGATATTCTCGTTGCGATTGTCGTCAGCTCGGGGTCCTGTTGCTTGACATGCAGGTATCTGTGGTGGCGTTTGGGTTTCTTCCGTTCAGCAAGTGTCTCAAGTCCATCCCGAAGGCGATCGTGTATAGCTGCTTCGTAGATCTCCTGGTAGTCTTCTTCGGTGCTCGACGCCGTACTGATTTCACGTTCCATTGGAGCCTGCGAGGATGAGACGGCTCCTGGTCAAGACTAGTAAGGTTTATTAGTCTCGGTGAATGGAGGGAGATATGATATAGTGTGTCATAGTCGAGATGAACATCGGGACGCTCCAACCCTTAGGAGAAGGGATCCTCACCTTGAAGTATACTCCGCTCACTTACGAAAGTCCTGAGCAAGCCGACTTGGGGAGCGTTGGCTTCCATGACATCATTGCAATACGCGCGCACAGCGGCGCCAAAGTCGAACCCCCCAAATGCAGACATTATTGCGGCATCCTTGTACTCCTTAGGACGCCGGTGTGAATTCGAAATATCAGTCCATGAACTCAAGAGACAGATTAAGTTGTTGAAGTTTGTTTTGCGTTGTGAACTGGTTCGCATCAACTGCCACATTAGTGCAATGCATGCGGATACTCGCGCAACACTAGCCGTCGAGCCCGTCTAGAACCACTAGCTCTTGCTAGCGTCTGGAAAGCTCGCTAAAACCTCAGTAGTATAACCCGAAAACATCCCAAAAAA
This sequence comes from Cladophialophora psammophila CBS 110553, assembly GCF_000585535.1. Taxonomy (NCBI): domain Eukaryota; kingdom Fungi; phylum Ascomycota; class Eurotiomycetes; order Chaetothyriales; family Herpotrichiellaceae; genus Cladophialophora; species Cladophialophora psammophila. The sequence goes on from NW_006912924.1 coordinate 2,052,332, forward strand.
GAACTGCGCCTCAACTTTGGGTTCTTCTCAGCTGCTTGAATTGAACTAGTCTTCACGCAAGATCCTTCCACATTGTGGGACAGGGAGCGGTGATGAGAGTATCGAGGCGGTATGGTATTGAGTATCTAAGAGAGAGAGAGTCTGTCTGACAGCTATGTGCTGGGTAATCAGCGCCAAGGCGCTAATGACTCAACCACATGTTGGTCACTAGTCGCTAGATGCAACTGTGCGAAGTGAGCCACGCACTATCAAGAAGATTCTGCGACACCGGCACGCAAGGAGCCTGGTTCACAGGTTCGCCAGCCATTCGATGAACCTGGCCGTGTTGTCTGGTGGCTGGCCTTCGTACGAGGAGGTGATGATAACAACAGGGTGATCTTTCGGCAAGGCGTTTGTTGCGCTGTCCAAGTCGCGAACATCAGCATGGAACTCGCGAAGTCCCGCCTCAGCTGCAAGCCGTTGGGCAAGGGCTTGACAAGTGCCTGTGTTCGAGCCGTAGAGAACGGTGATCGGTTTTGAGCATTGGGAAGCCTTCCCAAGTTTTTCCAGAAGAAAGTCTGGTGGACTGGGAGTCATTTGTGCCTTTGCTGTGTATGAAGAGGCCCATTGCTGTGGCGTCCATATTCTTGCGAGGAGTGACTCGAATGTAGAAGTCGTGCGGCTTAATAGTTAACGCTTGTCTGATAACCGGTTTGTAGTTTGGGTCATCAAAATTCGCATTGAAGTTCTGCAGAATCATCGCGAGCACAAGCATGGCCTCTTGCCAGGCAAAAGGCCTCCCAATACAAGCTCGCTTTCCGTTTCCGAATGGCTATTCCGTGTTAGTTTCTCCCGAGTGCTGCAGAACAATCACTTGCCTTCCAGCAGCTAGGGTATTTCGATGTGATTCTGTCAAAGTCCTCATCCAACATCCGGTCCGGGTCAAATTCATGCGCCGCGTCTCCCCAAATCTTCGGATCTCTCTGAGCTTTGCCCAGCAGGATGATGATATTATCCATAGGCTCAATCTTATACTTTCCGTTGTCAAGAGTGACTACTTGGTGAGAGATCGCAGGATTGATTTGCTTTCAGAGAACGGGGACCGTGGGAGTAAGACGGACTGTCTCGCGCAGCACAGCATTCAGGTACTTCAGTTTAATGATGTCGTTGGCTTCGACGGCTCGGCTACCAATGACTTCGTCAACTTCCTTCTATGCTTTGAGGTAGGCGTTGGAATTCTTCAGGAGTTCCATGATGGCGAAAGAGAACAACCCATAGGTTGTTTCATGGCCTGAAGAGATCAGTCAAAGCTCGAGAAAGAGGTTGTAACTTACCAGCAATGAGAAAACTGATCATTTGGGCGATTACAGGTTCATTCCGCATGGCCTTCCTGTCTTTGGGTCTTTGCCATACATCATGGTATTCAAGACATCTTTCTTGTCTGTCGGATCGGCTTTGCAGTTTTCTCTATGATGCTTTTCCCAGTGTCTTCCAACACCTTTCGAGCCTCCACGGTCTCTGCATTCGCCTTGAACAAGAGACTTTAGACGAAGGAGGGCCTGCTTGATCTTGCGGTGTTTTCCGTGAAAAGGAAGTTCATCGCTTGTACAAATGGGTGCATCGATTCCTGGTAAAAGGAGTTGAAGCGGTAGCTCATTGTGCAAAGAGCGATCGTGTCCAGCGTCAACCTAGTGAAATCTTCTGTGGCCAAAATCTTATTTTCCGGTCCTTTCCTGGCCCAGGTTAGGATCAGCTGATTTGCGATGTCTTTCATATTGGTGAACATTTCCAAGACAGGTAAAGGGGCAAAGGCTGGCATCAGGATTTGGTGGCCCTGACCCCAGTCTGGATCTTCATTGCAGGCCGTGAGCAGCCCCTTGGGGCCTGGTCTTTCCGAGTTGGTAGCAGGTGGAACCTTGACGAAGCGTCTCTCGTCAACCAGATTCTCAAGAAGGGCCCCGGAGCTGCAAACGATGCGTCTCTTCCCGTTCAAGGTAATTTGATAAATGGGGCCCGTAAATCTCTGCGAAACGCTCAAGGCCGCGGATGGGAGTTGCTCGATCTTCCCAGATGTCGAGAGTGTTGCTATTAATTGGAAGGCGGCGAGGTCCTGGAATCGTTTTGGTCATGTTGGATAAGTATGATGGGTCTTCAATCGCCTGGCGTTTGGGTGGTGGATGAAGAAGACAATCTAGCGCGACGTACGGCCGTATATACTGACAGGGACCGACATCAGTGCCTCAGGGAGATCTTGAATTTAGAGCTGAATTATGGTTTGCCGATAACGATTTTTTGTGCCCAGCTCGTCATGAGAAAGCTCAATGTGTCGGCGACGCGACGGAGTCTAGATACAGTAGGAGTCGCGAACGTTAAGAAAGCGGGAGCTCGAAGCGGAGTAGCCTCACTCTGCGCCGAAGCAAAAGCCATGTGCAGAGTGTCTCCCGGCCAGAATGGCAGCCCTTTCGAACCTGAAGTGGAGCAAGCTGAAGCAAAGTTTGGACAGCCTCAACAATCACATCGTACCCTGTATTTTTCGGAATAATAATGGATGGGAGCTAAATGTCCATGAAAGTGCAATGCATCCACACACTTTACGAAGCTCGGCTAGCCAGCGCCGGGCTGTACAAATGGCTGTCAGAATTCCCTTTAACACTCTGGTCGTGCGCTTGTTTCGTCTCCGCTCATTGGAGGTGGAAACTTGATCTTTGCAGTAATCCGTGCGGAGTATCATGCCTCCAGTCTCTTTGTGTCCTCACTTCCCGCTAAATGCCGTCCATCACGGTGTATCCGCTGGTATCGCCTTTTCGACATCCACGGCGCGGTGTAGCACTCACATGTATTCAAATGAATAGGAAGAGACAGGTCAGAATCAGATAGATCTCCTACCGATGTTGAGCTGAGTGGAGAGGTTATTGAGGAGGCCCTCTCGGGAGGACTTTGATTGTTTACATTGGATCATAAGTAGGAGCCGTCCTGTGTGAGGGTGACGATCTATGTGCGCTACAACCGGGGCTTTGACTTACAAATGAACGGTGGATATCATACAAACTCCGTCGCGCTCAGAGAATTTTGCGCGGGATGGCTTGGGATATCGACCGCTACTTGCCCACTCTCAAGTATACGACTAAACGAGCACACTCAACGGAGAGAGCTCTGCTTCAACAGGAGACAAGAATAGGTCAGCTTCGACAATGCTACATCCGTAGAATTTGCATCTGAGCTTGTCACTGCTGTATCACCAACCAGATTTTGACAGACCTGAAGAATCTCAAGAACTGTTATCCGTTATCGGTGAGGGACAGCAGGCAATGCGCTTTCCATAAGGTATATTGGCCAGAGAACAGTCAGCCGAAATCCCGCTTACTACAATCCAACATGGTTGTGGACTTGCGCGAATTCTTCACAACCGAAGACGGAACCCCAGGAGTGACCCAAAGACGAGCATTGAAGACCACACCTTCAAAACTTGCCACCATCAGAGAGTTCTTGCGGGACCATAAGGTTTTCGCTGACTAGAAGTATGATGGCATCGAGTCGCTCCGGCTGAGAATTTGGGGTGATATGGCTGAGCTTCCCTTGGTCGTGAAGTTGTGGAAACGGGCGCGGATAGATGAAGTCTGCGCTCTGTAGCCACAAAGCTGGCTGTAGAGTTTCACGGGCTGATTGAGTATTCCATGTAAGCTCATGCATTCGAGATTGGTTTGCCGCGTCGAAAAATTCCTGGTGATCACGCCAAGTAGTGAAGGCTTTTCACCAGAAAGGCCGATCTCTCCGGTGAACTGGCGATGCAACTCGCAGGGCTGGAAAGCCGAGAATGGCGTGACTCTCTTAGGAATGAAAGATGCAGGATCTTTTATCGTGAGCTGATACGTGCCGCGCTATTGCAATCGTTCCGTTGATGTCTTTGTGAATTCACCTACGACTAGCGGCCTAGGTGGATCAAGCACTGTAGTGCTGGCAGCCGGGTAAATTTATGCTATCGTAGGGTGCCATTGGGTCAGCGGCAAGTTCAAACCAATTTGAGAATGTTGTAATATTCGAGATTCGACTCGGTCACTGGACTTCTGTGGCCTTTCGATACGTGGTTGACGAGAACTTGAAGGCGAAAGAAACTGCCTGCTTCCCAGCCGGAAATGCCCCAGCCTGAAAAGCTATAGATCCGAAGACCAGGACTGCGGCAACGTCAGACAGCAGGTAGAGCTCTGATCAACCACGAGATAAATCAAGCCTCTCACCACCTGTCAGCGCGAGATCCAGCTTCCCCTAAATGTAAGAAGCAGAGGCTGTTGAACTGCGATTCTAGTGTTGCTGAGAACGAGTGCAAAGACCAAGCGAGAGGAGGCTGTCGACCTGTTCCTTACTTCAATAAAATCACAAAGTCGTGGGCGCATTTGGGGAGATTTGGGAGATGAAGAATTGGTTGCGGAACCGACGAAGGTGGCGCAAGCAGGATATGAAAAGGATCACGGGCGACCGGCTAGCGCAGCCATGGCGTAAAAGACGCTCCTTGGCAGGAGCGCGGAAAGCTTGTTGTTGACAGCAGAACGCCACTGTAGCAAACCAACCAATCCACCAATGCTTCAACCGAGGCCTCTCTATAATAGACTCGGTGCCACCGTTGATCGACAACGAGGTCTGGACAGATCTGGCCAGGTCCAGATCTATTCAGAGGATCGCTTGTTGCCACAGTACAAATATTATATAGATAGGCAGAGTCTCTCTGAAAAGCCAGGGACACAGAACCCAATCAACAAGCTAGATCCACTCCCATTCTATCCACAACACTTGTTTGAACTTTTCGGTTCAGCGCATCCACAGTGATTGTAGCGAGGCTCCATTTGTCGTCTGAATTCGAATCATACTATTGCTTGGGTTATGCGGAAGATGGGATTGGACTAAGAATACATTCTTCTCGCGCAACGGAAAAGGTAGGAAAACATCTCAATCGAGAAAAGGGAGATATATATGGAAGCAGGTGGCGTCTTTGCAAGAATCGAAATATACCTCATAGGCCTTGCCATGATCCCGTTGCGCTTTGCAACCGAATAAGACGCTAGGTGTTAAGTGTTAATACTCATCTTAATGGAATTTTTTTTTGGCGCCAAGGTCTGTCGCGCACAAAGGTCTCAAATTCATGTTACTGACATCACTTTCTCCTTTCCTTTCCTTCCCTTCTCCAGCTTAATTGCTAAATTAATAATTGCAATCTTACGCCTAAATATGGCATTCGATCGTGACAACGTGCCGTAGAGATGTCCCTCCAGGCAGCACTGTATGCTCATTCTGCATCCCACTGACGAGGTGGATGATTGCCCAGGGCCAGTACGACTAGTACGGCCAGTACCCACAGCAATCATTCTACGACTGCCAACCGCAAATTTCCCAACCACGACAATTTCCACCACACCTGTATCCGCCACCCTCCTGTGGGGATGTCAGACCGTAGCTACCAGCGGCACTAGAGGCGCTATTCCCTGCAATAGCTGGTACAGGGTTATCAACACCAGTACGGGAATACCTAGGGGTACAGATATCGACACCATGGCCTCTATCAAAACGAGACATTTGAAACAACCATACAAACAACTGGGCGAATAACAAGGCGCCGGGTCCGTCGCAACACGCCCATCCACGCACTAGAGATGAGATGAAAAGCAGCGATGGTGATTTACGGCAAGATGAAAACACAACATCAAAGAAACAAAAAGACGGAAATAAACGCCAAAATTAGTGCCTGTGCTGCTACACTTTCGGTCACTTTGAGAATGGTACTTGTCGCGCCAATCCAGATGGTGGGGTATTCCCAATATATAGAACAACTTGGAGCAATCATGTAAGTGGAGAGAACTATCCACCCGGCCCGCCCAAAACTCTGATTGAGGTCCAGAAGATTGTCTATCTCATCATGCAGTTCCTGAGCATTGACATGGACACCTTTGCAAAACATCAAGATAGTCTGCTCTCTCTCATTGCTTCCTATCTTGAAAAGCAGCTTTCTCCAGAAATATTCGCCTTCTAGCTTCGTTATATGTTCTAATGTGCCGTAATAGTTCATGATCTCGTGAAAGGAACCCCAAAAGTTCAGTGGCGATATGTTTCACCAGTTGTACCCGACTATGAATGAGCTTCAGGAGGTTCCAAGAAAGAGATCGAAGAAGGGAGGCTTTCTCCAGACTGTATTTTATGAGAACAGCTTGCTCGCCATTAAAGATGATGTGAAGAAGATCTAAATCACGGTAGAAGAATACCACGAGGCCACCGAATAGATGAAAGATTACATCCGACGGTACCTGCACGCGAGAGAGGTTGCGATCAGGTTTTTTTTTTGGTAATAAATTGACTTTCCGTAGAGATGCACGCAAAGGAAAGCATATCCTGGACGCATTTTCCGCTCTGACCAAGGTCATGGTCGCTGTGCCACGCCTAGACTGTGTCTTCGGCATAGGACACGATAACTTTGTGCTGTCGGATCTTACTGGTGCAATTGATAGATGGACCAGAATCGCGCGAGAATGGAGACCAACTCTCCAGTGAAGCGAAGCATCAAATTAGCAGATCCCTGGAGACGTTTCCGACGATTGAGTGAAGGCGGAGGCGCAAATGTAGCGAATACTTTCCAATACTGATTCTTCATCCTTGAGAAGAGCAGGAATGATACTTTTGAGGTAGACTCATCCTTCCGTGATCCCCAATACAACTGATATCACTTTCGTTTGAGAGGCAAATAACACTCCACTCCATTCCGAGGATCAGGAGAAATTGGTGTAAAGAGAGCATGTCGTGGGCTGCTGAATCCGAATCGCCGGCAACGCTGCTTGATATTCAGATCCGTGGAGGAAAAAAGAATTTAGTATTTCGACAAAGTCAGGATTCTATCCTTTCATTTGCTGTTGAATAATCCCAATGCCCAGAAAAAGCCACGGCAAAATGCGCTAGGCAGGGATGTCTCTTGCACAACGTACCCTGGCTAGCCCTGGTCACGGTATCCTGAAGATACCTGAGCTGATGCCAATCTTTAAATCATGATACCGCACAGTAAGCTCAATTCACCCTCGAAGGCTGCCCGCGTTATTGCAATGTGCATTCGCCGTAATGTCGGTACCTTGTCACCCATCTAGTGGTAGACCGATTTCACGATGATCAGAGTTCTAGAAGGTCGAGATCGGCAGGCTAAGCCTCAACAAAAAGCCACTCTACGCTTCCCATTTTCACAATAACTCTCCCGTTGACTCCTCTTGGGGAGGGGAGGGGAGATTGGAATCTTGTCTCTATGCATCCTGTGGAAGTGTTAACTAGGAGATGTCCCTCTCAACGGTTTGGGGAAGCATGACCCTGTCTCTGACATTCTCCAAATCCACTGATCTTTTGGAGATGGTCAAGGATGATTCAAAACTAAACCCCACGGAGGATAACCGCCCATCTGTCGAGTCAAATCCTGCCACAATCTCTACCGAAAATGGCTGTTATCGACCACACTGCCCAGCTCGCCCACTTCTTTTCCCAGTTGAGGTATGACGACCTCCCTGAGCAGGTTGTTGAGCAGGCGAAACGGGGGATTCTCAACAGCCTGGGTTGCGCATTGGGCTCCTCAGAAACCTCGTCAGCGCAGAAAGTCTTTTCCTTGATCAACCAGGCTGATCAAGCAACTCTCCTTGGCAGAGTCGACCGGGCAAGTGTGGAAGATGCTACATTGCTCAACGGCGTTGCCCTGACAGCAGCCGATTATGACGATACGCACCTTCGAACTGTGATTCACCCTTCCGGAACGCCCCTTGCGGCTCTTTTCTCATGGGCAGAGAACCGTCATCTGTCTGGCAAAGAGTTCTTGCTTGCTTTTGTCTGCGGAGTTGAAGCGCAATGCGCGGTGGGAAATGCGATATCGCCGGGGCATTATCGGGATGGATGGTAAGCTAACTCCGGCCTTGAGCGGCCAAAGCTAATTTTCGTAGGCATATCACTGGGACGACTGGATCGTTTGGCGCAGCTGCTGCGGTTGCAAAGACACTAGATCTTGATTCACATCGATTCGCAGCGGCACTCGGACATGCATGCAGCATGGCAGGGGGAATCCGGGCAATGTTTGGGACGGATACGAAGACATTGCACATGGGGAGAGCTGCGCAAAACGGCATTCTTGCAGCAAACCTAGCATTGCATGGATTTGAAAGCTGCACAAGGTCCATTGAATCATGGGCAAAGTTGGTATCGCCAACGGTTAATGAACAGCTGATATCGATACTTGCACAAGATGGGAAATGGCAGATCCTGCAGAACACTTTCAAGCCGTATCCCTGCGGAATTGTCATACATCCACTTATTGATGGCTGTTTGGAAGCCTTTGCAGACGACAAAGCTATCGCTGAGAAGCTGGATACTGTTGACGTCCTCGTGAATCCCCAATGCATTCGGTTGTGCTCAATCAAGCATCCCAAATCCGGTTTGGAAGCCATTTTCTCATTATATCACGGATGCGCAGTTGCACTAGTTCGAGGCCATGCTGGACCATCGCAATTCACAGATCAGGCTTGCAACGATGCCGCGATTACATCTGTCAGAGACAAGGTCAAGGTTGCAACGAATGAAGCAATTCATGATGATGAAGCATATTTGACTTTCCGATATCGTTGCGGCGCGCCTCAGGAGAAGAAGATCCATGTTCAGCACGCCACCGGCTGTTTGACAAGACCTATGACAAAGCTGAGTCTCGAGGAGAAGTTCCTAGATCAAGCAGTACCAATTATCGGAAAGCAAAGAGCTCAAATGGCGATGGAAGCATCCTGGAATCTTGAAAACGTCGGGGACATTGCGGATTTTGCTCGTTTATTCAGTTTGCTGCACCAAAGTTAAATAGAGAGCAAAGGAGAACACTGGTAGCCCTAGACGAAGGCATGTGTTGACAGGCTCGCGAGATCGCCACTCTGGCAAACCACCTGAGACGCTAGGCGTTTCACCAACTGCGCCGCCTACCTCAACACCGTTGTTCTCGCCGACATGTGATAGGATAGCGACAGAATAGGAGGTTTCAGGAATGGCCTTCAGATCACAGGCCAAAGTGTATATAAACAGACAGAGTCTCTCTGAATAGCCAGGGGGCCGAGAACACAATCAAGCAGATAGATCCACTCTCATTCTGTGTACAACAGTATGTCTTTTAAAAGGATCCACCCGGCATCATCTTAAGCGCCCGAGCACCTCGAAGCAGAGCCGCCCTCGCGGTTCGAACAAGGAATCGATTTAAATTCACCCCACAAATATTTGCGGCTTACTGTAAACTTTCATCCTGCTATCATGATAAACTCAAGGCTCAAGCACAGAATCTCTTCGGTTATCCAAAACCACTTCAAGCAATGACAGAGCGCTTCCGGCTAGCTTACGTATTTGTCTCAGTCTCAGTTCGAATCCGTCTCGGCAAATAACCGCCTCCATTCACCCTCATCCCTTTCCAGCGCATTATGCATAACCATCATTTGCATGTCCCGAATCCGCATTCGTCGCTCATTACCGATCTTGAGCGTGCCGTATGGGAGTGTGACATAGTCCATAATCAGGATCCTCGAACCAGGTTTCATGGCCACGAGAAGAGCCTGCAGAATCTTCTTCGTGTATTTATCCGCCCAGTCGTGAAAGATCGTTCGGAGGAAATAACTGTCGGCGGCTACACGCTGGGGGTCCCAGAATCTGTCTTCATGGAAGTTGATTCGACTCTTCATATGGGCAGGAACGATCGATGTCGAAGGAGCTGCCGCTGGGCGATCGTTCTTTGGAGATCCTGGACGATACATGTGAGCGTTAGATTTGGCTCAAGAATGGCAATGCTGCCATGGCCAAGGCTACCGCCGACATCGAAGACTCTTGCATGAGACAGGCCACTCCATTCAAACGCTGACTTGACGTGTTCGTGCGACAGTGGTGGCGATTTTGTGAACTGATTCTTGACGGCGTGGGAGTCTGCGCTAGACTCCGGGTGCTGTTCGTGGTACTCAAACATGGATAGATCGGTATTTTTGAAAATATTGAATGCCGTCTCGTTGGGTTCCGGTGAGTCATGGCCCCATTTCTCAATGGCATCATTGAAACGGCTTGCAAACGGCCATCCGCGATCGCTGGAATGCTTGCTCAGTATCGCAATTCCGTTCCCGAGCAGAAGCATTGATGTCTGCGTGTGAGCCACATCGCCATCGATTTCGACAAAAATGCCCTTCGTCATGGCATATCGCAGGACACGTTTCAGTTGAGATTCGTCAACTCCGAATTTGTCGGCCAACGCTCCGTAGGATATTGTCCTGTCGGTTGGGGCCCCTCGGCTACGGAGAAGCCGTTTATGTATCGTAATACTCCAAGGTCCATGATCTAGAACATTTTAACTTTGGTCTTTCGAACATGTGAGAACTTACGCTTACAGAGATCCCTTGTGCCAGAATGAACTCGGGCGGAGTTACTATCAGGAAAGGATTCTGCACCAATTTAAACAAGGATACATAGAGCATGCTGAGCCATGCCCCAACCGCTGTCTCAAAGCCTGTCCGTGCGGTTTGACTACCCGATGGACGATATCGTCATGGAATCCTGACAATTTGCTAGATCACTCAGCACGCACGAAAGATGTTGCGCCCGATGGCAGGAACTTAAGTTTCATGATCCATATTTAATCCAGGAATCTTTCTATTGTTAATTGGAAAAATTCCATCCGGATGATATCTTTATTACCGACCGTGGGGCAATCATTAATTGAGCGGCATTAATGTGAAGCTGACAATGGTCAGGCTTTCGCGTGCTCATGATCTGTTCTTGAGAGAAATGTGTTATCTTTGACAAAATAGAAGATATAGGATATAAATAGAGGTCTCAATGAAGCGGTGCTTAATCTGAACTCTGCAAAATCTCCTTGCATCCGCCATCCCTTTCCCGGAAGGCGTGGTGCAGCCGACGGGCAAAACCGAGCATATGGACCCTGAGATGGAGACTTCCCGAAGTGTTCATGATGCCGAAGATGGTCAGGAAATAAGGAATGGTATGGATATTGACGATATAGCCTGCTGTTAAGTGTGTGAATCGATTTTCATGCCGAAAACTCTCGCCTCGAACTTCCAAACCCTAAAGTCAAGCGGCCGGGGTTCATGTTGCCTAGAAGGTGAAGCTTCCCTACGTCTGAAGACGGGCTTACACGGTCCGATGAGCTCCGTGGGAGTCCCTGAAGCCTTCTTTTCCCGGAACGGAGATGCCACAGAAGTCACATCAGCAGGAAGAATCAAGCCGCAGCAGCAGCATCTACAAAACACCGACCTCGCTGAAAGATGATGAGGGCGTTTCGGGAAAGGGAAGTCCTGGTGGCAGATGGAGATGTCGATGGAGGAGTGATGACACACCCATAACCTCAAACAGTCCCGTGGTTTTCAAAACAAGAATACCTTTGTGAGAAACTAGACTCTGTGTGAATATCGAGGAGAACGTTTCTATTGACAGGGGCAATAGTATCGAGATTAGGAAAGCATGTCTTAGAAGCCCACAGCCAGGGAAGGTCTTCAAGTCCAAATGTTTAGATCATAACACAGGAAACTGCTGTCATGATCTCCGGACAACGGACATGACGTGGTAGGCGAAATCCTGACAGACGAAGATGCTATAGCATGCGGTCCGTTCTTAGTTTGACACGTGCGCCATCACCGCAAAAGCGGCATTAACTGCAAGCACCTAAGCGGCATCACCATTTCTCTTTCCCCACATAGACCTTCCAATGTTTGTGATCGAATCCCTCACGAACGTCACCTACACCGTTAATTGAGGTCTCGAAGACCTTCGCGTCGACATAGTGTTCGAATGCAAAGCCCATTCTCCCATGCTTTGTGAATGCGCCGAGTAGACCTTTGGGCATCGGTATGAATACCCAGTTAGGATGTGTCTGAATGGGATATCCGTTAGATTTCGGAGGTGATCTTGGCAGCAGAAGGAGGAGGAAAGCGTGTAGCGCGCTTTTCGGAAAAGTGCCGTTGTGTGGGATTTGACAACAGGGAGTGACAGGAACTCACAACAGGATAAAGTATTCTTGCGTATGGACACTCCTTCCTAAACTCTCTAGCGGCTCCTCCGCTATTAAACTGCAAGACTGGCTCAAGAGGGTGGATGGACAGAAACGCGGTCTCCGGCCACGGGAACTTATCTGGTGGCATTCTTTCCTGGTCGCTTTGAGCGAATGTTTCGAATAGGATGAAAAGCCTGATGTGCTTACGGTGACTTCGTCTTCTCCCGCGGTATAGGTGTAATAACGGTGGCGGTCAACAAAGACTTTGGCAGGCTCTTCTCAACCTACTTCAGCTTCAAGTCCAAATAGATTATGGACATGGGGCCACGCTTCCTCACCTTCGCTATCTGCTGGTGGTAGTTCAATAATGGTGGTCATTACTGGGTTGAGCTTTGTGAAGGTGTTCCGCCTTCGAACCTTAACAGTGCATCTCCACTGTCAATATATCATTGCATCTTGAATCCTGATATGGAGCGATCATCCGTTTTAGCTTGGCCAAGAAGCTCATCAGCCGATCATTGTTCTGTACTCATCAAGGTCAGGCGAGACGCACGTTAATTAATCCATCGGAGAAAGTTCTGGCAGTCAGCGGCCCGACCCATCAGGAGACAGCCTCAGCTTGTAGTCTTCTCGAGAATACAGTTGCCTTGCAATGGTGAGGAGAAACGAAAAACCAAAATTCTTCGAATTTGTCACGCAATAGTCGGGCATTGCATTTACTAGCCACTTTTGGGTGACTCTGGGGCTTTAGCGCAACCGAATGTGGAATCGGATCGCATGATCCGGAATTTCAAAACATATCATCCTCTCATGACATTCCAGGTCACACGGGGAGAAGCCAAAGGATGTGCAAATCTCAAATCCATATTATCGAAAAGGGACGTCGGTCATAATAATGGAACGTAGAAAATTGCCAGGGATTTTAGCAGTGGATGTCGGATTTACTCTACGAGAAACTGCGTTTTGTAGGGCTCATGGTTAACCGTATGGGAGTTGAGAGGATAAGTGTTGAATACAGAATGAGAGTGGATTCATCTGCTTGATTGTGTTGTCTCCTCTGGCTTTTCAGGGAGGCTCTGCCTGTCTATATACTATTTGCACTGTGGTAAGAAGCGATCCTCTGAATAGATCTGGACCTGGCCAGATCTTTCCAGACCTCATTGTCGATCAACGGTGGCACCGAGTCTATTATAGAGAGGCCTCGGTTGAAGCATTGGTGGATCGATTGGTTTGCCACAGTGGCGCTCTGCTGTCAACAATAAGGCTGAGGTAATGAGAGTAAGTCCGCAACTAGGCTGCAATGCTTTTTAGATGTCCATATTAATTGCTGACCTAACAAGTATAAATATGCAAACCGTCGTCTCAGCCAAACTCACTCCTATAGCAAGCAATTCTGTTCCCAGTTTCTCGATTTGTTCTCAGAAAAATAAAAGACCCTCAGCTGGGCTGGATAGTACGGCTTGCTGAAAGACCCAGTATACTTGGCAGCCGTCCAGCTGAGTCTTTCCCACCAATGGACAGGATGGCCAAGTCGAGACACGAATATCGGCGATCGTGGTTCAACAAATGAGCTGTCTCACTCATTTTTGTGATCTCCTGTGTTTCTATAATCAGTTCTTGCCAACCAAAATTCGAATGCTATAATTAGGAGTGTGAAAGCTGGTTTGAATAAAACCTACGGTCAGACGTTGGCTCACAAGTGGTAAGCTAGCAACTTGCCAGTCATTGCATCTATCAGTCTGTAAGATGGCTACGGCAATCTCGACTTGTGATCGCGAGTCTAGACCCGGCTGAACAATTTTGACGACAGCTGAATAGCTAGTACGGAGCACGCAAACCAGCAAAGTCTAAGAATGACCAGCACGCCGGTTCTCCGTTGCGAGAGACGGATTATTGTAATATATCTCGATCTATCTCCTCCCATTACTTCCTTTACTTCCTTTTGCCATTTTTTTCAAGGCGTTGTCTCACCGCCCCGGAAGCATTCTCGATAATTTGAACATCATGACATCGCGTTTAGTCCCCGACTACGAGGTCAAGGTCCTTCTGAAGTGCGAAGAAGTACTTGGATCGAGCAACAAGCTCAACGACGCAGTCCAGTCAGAGTTTGACATCGTGCCGGGCACAAAAAAAATGAATATTCAATTCGTGGACACTGAGAAAAAAGCCATATATAGCAGCGGCTGGAACCTGCGTATCCGGAAGACAGAAGGTAAAAACAACTTCGAGTTGACGTACAAGAAGCGTTATCCAGTTCAGGAGGGAGACTCTAGTACCGCTGAAGGCAACATTAATACAGCACTCGAGACGGTACTGCAAGAAGGTTTCAACTCGGCAACTACCTATAAAGCGCAGGTTGAGGTCGGGTACCAGGAGCAAACTCTCTCCATCAGCTACGATGCGAAACTTCCTGACGAGGGATTCGAAGGAATGGACCTGCCCGGTCCGGAAGACTCGCGCAAGTTTTTCACCGAGAATGCACCTAAAGAATTTAAGAATTGGTCCTCCGACAACTGGGGTACGCAGCATCTCGCTAACTCCATAATTTACGGGCCAGTGCATGCCAAGCGGTTCGAAGGTACTTGGGACGGGTTCAAGCTCTTCATTGAAGTGTGGCCAGTTCGAAAGCGCAGGACGGATGCGAGCCTTGAGCCCATCGTCGAGGCGTCATTTAAGACATCTGACTTGAAGAAGGCGCTGGAGGGACGCGCTCGACTCATCAAATCTTTACAAAAAAGAGCGTGGCTCCTAGAGAAGGATTCTCTGAAGACAAAGCTTATCATGGAACGGTACGGAACGTCGAACGAGTAAAGATCAATATTATTTGGCTTGCGGCGGTACTTCGCTCGACTTCTATCATGGTTTACGAGGGCGGGTAAGGGCCAAGGATCGAGCTCTATTGGCTCGAGTACCCATAATATCACTGGGCCGTGGCTGGAGCCGGAAGGGTGATTTACATTTGCAATGTATCTTAATGCGACCAGAAATAACTATCTGGATTGGCAAATGCTCCAAATGTGTCAAAGTGCGCGTCGCGCAAGGCCGACTGCCAATATTATAGGTTTGGGGTGGCATACACCAGTCGTTTATAATCGTGTCCGGATAGAGGGGTCCTTTCCAAGAACACATGCTCAGATCTGAAAGATTAATTGGTGTTGAACGTCGATGCCAAATATGCCAAGGATCCCACTAAAGGGCGGAAGGCTTGGCAATATCAATTCACGCTGCGCTCGAGGCGCGTTCCGTAGCATCGAGCCCATTCAAGCGATATATTATGGCCGTAGGCGGGCCAGCCAAGATATATGGTGGTGTGATTGATCACACTTTGGCATCTTCTCAGGTCTGGCCTGGTTGCGATTGGCAGACTGGATAGCACACGCTGCTTCTTGTGCAGAAGGAGGGGGTTCGTACCCATCTCGCCATGGCATCAAAGGGCCTTATATTCCAGGCTACTCTAGTACTCCGCCGGCCGATGCTACGCTGATATCTCAGGAGCAAAAGAAAGTTGAAGGCAGCGGACGTCGAACAAATTTAAAAGCCAGGCCTGCCCCTCGCTCCTGAGTTGTCTCAGATTATATCTTCAGACCTGAAATTTTCACGATATCATCTGAGATACCAGTGCTACCGCGATGGCTCTCCATCAATTTGACTACATTTTTGCTATTGGAACCATCTTTGCATTCCTTGACGCATGGAATATCGGCGCAAACGATGTCGCCAACTCCTTTGCGACGTCAGTTTCGTCCCGATCCTTGACCCATCTACAAGCGATGATGATTGCCTCGGTCATGGAATTTGCTGGCAGGTATGCATAGAGCTAGTTCAAGGTGTGGAAGGCGTTGATGCTCATATTTCGCAGTATGGGAGTGGGTGCTCGTGTCGCTGACACGATTCGAACCAAGATTATTGATGTGGACCGCTTCGAGGAGAACCCAGCTCTGTTAATGTTGGGCATGGCTTGTGCTGTCGTGGCGTCGTCGACCTACCTCACTGTTGCGACCAAGCTCGGTATGCCAGTATCCACAACGCATTCCATCATGGGAGGCGTGATCGGCATGGGAATTGCATTAGTTGGCGCCGACGGTGTCATATGGTGGGGAGGGGACGTCAACTCGGGTGTGGTCCAAGTCTTTCTTGCCTGGGTTTTAGCTCCTCTCATCGCAGGAAGCTTTGGATCTATTATCTTCCTTATCACTAAGTTTGGGGTCATGCAAGGCCGAAATCCACTTATGAGAGCCTTGGCCAGTATCCCAATCTATTTTGGTATCACCTCAGCCCTTCTCACCAGTAAGTGTTCTGAAGCTGAGTAAAATTGATGAGACTGACAATAGAAGTGCTTATTGTCTGGAAAGGAGGATCTTCCAGAATATCCATCAGTGACTCCGAAACTGTTGGCATCATCATCGGCGTCGGGGCGGCGGTTGCCGCGATCATGGCCACCTTCTTCCTCCCGTGGCTGTATCGGAAACTCTGGAAGAACGACTGGGAACTCAAATATTACCACATCATTGAGGGCCCGCTTCTGCTGTGGCGAGCCGAGCCGCCGCCTGCACCTGAGGGCTATTCTGCTGTGAGAGACTATTACGAGGGTCATAAGACTATGGAAGAACTCGAAGCGCATCGGGCTGACGGTAGCCTCCAAGACAAATCTGAAGATCCAGAACACAACGGCGAGCTCGACAAAGGAAATGGAATTACTACTTCCGGCGAAAAAGGTTCAAGCTCGCGCGATATAACACCTCAGTCTTCATCGGAGACACAACATATCAAAATTGTTGGACCTCGACCGGAAGGAAAGAATACCCACCCCAGGGTTCTCTTCTGGCACTTTAAGCGTTACTTCTTCCGAGGTATTGAGAAGGACGTGGTTGCCCTTCAGAGCAAGCGTAACATCTTGTCTGGGGATCTTGATTTGATGCACGCCCGTGCTACCCACTACGACAACAAGGCCGAGTACTTGTACTCGTTCCTGCAAGTGATGACTGCGGCTACAGCATCGTTCACTCATGGTGCAAATGATGTTTCCAAGTATGTCGCAACTGGTGTTTGGGCTCTCTTAACCGCTGACTGACCTGAATCCAGCGCCATTGGCCCGTACGCATCCATATACTACATCTGGTCTACTGCTCAGCTTAAGTCTAAGAGCCCCGTACCCTATTGGATTCTGTAAGTTTTTTGCAAGCAGGGTCAATTCTCACCCAGAAGACTAATTCAGGCCAGGGCTTTCGGTGGCGCTGCCATTGTCATTGGTCTCTGGACGTACGGCTACAACATCATGCGCAATCTTGGAAACCGTATTACTCTTCACTCGCCATCCCGAGGTTTCTCGATGGAATTGGGCTCTGCCATCACTGTCATTATGGCTACGAAGTTGAGTAAGTCTTTACCTCTGCTAAAATACTCCGCTCCGTCTATTTCTTCCTAGATTCGGGATCTCTTCTCGAGTCACTTCGTCTATAGAATAAGGGCTCAAAGTACATGCACTGACAAATCACGACAGAGCTCCCAATATCCACCACACAATGCATCTCTGGAGCCACTGTTGGCGTTGGTCTGTGCAGCGGAACATGGAGGACCATTAACTGGCGTATGGTTGCCTGGATCTACTTCGGATGGATCATTACTCTCCCTGTCACTGGCATAATCAGTGGTTGCATTGCGGGAATTATTATCAATGCTCCTAGATGGGGCCTGTCGCTGTAGTTGATTTGTCACAGCAGTTTAAATTCCCTACCAAATAATGCAAGGTCGACTTTCCGTGAATTGATATCCAAGCCATTTGCGACTATGCCAACTCGCACAAGCACAAAGATTGGTAGGAATCAACGCAACATAGCAATTATTCGGGACTGAGAGCAGCCATCGACTCAGACTTTTGCTCGCGATCCTTTCTCCATTAAATCTGCACCATAAATCACCTACCAATAGATAATTCGACCGACTGCACCCAACACCAACGTTTTGGTAATTCTCCCAGCTATCGTCGCCCATGTACCTAGACGAGACCAACGCTTCTTACGATGTGTAAAATCCCACTTCTTAACCCGGAAGGCATAGTAGAATGCCATTGTCAGAATGACGTTGAAGCAGACGTAGGCCCAGATGATTCCAAAATTGCGCCACCTCGTGCCCCACGAGATTGATGAGAGAGCAAGAAACTGATCTGAGGTCGTCAACGGGCAGTATTGACAGTCGACTGTGGCGGATGGATTGTACACTTCACCGGAGGCAGTCGCCATATATACCTTGAGGTACTGACCACAGGTTTGACCACTAGGAGGATTGAAGACGTTCATTTCGGCCGATGAGCATTGGACGTGCTTGCCGTGCAGTCCGGTAGCCGCAAATCCGCCGATGATGTATGTCAAAGGGCTGACACGATACATGAAGATCCAGAACCCTGGCAATGCTTGTGGTGGCTGGAAAACACTTGAAGAGTGAGGGATGGCCTTTGTGTTTTGGGAGATTGCTTACCCATTGAAGATCATTGTCATAGAGAACAACAGTGTTGCTAGGGCAGCAGCAGTTTGAGTATCTGGGAGGGCCGCGATTATCATATGCGCGAAGGTACTAGCAAAGACAAAGGTCTCAACGCAGTAGAGGAGCATTAGACCCTGACGCTGGGATGACTGTACACTGCAAGATATCAGTAGCAACAACTGTTGATATGTTCGATATCTTACCCGAAGACTGGATAGTAGTAACAAGCAAACACTAAGATACCGAGGAGCACTTGATATACTGTTTCGACAGCAATATTGGCCATAACGAAAGCAACCCACGAGTAGATCTTGGAAGGTCGTTCCCGAACCTGTATCTCGTAAACACAGGTTTTATCATTTTCACATGACGCTTTACCTCATACAGGGATCGTTGCATCACGAAGCGAGGCATAATCTTGAATATCGTCAATACTCCCAAAGTAAGCAACAAAGTCGTAGAGTTCACCTGCTGGACCAGTGGATTGAGGATCGATGCTAGCATGAAAACGCTGAATATCGTATTCTGCATCCCTTGCAGGGATGAGTTAGATTGGAAGAACGAGAATCCGATGAAGCTGTCTTTACGTCAGTCTATTAATTGTCCAGGAATGATTCAACTTACAGAGCAGACACCAATCCAAGCGAAGTCTTTCCCCAGATATAAGAAGGTGTCCGCCAATACTGTTGAAAGACTCGGATAGTAGTGAGCTTGATCTGCGTCAGCAGAGGCATGGCAAATTCGTCTTGCTCCTCATTTCCTGCGGTAGCACTACTGCCGACTAGGTGAATTCGATCCAATTCTTCGACCACCGCCCGATACTCCTGACTGGACTTCCAGAGCTCGGGCCAATCCTGATAAGGTTTCCCGCTTGCAGCGGAAACGGTTTCAAGAATGTACTCTGCCGGATTCTCCGTCTGCAAACAAGGCCTAGCTCCTCGACTCTCGAAATACCTGAGAAGTATCTCTGAATTAGGTCCGATGTCGCCGAAGTAAACTGTCTTTCCCCCTTTTGCCAAGAAAAGTAGTTTGTCGAACTTTTCGAACAAAATTGAGCTCGGCTGATGTATAGTGCAGAGTATTGCTTGGCCATAATTTGCAAGCTTCCGGAGTAAGCAAACAATAGCCCAAGAACTTTGCGAGTCGAGCCCGCTGGTTGGCTCATCTAGGAAGAGCAGAAGTGCTGGCTTCGCCGCTAACTCAACTCCTATTGTTAGTAGTTTCCTCTGTTCGACATTCAGTCCTTCCCCTGGCGCCCCAATAACTGCATCAGCGAACTCTTCCATATCAAGCATCTATTTCCTATTAGCCCCTTACTAACTATATAAAGATAGGTAGTACGAACTTTAATGACGTCTTCCACATGACTGTATTTGTCGTGAAGAGATACAGATCGAGTCTGCCGCAGCGCAGCACTAAATCGCAGTGCTTCTCGAACAGTCGAAGTTGCGAGATGTACGTCTTGCTGCTGAACATATCCTAAAGACTCAGTTATTAATACTTTCAGGGCTGTTCGGATGCACGACCTACCAGACTTGCGCTGAAAGCTTCGATCAATTGGCGCACCGTTCACCAACATATCTCCAGTAATGATCCCGGTAGACGTCCTTTGCGCCAGGACGTCGAGAAGAGTCGTCTTCCCTGCACCAGACACGCCCATTAGTGCGGTCAATGTACCTGGTTTAACCCAGCCGCAAACATTGTCTAGGAGTCTTCTCGGCTCGTCTTTAATGCTGACATCGTAACAAATACTGCCCCAACTAAAAACATCTCTCTGCTGTGGTACGGCTGGGTTTCCTTGCTGATAGTTGCCCTTTAATGAGGGTTGTTCTTCGGAAGTATCTTGCTCGAGTGAGCTTGAGACTGATGCTTTTCGGTTACCACTAATGAAATGTAGCACTTCAGCTGTGCCCGAAGTGGCTGAATTAAGCTCAGTTGCAACGAGATATGTGATGAGGAAAAACACATAGAACGAAATTCCAATTCCAAAATTTCGCCAGAGGTGCGAATAATTGTACTGAAAACTTGCTTGGACGTATGCGTCGCCAGATACCGTTGCTTGGCCAGCAATGGAGCCCGGCACGGAGCACACGAATGTCGTGCCACTCTGATTTGGATAAGCTGGGACCAAGCTTGTGCAGAGTCAGCAGACATCTTCCAAAAACTCAAACGTTCACATACTTTGCGCATGGAAATTCCCTCCCATGAAATTCGTTGACCATCAGAGCTTCGAAGGCATAAGATAACGGGTTGATCCACGTCAGCCATTTGAACCATGGACGCATGTACGGCCTCGGGATAGTATAGCCTGTGTAAATGACTATGATAAGGACTAAAATCCCCGCTAGAGCTAACGCCTGGGAGGCTTTTCTCGTCGCCGCTGCTAGTGTTCGAAACATTGCCGACATAGTAAATCGAACTAACGTTGTGAATAAAAAGAAGATGAAGAATTGCGAAGCTGTCGAAGAGAGCCCAGCGAGGAAGTAGAGAATGATGTTGAATAAAATGGCAATAACAATCTTAACCGGCGCATCGCATATTACACCCGCAAGTGCTTCAGAAGCAGGACGGCAGAAGCTAGATCTGTGTCAGCGACTCTTACATAGCGAGGGAACGGATGCCAACGGCATATCTTTTACTTACGCGTAGGAGACATGTTTCTCTACGATAGGTCTCTGTTGATACAAGGCGTTAATTTCGGTTACTGCGATGAGCGCGCTTAGTAAAGTGGCAAAAAATAAGGTCGAACCTCTCGCAAAGAAGCTGGCCGTCGTATTCGGTGTACCGTAGAAGACGGATCCAACAACCAATGCCATGATAACTTGTCCGATTACCACAGTCAAGGTCGACGGTTTGTCGTTCCAGAGTCTCTGATATGCGCGTTTCGTACAGACCTGAACTTGCATGGCAAAGTTCACCATATACGGGGATTGCGCCCGGATCCATTTTGACTGTGCTGCTTTGTGTGATACTTGAAGCTCTTCAGCGAAGACTTGATTCGATGGATCGCGGCGATAAGCATCAAGTTCATCCTGAAGCCTCTTAAATTCGGGAGACTGTCGCCAATAGTTCTCGAATTCTTGGGCAGTTCGTGGTGCGCTCAGCTCGTACCCGGCACGCGGCTTCCTCTCTCTATGGTTCGTGATAGCGGTTAGGAAGTCGCCGGTTGTCTGCCGCTGAGGACAGTACCAGCCCATTTCCTCAAAGTAGGCTTTGGCGTTCGTTGTGCTTCCGAAGTAGATTTCCCGGCCTTCGTATAGGACTATGACCTTGTCGAAAATATCATATATAGCTTGGGAGGCTTGATAGATAGCTACCACATGGCTTGTACCGAGAAGATCGGAACTAACTTTTAGTGTTCGAACGAATTCGAGTGCAGTAGCAGAATCAAGACCACGAGTGCTATTATCCCAACATCCAATAGGAGACCATGCTAGCATCGTTTCAGCGATACTGACGCGCTTTAAGGGTATCAGCACCTCAATATTTATATATGAGAGATAGGGCTCACTTTTCTCTCTCCGCCAGAAACGCCCCTTATATAATCATTTCCGACTTTTGTGTTGCGCGTATGGGTCAGTCCGCAGATCGCCATCACGATTGATGTGAGTCGTCTGATATTCTCTTTTCGTGACGCTGCGATGATTCGATTAGAAGGCGTACGAACCGTGGCAGCAAACTCTAGAGTCTGCTTGACTGTAAGGTGCGGGAAGTGATGGTCGACTTCTGCGTTGTACACCATTTCACCTTTGAATTGGCTCACCATCCTTCCTTGAGGAAGGCCTAATACCACGTTAGCCTAGTTTTGAGAGTCTGGCTGAAAAATACCGTTATAACGAAGATAAGAGTATGGGCCGACTTTCAATCCCCCCATTTCTCCAGCAATTGTCTTGAGTAGTGTGGAACAGCCGCTACCAGGACGTCCAAGGACCAGTAGCATCTCCCCGTGTTTGATAAGGCCGTCGAAAGAAGACAGAATCTTACGTTCTAAATGTCTTCCGATGTTGAAATAATGCCGCAGATTTTTGATAAAACCTAGTACAGAAGCGACAGTGGCTTGAGTAGGCCTCCCCACAGAAGTTGAACCGAAGACATCGAGATCAAGGAACGCAACAGAGGCGCGTCGATACTTGAACTTCGACTTATCTGCCTTTGACAATGTCTCTGAGGCCCACTTATGAAAGTCGAAATTAGCATCAGTTGCATCGAGACGCGAGAAATCGATTTCAGCCTGGCTAAGTGTGCTTAGTCTTGATATCATATCCGGCTCGATAGACAACGGAAGATTCTCTCCTGAATAGGAGCATAAACCCTGATGGGCTATGATGTCGTCAGGCTGTTCCTGGTTTATTGTTTCGGATGCTTGGACCGTCCTGGGTTGCCTCATTGCATTTTCGAAGAATTGGTTATCTCTTGCAGAGCTATTTCGAGCTTCGGCATCCATAGCGATCGTGACTTTAGGGCTTATAGCAGCTCAACCTTTTACTCGATTTCTCTAGGGAAGGTTTGCGTGTAAGAGCTGTAGGATGCCTTCCTTTAAAGATCTGCCGTCGTTATAAAGAGGGTAAACTCAGTTAATTTCTAAGTAAATGGAGATTTCCAACGGACAGAACTTTGTGCTTAGTTATGTTAGCTATTTATGAAACCGAGCCGAGTTTTACCAAAGCGAAGATGAGGGTAGCCCTATACTGTCACAATACGAAGATTATTACTTTCCGGACACGCTCTTGGCGAATCTTAAAGTGCTTTGAAAGCATTTGTTCTCGCGTGCACTAGGAAACTTTATCTACGGTAAAGGTCATTCCTTCCTGCAATGAGCAGCAATATCCCCGTGGTCACCGGAGTTATACTCGGTAGGTGTGGCCAATCCAATTAAACCTATAAACGACTATGGCCCACAATAGATACGAGGTAACAGGTGATTAGTTTTAATATCTTAGAACCTGAGCGGAAGCTAAGCCGAAGGGAGAAGAGTAAGCGTAGTTATGCCGACGTTACCGGAAGACCGGGGGGATTACCAATAATGTCGCGACATTCTAGCATTATTAACTTACTTTAGTAGCGCTATATTCTTCGTACTAAGATCGAGTTCCTTTCTAGGTATTGAGTATAGATAACTTAGAATTAAGATAACTAATCTACCCCATAGTAAGGTGAGATATAGTATTCGCTTACTTCTACTATAGTTTAATATCTCCGAATTATCGGATCTCTTTAAGACTATTCTAACTCCTTCTATTAAATAATCTATCTTTATTAAGAAAAATTTAAGGCTATTAATTAGTATTCGCCTAGTGAGGAGTAATAACGTCGAGGTACCATTAGACTGAGACATTAATGTATTCTCTAATAGCGGAGCTTAGGTTATTTATCGACCGCCGGGAGTGCGAAGACTCCGAATAAGGTTAGCTGAGGCCTAGTTAACTTAAGTTTCGCCTGCCCGGAATGAAGCGGCCGGAATCTCGTATCTGAAAGTTCACGTATTCTTTAGTGTAGTGTATATGTGCTAGATATAGCCTTAGAGGTGGCCGGGCGCGTGCTACTGCGGCACGACTCGGGATATTCGTTGGGCATGTGAAAGGCTCTACAAAGTGTGACTAACTAATAGAATATTAGAGCTGCTGCCATGTCACCTAACTAGATTAGGCTCCTTAGTAATAGATTCTTAATAGTATTCTAATAAGGTAAGGTGGCTGTGCTGTGATGAGCTGTGCTGAGCTGATAGGAGCGGTGGCAGAGAGGAAAAGTTATTTAGTCACATGTCAAACCTAAATGGGCTGGCAGAGAGGGGGTGCGGAACAGTTTACAGTGCTGGCAGTGTGCCATTCATTTTTTATAGATTGAGCAGAGTATTATGAATTCCATAGCTTTTGACGCCGTCTACCTAATTCCTAAGAGTGTTTTATTAGTCCTGTTCTGTTCCTCGATGTTGCCGCTGTGCTAGGTGTTCGTAGCTCTAGCCGCTGCCTCTCTAGATAGTTTTAGTAATGTTTTATTAGTATTAACTAGAAACGCGTTCTTAATTCTCGATCTACTAAATAGATCTCTGTGCGTTGTTACACGTACACGCCGAATCCTAAAGTGCTCTATTATAGTTAGCGACCGCGGGAAGATAATCTATTCATCGAAGATTTAAGCTCTTTACGACTATATCTTAATAAGATACTATATTAAGAATTACTAGAGTTAATACTAAAGAATAAAGAATATAACTAAATAGAAATTCGAGATTAACGATTAAAATTCGCGTAAGTATCGATTTAATTCTAAAAGATAGTAAGACTACTTATAGAGATAAAGTTCGCTAATTATTTAGAAAATCTTTTCTACGAAAGAGTTTAAAGTCGAAATATTAAGAAGAATTTAAGATAAATAGCTCCTTAAAGAAGTAAATTAATTAGTTATTGTTCGAAGGACTTAGAGAACTATCTAATGTATAGATAGTAAGGCTCATATAGATCGTAAACCTTATAGATAGGTAAGTGACTATTAAAGAACTTGAAGATAACTATTTACCTAGGGAGGGTAAAGGTCTTTATATAGACAATAAGTGTTCACAGTTAAGACCCTTAAAATGTTGATTTCAAATCAACATTAGTAAG